>NC_080428.1:71355065-71955065 GCF_029873635.1 Malania oleifera | reverse complement strand
GTATCTGGTGGTCTTTTGTGGTTTTGGCTGACACTCGGGTTGTGTTTTGTATTATGGACCTGGATTTCTTTTTGTATAGACTCTGGTATGGTACTGGATGTGTATAAAAATGCCATTTTCCGCTGCGTATATTCTGTTGTATATGGATGTGTATAGGGTGCCTGGGAACCTCATGGGGTCGGACCCTCTTTCATTGTCCTGTGTTTGGATGTTTTGTATGGAACAGGGACATGTTAGGTTACTAATTCACCCATAGGTCCCATTATGGGGTTCGGGGCGTGACAGGTTATCTACTGATTCTTCTAAGGTTGACGTTGTATTGAGTTGGGGAACCCCTAAAAAAAAAATGTGGCTTAAATTCATAACTTCCTGGGTTTGGCAGGGTATTATCGCAAGTTTGTGCGAAATTTTTTCTAGAATGTCCGTGCCACTAATCAAGTTGACAAGGAAAATGTGGTTGCCTATGGATCATTACACTTAAAGCCTCACAAGCGCAATTATCCAACCCATACACTTAAGTGTAATGATCCATAGGCAAATAGTATATTTTTTAAAAAATGGAATGAATTTTCAGGTCGTTACAATGGGTCTAGGAAATGTTAAAATAGTATTTTATTTAGGATTGATTTGATTAAATTAAGGTTATTGAATCAGGGTTTGGGAAAGCGCCGCAGGCATTGTTTTGGGGTTGCTGCTGGGGTAGTTCAAGAAACCAGGTAAGGGGAATATATTAAATCAGGATTTTTTAGGAAATAACTAAAGGAAAATGGAAATATTATGTATATATGTATATGATTTTCATGTCGGTTCTGAAATGTCAACCGTTTGAATTGTAAATTTCTGAGCCTAGGGCTGTGGTATTAGATATTATTTGTGAAAATGAGATGTTAAATGGTAGTTTTTCTGATTAATTATGTAAGAGATTAAATGTATATTTTCAGTATATGAACAATGATTATGGGTTGACTTATTTTTAGTGAACGTATGAATATATGTTGTTAAATTGTGTGGCATGAGTAAAATGAAGTTTTTGTGTTAAATTATGATATATGTGTGAGATGCAGGAAATACTAAAAATGTATTGAGAATTAAAATGTGATATGAATTATTTTGCATGTGTTTGGTAATGTTAAATTAAAATGTATGGTTTGAGAACTCCGGTAGACTAGGAAAGGGGCACAGTACTGTTGCGGAAATGTATGGTAGCACTAGTGCACCCACACGTCTTAGATAGAGTGTGGAGACGGGATGGTCAATTGTGCTGGGGAAGGGTAGTATCCCCTTGGAGTCTAGATCAATGTGGGAACAACCAATCGGACCTATAGATTGTAGAATGTGGTTGATTTAACTCTAGAAGGCCAACCAAGGTTAAGTTTAGCCTTCGGACCACACAACCTGTCATGGGGCGGAAGCATGAATATGATTATCATCGGTATAAAGGGTTCTACACGTATAATTGTAAGTTTAACAATGGATAATATGAGAACAATGGATATGGAAATAATAGTTATGGAAGCAACAGATATAAGAACAACAGACATAAATGACATGAAAACAGAATATGTGAAAACAAACATGAGTATAGAAAGAGATGATGAATATGTGACACATGAATATAGAATATTAATGTGAATGTAATGAATAACATAGAGATAACAACATACATAGTAATATAGTAAAGTATTATCAGTATTAAATATAGTAGTATTACATGTAATTGGGGTGGGGTATACTTTTCGCTTGAGGGCTTGCTAAGAAAGACGAGTGCCCTGATAGGTATCAGATATAGCTGTAGGCTGCATAACGTATTAGGGCAGAGGGAAGTTACTTGTATGGGCGGGTAATCTTCCATATTCTCGGGAACTTCTACTGGTAAACCTTTGTATGAATGTGTGACTACAAGATAAACTAATCACCTGAGGGCTTACTGAGTAAGGTAAGTGCCCTGATATGCATCAGTTGTGACCATAGGTTGCATAGGGTATTAGAGTAGAGGGGTGCTATTTGTATGGGTGGGTAATCACCCCTATCCTTGGGAACTCTCTTTGGTAAAATACCTTACATGTGTTTGAGTAGAAACAGAAAATGATTTCATAATTGTGGTTTATTTGAAAATAATGAATATATATATATATATATATATATATATATTGTACTTAAACCTCATGATTGTCACACGCTGATTTAATGTATTTCATCCTTACTGAGATGTGTCTCACTCAATAGTTGAATTTACATATATATATATATATATATATATATATATATATATATATATATATATATATATTGTAAATAAACCTCATGATTGTCACACGCTGATTTAATGTATTTCATCCTTACTGAGATGTGTCTCACTCAATAGTTGAATTTACATATATATATATATATATATATATATATATATATATTGTACTTAAACCTCATGATTGTCACACGCTGATTTAATGTATTCCATCCTTATTGAGATGTGTCTCACTCAATAGTTGAATTTTATCTTTTTCAGGACCTTCGCGTGATCGAGCTTAGAGAGCTCGGACTGTTGTAGCATTTTTGAGAGAGAGAGAGAGAGGGTATGACCCGATGGATATGCATATTTTCTTTTGGGTATATTTATGTTTTTAGAGATGTTTATGGATGTAGAAACTTTGGTATATTTTATTGAGAAGTTGTTATTATTTCTGCTGCATAATTGATTTAGAGCCAGGTTCAGGCAAATGGAACACGTGGCACCGAACCGCACTTGATGGGTTCGGTGCGTCATGTGAAGGTAATAAAGATATATTTCAAATAACACTCTAAACCCTAGTTTCGGGTTCGAAACGTTACAGTTTGGTATCAAAATGTAACACCCCGAACCCAAAACTAGGGTCCGGAGTGTTATTTGAAATATATCTTTGCTACCTTCTCGTGACACCCCGAACCCGCCTAGTGGGGTCCGGATGCCACGTTTTCCATTTACCTGAACCTGACTCTAAATCAATTACGTAGCGGAAATAATAACAATTCTTCTATAATATACCAGAGTTTCTACATTTATATACATTTCAAAAACATAACCCAACTTCCAGTAATAACAAACATCCATAAATATCTTTGAAAACATAAACAAACCCAAAAGAAAATATACATATCCGCAACTGTACTGTGACCTTTTCCTGGTCCACCGGAGTTCTCAAACTATATATTGTAATTTAATATTACCAAACACATGCAAAATAATTTATATCACCTTATAATTCTCAATAAATTTCTAGCATTTCCAGCATCTCATAAATATATATATTTATTTATTTATAATCCCGGACTTCAATCATCACTGTGTCACTTTAGACATTATAGTTCAATACTAAATTCGTAGAGTGAAAGCCACCTGCGCATGAATACACTCCTGATAATTCATCGGTATAATGTCTCAAAAGAATATATATTTATTTATTTATAATCCTGGACTTCAATCATCATTGTGTCACTTTAGACATTATAGTTCAATTCTAAATTCGCAGAGTGAAAGCCACCTGCTCATGAATACACTCCTGATAATTCATCGATATAATATCTCAAAAGAAAATCAAATCTGTGACCTTGAAATCACCAAAATTACAAATTGCCCAACCACTCATGAGCCTTTAGCTGGACTTAGTCTCACACTATTATAATGGTGTCATCTTACGTGAACCCATTTTATTACGAGTCCGTATAATTACTTATCATTTTCTTGCATGCGTATATTCCTCACGTGTGGAAAAGGCCCAGCTGCGCTGGCTACCACTGCCTTCCACCCTCACGGACTGCTCGTTGGTCACGTACGTTTCCGCGTGTCTAGAAATTAGAATAGATGGATTGATCATTGGTTGCATCTTTCACGCTCTGCACTACATGCAACAACTGGAGGATTCGTCTTCATTTTATCAAACCCGCATTTATCTGTAACAGCTATTGAATAATATATGCTGCAGACATATTGGAAACCGTTTCAATATGAAAACACATCAAGTTAATTAAAATATTTGGAGAAAGGACTTGCTAGCTAGGCTTCTTAAAGATTTTTTTGAGACACAAATAATTTATTTCATGTGATAGAATGGAATGGAATTAATAAAATGAAATTATATTATGTAATTTAATTTATTGTAAGATTTTGCCCCAAACGACGTAACCCAATTTTAATTATTGGGACTAGTGAAACAATTGCAATTTTAAGTAATTATGGTAAATGATTGTTTCAATTAATTAGAGAAGTTATTTTCCTATTCGGACTCTATCTTTGATAGAAAGAGAGTCATTATGAAATAAGGAAAATTAGTCCTCTCTCTACCTTATAAAAGCACAAAATAACTATAGTTATTTGTGAAATTGACGTGACATCTTTTGGAGCCAAGAGAGAGAAATTGCTTTTCTTCTACCCGCCATTCTCCAAATTGAGGGTTTGCCTATTGCTCTTCCAAGATTTGGCCAATGAATTTAGGTAAACTAATTATTTTCCGCATAATTTTAAGAGAGAATCATGATTATTCAAAATCTTGGGAATCAATAGATTTAGGTTTTTTAATTTACATGTGGTATCAAAGCATGGGTTTGAATTATTGTGATTTTCTATTTTGTAATTTGTATCTCTACCGTGATTGAGATATGCAATCCGACTTATATCTTGAAAGTTTTCGTGTTTTTTCATTATGTTGTATGAGATTTGTCTATCGACTGGCATTGTGATTCCGCTGGTACTCAAGATTGTCAATCGGCATGTTTTGGATTTTATTCGTTATAACACTGGTTTTTATTCGTTATAACACTAAATCAATTTTTATCTTCGTTGATCTATTTTCGTTGGTGAAGAAAATTCTCGATTTATCGTAATTGAAAGACATTTATGCTTTCTTGAAACTTGAAACGTGAATGCATGATTTGCGATTGTGTTGATATATGTTCACATGTTAGTATGTGATATGAAACTTTTGTCCTTTACGAGGCGACGAAACGATAGTCTGGAAGGGAAAATCGATTAATTAGGCAATTGGAGAGTGGAGTGCGACTGGTCCAGGTCCAGCAACGAGCAGCGACTGCGGACTACGACGAGCAACGATGGGTCTAGTTCCAGCAGCGAGCGGCACTTGAGGTCGAGGCTTTAGATTGGAGAGTGGAGTGGAGGTTGGAGTGGAGACTGTCAAGTGGAGTTAGAAGTTGGAACCCTAATCCCTAAACCTAAAATCCCCCATTCGACCATTCCCCCATCCGATTAGAGTTATATATATTAATTATTATATAATTCTGTTAATTTATCATAGTGTCATAGTGATCTGACAAATTTTAACCAAAATTAAAATTATCCCAAACCAAACCAAAAGCCAAAAATCAAATTTTCCCAAAAATTAAAATTGAATCGAACCGAACCGACCAAATTGGGTATGTTAATTTCGGTAATACTATTTTCACCAAATTTTGTTCACCCCTACTATTAAGGCAGCTAATTAAGGTTATCTAATTATTTGTGCACTAGAAGTAGATTTCCATCTTTTGGCCTTATTTTCTAATTTAAGAAACATTTTTAAGTAAAGGTCTTCATCAGAGTTGACACTTGACACTGCAAAACCACGTCTTTCATGTTCTTGAAACCCACAAAGAAGCAGCCAAAAGTAAAGAGACAAAACCTAAACAACCTAAGATTAACTTTCCTATTTTACAAGACATTCTGGCCGACTACGTTCTAATATTTTAACAGGCTAGCTAGGGCCTGTTTGGTGAAACCAATCTTTTTTTTTTTTCCAATCCTTTGAACTTAATTACTCTTACAATTAGTATTACTTTGAGAAGCAACCGTCGCTGGCCTTACCTACTTTGGAGCCAATGGCATTAATAAACGAACAGTACACGCTGCCATATATATCCTTTTGTCAAAGCGTGGTGGAGGTGAAAACGTGCAGCTAAAGGGCCAAAGAAATATTAAAAGGAAATTAATTAAAGAAGTAAAGAAAGATAGTTCGTAGGCAGAGGGTGTGTAGAAAAAAACAGCTCATGCCAAACTTATTGCCAATTGAATATCTAAAATAGTTAGGCATTGACAATGGGTAGAAAGAGAAGTACCTAATTGCTGAACCAAGGATGGCTACAATGTTCAAAATGCACTCAATTAAATGAGGCAGCTAGCTTGCTAGCTGGTTTATAATAATTTATGGGTCACTTGTTGACTGCCACTGCCATCTCTTTTGGCTGTGTTCCTCCCAATATATGCAAATATTAGTTGGAAAGTGCCCCATAAATATATATATATATATATATATATATATATATTATAACTCTCTTATGAGTGCAAAAAGGAATTGAGCCGAGCTGAGCTTTGATGAACTCGAGTTCAGCTTTAGATCGAATTGAGCTTAAAGTAATGAAGCTTAACTATTTAGTTTAACATATATAACTTGATCAGTTATTGGTTCCAACTTGACTCAACTAAATCTCGTTTCACATTAATAAATGAGTTGAGCTCGAGTATATATTGGTTCGATCTTGATTCAACTAAATCTCGTTTCACATTAGTAAATGAGTTGAGCTTGAGAATATATTGGTTCGATCTTGACTCAATTAAACCTCTTTTCACATTCAAACTTGACTCAACTAAAGTTCGTGCTAAATTAATGAACGGCTCAAGCTAGTAAATGAGTTAAAGATAGTTTATGCTTATGCTGCCTTTATTAGAAGCATGAATTTCAGACCTTGGATTTGGACAAATTTCAATATAAATTATGTATTATATCTTATCCAAATCTAATATAACTCTAACTGCAAATTCAAGGTCTCTCCAAACATAGAGTTAATATTTAAAGAAAAACATAATTCAAAAATTTAAAAACCAAATATTTAACGAGCCTAGTATCAAGTTAGTACACGAGGCTAATCTCAAGATAGTTTACGAGATAGTAACAAGCCAATAAACAAGTTGGCATTGGCTCGTAAGGTAGTTCAATAAGCTGGTAAACAAATCAACCCACAAGCTTACTAAAAATGGTATACTGAACTCAATCGACGACATAAGCTGGTTTAGTTGGCAATTTAGTAAAAACATGGCATTAATAAAGGCACAAACAATATCTATTATTGAGCTTTTGATTCTCGTCATTACCGATCTAAGTATAACATATAGATTAGCCTATGGATGATTTGAGTGGTATTATATATAATATATATGGTTGGAATCTGCACTGGCTAGGGTATATATATATATATATAAGACTATGAATTAGTTGCGGTGCGTGTGGGGACGAGTGTCCTCTTTCTTCTTCTTTCTTCTATATATGCACAGCTAGCTAAGGAGTATAACAGTACTGCAGCGTCATCATCGGTCTGCACAGTTTTGTTTTTGTTTGGTTTTGATTGATGTTTTTGCTTTTATTTTTTTCTTATTGTTTGTAAAAGCACACATGCAAAACGAGGGAGCGGTGGCAATTTCACTGCAACATCAGTGATGAGGAAACGCCATGCATGTGATGGGGTAGGAATTAGATTGCCTTAAAAGGGTAATGATAAGTACTAGCCAGCTTCCTTTGTGATCCACTGAATGCTGTTTAATTGGAGCTGAGTGCAACTAGTACTGCATGGGTCTCCTCTTTTATCTCATGCATAAGCAGGCTATATTTTTGTTATGTACTGCTCTATCTGCAACTCATCCAAATTAATTCTATTGGCCGCGGAAGTGTGCGTCCTATCATGATGCTTTTTTGGCTTTCGGGATTCTTAGCCCAAACCCCAATTGTTGGAGGCCACGTTATCTATGGCAGCACAGACATGGATTTCGTTACATCTTTCTCCATATTATTTGGAAGTTCAATTAGAATTTGGCATGGTTTGATTTAAATTTATGTGAATTAATTTAAATAAAATTTAATTTTTTATTTTATCGAAATTCATGTATGTCTAAGTTGATATAAAGCCTAAAATTCTTCTTCCGTTCTAAACGCGAAAAGTGAATTAAGTAATCTATATAGATTGGATTTTATTGAAAAAATATAGTTATCCTTTCACATTCACAAAAGTTTGAATTACTACTTGTTTGGTTATATAAAAAATAATAATATATTGGGGGGTCATTGAATGCGTGTTTTATCGTCTAACTAGTTGAGTTTTCTTCTAAATTTTTATAATAAAATGAATAATAGTGAATCATGAAAACATATTTTGCTCTTGTTCATAGTGATAAAAGGCTCCAATGTCAAGTAACAATAAATCAATAACTATTTAATCCTTATGGAGAGATATGGAAGAGGATATCTATATATCTATTTATCTATCTATATATATATATATATATATATATAATTTGAAGAAGAACCTTATATTTGCTAGTGAGTTTGACAATAAGAGTTATCATGTGACTTTTAGTAACAATTAGTGGAAAGTGACTAAAGGGGCAATGGTAATGACAAAGGGTGAGAAGAATGACACTTTATATGTGCTTTCTAGTAACCGTAACAACTCTGTTTCTTTAATTTTTTCACGGAATGAGAAAGACACATTAAAACATCGTAGACTGGGACATTTGAGTGAAAGTAGTGTGAGAATACTACACTCAAGGAATACACTACAATGTTGTGTTTGATTTCTGCGAGGATTGTGTCTATAGAAGATAGAAAGGGTTATTTTTCGAAAAGATGGAAGGGAAAAGAAGGTGGAAAGGCTAGATTTGGTTCACACGTGTGTGTGTGTGTGTGTGTGGGTGGGGATCTGCTCTTGTGAATTATTTTGGGGGAAATTCCTATTTTGTATCCTCCATTGATGATGCAAGTAGGAAAACTTGGATTTTCGCCACTAAAGAAAAGTATAATGTCTTTGATGTTTTTAGGAAATGGAGAACTCTTGTAGAAAATGAAACAAGATAAAAGATTAAGTGTCTCAAATCTAACAATGGTGGTGAATACTATGATGGACGATTTGAAGATTACCTCTCCACAAATGGTATTAAAAGGATTAAGATTGTACCAAGGACACCATAGCAAAATGGTGTGGCTGACAGGGTGAACAAAACCATCCTAGAGCATGCTTGGTGTTTGAGGATACATGCTAGATTACCTTTGTAACGACCTACTTAACTTAATATAAAATAAAACATACTAAATAAAACAGTCAACCCGAACCTGTGGGTAACGGGAACACCTGTTATTCACAGCGGAAACCTAAGCAGCAGTAAATATAAATCACATTCTCAAACCATAGAATACATAATACCAGAGCTAATTATAATCCATCACATTCTGTATTTATATACAATCTCCAAAATACCCAAAAACACCAAAAAGTATTTCCTATAGGATCCTACTACAAAAACCGTTGATCCTAACACAACACCTACCCTCCTAGCGGGGTAACTCAATAAACTCAATGGCGGCCACGACCTGCCTGTCTTTTTGGGTTTCCTGAAAATCATTTAATATTCGGGAAAAATAAACTAAACACAGCTGTGTGGCAACATGAATACTTAATGATGATATAGATATACAGTGCAATCTTCACACCAGAAAACATTCATCATTTAATAATTGCAAAATGTATACTTTCATATTTCTAATACACCATATTAATCATAACTGTCTGGTATAACTAATAATACTGAAAATATACCCAGGATGAATAGGTAACTGATGTCATGTATTATCCCCCATGATGGGTTGTGTAGCCCGAAGACGGGACCCAATAATGACTGGCCGACACACACGCGTTAAAATAAATAGGTTTTTATTTAGGTGTGGTTGTGGTTGATGCTTAGATAAAATTAGATTCTTATTGTGGTTTGTTTATAATTGATTAAAATCTAAAAATTAGAATTAACAATCAACTTATACACACAATAGCTTCTGCGCAAAACATAAAATTATTTACTAGCTAGTACAAAATAAAGATTGAAAAGGCCCATGGAAAGGTCCCAAATGGTATCTTTTCAAAAAATTTAAATGTGTCATAGTGTTCTCTAGTAAAAGTTCCCCCAGATTCTTTTCTGTATTTTTGATTTTTATTGAAGCAAGAAAAAGTAAATTTATACTGTATGGATAGAGGATAAACATGAGTTTTTTTTTTTTTTTTTTTTTTTTTTTTTTTTTTTTCTGAATTTATCCTTTTTTTTAAATATATTAAATAATACCTTTTTTAAGAAAATAATTTTCGAAATAGCCCTAACGTAATCTCGCTATTTAAAGTAACAAGATTTATTTACTTCAAGTAACGAGATTTGACACGTGTCATTTTGGGAATTATTTTCTCAAAAAAGATATTATTTATATATATATATATTTTTAAAAAATGATAAATCAAGAAATAAATTCTCTACGTAATAAATTCTTCTGCCTAATAAATCGAAAAATAAATTTTTTTAATATATATATTTTTAAAATGATAAATCGGGAAATAAAAAAAAATTTAATTCTTTCTTTTATTAATTTTGGAACAATAAATTTTTGAAAAAAAGAAAATTCCTATTTAATTATATCTATTTTTTTATTTAATATATTTTTGAATTTTTTTTTTTACTTATATTGTTTTGTTCACTAGATTTAAAGATTCTGTTTAGAACGATTTGGGAATGGGACAAGTGTGAAATATTTTTATTTAGTCTGTCTTATATCAATATAGAAAATGTATAGACGATACCCATTTCTCTATTTGGTTCATAATAAAAATAAAATTTCTACATAAGATTCTCATGGGTTGCATTAAATTAAAATTTTCATATTTTGTGAGCATTGTCATATATGGGCATAAAGATAAGAGTGTCACATTTTTTAAAATTTTATATTCCTCAAAATATAAAAATTGCCATCGTATATGGTTTTCTAATCACCAATTAAATGTAAAAATAAATATCATGAAGACTTTAAAAAAATTAAGGGTCTATTTAGTTATGGAAAATATTTTTAATTTTTATTTTTAGTTGAAACAAATATTTAAAAAATAGCTAATTTCTCATTTTTTAGAAATTTTTTCTAAAATAAATTAACAATATAAAAAATTTGACACTATTTTCTTATAGAAATAGTTCTTTTTTTTTTATTTCTTATTTTTAAATAATTAAAAATGACGTTCTTTAATTTTTTAAATTTATATAGAAAAGTTAACAAATATTTTTTACTGTTTTTTAACTTTCTAACTCTTGTTTTGTTAATTAAGACTTGAGAGCATGCACTCATATATTAAATTTTGATATGTGAATTCAAATCCAAAATTAGTGATAAAAAATATTAACTTAAATAATTTAATTTTTTAAAAAATTACTTTAATAATTATTTAAAAAACTAAAAATTACAAATAAAAAATTATTTTAACTTTTTAAACAAAATATTTATTTTCTAACTATTTAATATGAATCTTAAAAACTAGAAAATCAATTAAAATTTTTATAATTTTAAAAAAATAAAAAATAAAAATATTTTCCACAATTAAACTAGTGTGGTGCTTGATAATTGGGACTATAAGAATTGAAATTGAAATAATTGATTCTTGTTCCCAATGTTTACTTATTGGAAATCTCATTCCAATTCCGCATGCAAAATAAGATTTCCCCTTTTGTCTATATGTTGATTCCTACCTCTTAATTTGGAATCAAATCCTGATTCTTGAAAACACAATATTTATTATAATACGACAATTTATATATAGTATATATTACATAAATTTTAAAATTAATATTAATATTATGATATCATTATTAATATTTTTATTATATATAATAATATTATAGCATATAAAATATTATAGAAAGAATTTATTTCCCGATTTATTACGCAGAAGAATTTATTATACAGAATATTTATTTTTTGATTTATCATTTTAAAAATATATATATTAAAAGAATTTTTTTCCTTATTTATTATGTAAAAAAATTTATTTCATGATTTATCATTTTTTTTAAATATTAAATAACATATTTTTTGAAAAATAATTTTTGAAATGACACTTGGCAAATCTTACTATTTGAAGTAGTAAGATTTATTTAAATTACGAGTTATTTCGGAAATTATTTTCCCAAAAAATATATTATTTAATATATTTAAAAAGAAAATGGGAAAAAATTCGGATAAACATCCCAGGCCAAATCATACTCTGTCTCGATTTGACATTCTTTTTTATTAACATGTTTCCAAATCTTGAAGTGACGGTGTGTGTCCATGAAAGTCAGTGTGAAGTGATTCCAAACGGGAATACATAATAATTGAAGGACAGTAATGGCGTTGGCAAGTAAACCTGTCTGCTAGCTACACAGATGCCATCAGCCTAGCACCATCACGATCAATCTGCTTGCATGCATGCCGGCGACGGCATCTTCGTCGGCCGACCGCCGTTGGTGCCTGGCGAGCTAGCTAGCTTAGCCCCTAGACCGTACTGCTTCTGTACTTCCCGTCCGTACGTCCGGCCGCGGGCTATTCTTCTTTCATAATACCTTTTTTTATTTTCTTTTTAAATAATGCTAGGTGGCCGGGCACATACCCAACTAGCCCATCACCTTCCTAAATGTAAAAGCTGACTAGCCCATCACATTCCTAAATGTAAAAGCAGATGTGCAGCAGGGTAGTAGGTTTCGAAAGGTACCCTCACATCTCGAGATGCCAACACTAAGACCATTCTTGCTACTGTATCATATGTTTCGGGACTTTCATAATCCTTTTCTTGTTCTTGTTATTAGGAAAGTTCTTAGCAGCATTGCAATCAAGTTAAAACTCAAAATCTTCAACTTAAATTTTGTTTTAAGCATTAATGGAATTAATATCAAAAGGCTTTAATGAAAGTATTAAACGGCATGTCTATTATCGCTTTTTTATGCCATTGAAATATAAGAAAAAAAAAATATAACTATATTTTTTAATGAGAAATGCTACACTTCTTCAATATCCCATTAAAAAGTTATATTGTGTAACTTTAACCTACGTTTTATCACTATAATATATAATCATCAAATTTATCATGAAATAAATAATGTACTAACAACTTGAACAAGGTAAAAACTAGGAAAGAAAAGGTTGAAGCTAAAAATATCAAAAAGAGAAATCAAATTATTATCAAAATAAAATTTTTTAACAAAATAGTGGACGTATCAAATTATTAATTAATGCATCTGTTGTGATTATTAAAATAATAATTTTTGCATCATTGTCATCCTCATTATAATCTCCCTCTTCCACATAGCTTATTGAGAATAATTTATGAAAAGGGAAAAATCAAAATGAGAAGAAAAGTAAAAAAATAAAAAATATATATTCCTCCGCCATAACAGTCTGTTGGGGTTACGTAACAGCCATAGCGGCTGTTACGTAACAGTAGCGGTCTGTAACGGCCGTAACAGCTGTGATTTTTCTTCCCATCGATTTGGTGGGGTGTAATGGTATTGGGGACCCAAAAACTGTTATATAACACCATTACATAATGGTCATGGCCGCTATGTAAAACCATGATGCTGTGCTTCCGCCCCTGCATGCACAGATCTAGACCTGCTTTTGTACTTTGTTTTCTCAAAATTTTCAAGTATTGATAGGCTAACAGTTGGTTTCCAGTGTGAACTCCTTTTTGTTACAGTCAAAAATTGATTTGGCCATTAATCTTGTTTTCATTTTGCAGTTATTCATGTTTAGAACTCAACAAATTGTTAATTTCCATGTTAAATGACTAATTATTCATGTGGGTTGTTACTCCTGGCAGCCCATCTAAGGGCTTGCTGCAGCAGCTAATTCTACTACAACACTGCAGTTCGCAGATGCTATGTTCTACTCTTCTGTAACTATTTCTGCATAGCTCCCCTTCCCTGCTCCACACAGTTCTGTCATTTCTTATTTGGTCTAGCAGCCATAAGCTGCTCCTCACTTATCTACTTTGGCAGCCATAACCTGCTCCTCTACCTGCAGGGTTACTGGTTTTATAGTTTCTATAGCTCTGGTTCTGTGAGTGTACACAAAACTGAGCTTGTTGAGTAATTCTGGTTATTGTTTGTGTAGCAACTACTTGCACCTAGATATTCAAATTTGGCTCTAAGGACTTTATCCTGCCATGCCACTGCACCCAGTAAATTTTCTTTCCCTGCTTGTAGTATTATTTTATATTCACTCATTTTTCTAAGAGAGGACCATCCTAGGGAAAGGAAGACCCAACAACCCAACTTCCCTCTTCTCTTTTCCACTCTTTTACTTTGTTGACTTAAGCATCAAAGTTCTTCCGGGACATTGCCGCCACTCATCTTGTGTGTTCGTATCGCAGGATATCTCTTTGGTGCCACCTCACCTGTGACGCCCCTAGTTTTTATACCATTTTTTTTTATATAAACAATATTAAACAATCACATATTGGCGACATCAACACCTCTGATACCACTTACATGACACGGCCCATATTGGGCACCGAGTAAACAGGTATTTCATTTATATTAACCTAACAGCGGAAGTCATAAAATACAAATTATCTAGAATACAATACCCAGAGTATCATTATACATAAACATATATATTTCTATCATACCCAAAACAACACAACCCTAGGGGAATTATAGCTTCCTAGTCCAACACTCACCCTGTATATCAGGGTATCCGCTCCACGCTATCTCGGAGCCCTATCACCTAGTCTGTCTCTGTTCCCTGAAAAGTTTAGATAATTTGAGTGAGACACATCTCAGTAAGACGGAATAAATTATTTATAGTGTGTGACAATATGAGCTCAGTTATATCAAAATACTCATTAAAATGATTTCCATCTGAGAAAGTATACAAGTTCATTTTCATGCTTGTATAGATATACATCATAAACTTTTAATTTCGTTTCTAAAATCATTCGTACACAACTCATGTTTACCAGCGAAGTTCCTGAGAATAGGGAAGCTTACCTGTCCATATAAGCAACTTCCCCTCGCCCTGATATCATTTGCAACCTTACCCGATTACTCGGGTTGAGCTGCAACTAATAATTATCAAAACACTCACCTTACTCAATAAGCTCTCAGGCAGAGAGTTTTACTTTGCCTCATTTATTTATAGTATTAACTCACACTATTTCTTCACTCATTTTCTTTCATTGCATTTCCATTTCCATTTCTTTTCCATTTTCATTGCATTTCCATTTTCATCTAACTCATGAGTGTCCCTGATAACCAATATATTTGTGTTTGTAACTCATTTTCTTATTCGCTAGATTTTTAAATCTCGCAGCACCAATCTGCGAGATTACGTGAGCATCATTTTGGAAAATATTTTTCCAGTAAGAGTATTATTTAATATTTTATTTAATTTTAATAATAAAATGGAAAAAAACTCAACATCCCAGGCCAAATCATACTCTGTCTCGATTTGACATTCTTTTTTGTTAACATGTTTCCAAATCTTGAAGTGACGGTGTGTGTCCATCAAAGTCAGTGTGAAGTGATTCCGAACGGGAATATATAATAATTGAAGGACAGTAATGGCGTTGGAAAGTAAACCTGTCTGCTAGCTACACAGATGCCATCAGCCTAGCACCATCACGATCAATCTGCTTGCATGCATGCCGGCGACGGCATCTTCGTCGGCCGACCGCCGTTGGTGCCTGGCGAGCTAGCTAGCTTAGCCCCTAGACCGTACTGCCTCTGTAGTTCCCGTCCGTACCTACGGCCGCGGGCTATTCTTCTTTCATAATCCCTTTTTTACTTTTCTTTTTAGATAATGCTAGGTGGCCGGGCACATACCCAAGTAGCCCATCACATTCCTAAATATAAAAGCTGATGTGCAGCAGAGTTGTAGGTTCGAATGGTACCCTCACTTCTCGTGATGCCAACACTAAGATCACTCAATTTTTTTTTTTTTTTTTTGAATACGCATCGGATATCCACGCGTCCGTTTTACAGTTTACGTGATTAATCCTGGACCCCTTGAAGTTGATCTCACAATTCGAAAGGGAAGGTAAATTGAGGAGTCCAAAGACGGAAACGAGTTTAGGAGGGTTTGAACACCTGACCTCGTGAAAGACACTCTTACAATCCGCACTACCACCTGAGCCACACCCTGTGAGTAACACTAAGACCACTCTTGCCACTGTGTCATATGCTCTGGGACTTTCATAATCCTTTTCTTGTTCTTGTTATTAATTTTTATTTTTATATTTAAATTTTTTACATGTAAAGTAAAGTTTTTAGCAGCATTGCAGTCAAGTTAAAACTCAAAATCTTCAACTTAAATTTTGTTTTAAGTATTAATGGAATTAATATCTAAAGGCTTTAATGAAAGTATTAAACGACATGTCTATTATCGCTTTTTTATGCCATTGAAATATAAGAAAAAAAAATATAACTATATTTTTTAATGAGAAATGCTACACTTCTTCAATATCTCATATTTATTTACTTACAATTTTGTGCAAGTTGTACTATGCATGTAGTATAATCATATAAAGTAATATATATATATATATATATATATAAATAATTGGGATAGTTTTGGATGATAAGTATATGTACTACTATTCATGATTAATTAATTAAACTTATTTGTTAGAGCATGATGTTAAATAAAAATTAGTTTAATGATGAACAATAATTGAAAACTATGATAGCAATGATGTAACTTGTGTTCAGACTTTAGTATGTTTCTAACTAATGTTTTTAATGTCTGATATAGTAATGAGAAAATTTTTGAACAAATTACAACAAATTGGAAAGTTAAAAAAAAAAAAAAAAAACCTCTATACATACATATGTCGAAATAAGAGTGACTCAAGTTTATTTGGTCATGTGCGTGAGTGGAGTCCTCTTGCTTTGAACCCAATGTGTCAAAATGATAGTGGCTTTACTAATGTTGTGATCTACAATCACTTAAAAGTTTATCCCTAGTAGGGCTCCTATTTTTCTTTCCATTTGACTTTTAGAGGTTACATTTGTAATATTTCAAGAATTTAAGTTTAACTAATTTGATGCTTAATTTTTCAATTTAACACTTAACTTAGTTGAGGACATGCAAATTCACTAAATTAGCTTGTCGTGAGTGAATGCCTTTTGAAAATAAACATATTTAACATGCTCTTTTGAAGTATTAAAAAAAAATCATAAAAATAATAAAAGCTCATATTTTTTTTTACAATTTTTTATAGTATAGTTCCCCATGGTACATTATTTTTTATTTTTATTTTTTTAAAATGTTGCTTTTTTACATGATAAATGCACACATGTATATGTATACAAGGAATTTTAAGTAACATTTAATATACATATTTTTTTCTTACTCCTAAAATATTTGATATATTAATATTCTTTAAAAAAAGAATACATAATAGAATTCTTCTATTATATAATTGATAAACTTTTTTAAAAAAAAAATAAGAATTAAAACACACATCTAATGTGCACCACTAACAAGGAGGTATGCAACATCAGTAGTTCATTATGGAAATCGATATCTGATCAATAGAGTTTTTTACTTTTTAATTTTATTTTTATTTTGAGCCAATCCTCACCATCCTAACTAGTCGTGGTATTTGCTTCATGACTATCTATTTAAAAAAAAAATATATAAAGCAATTAATAAAAAATTAAGTAGTATAAGGTCATTTTGGAATGATTGTAAATAGTTATAAGAATATTTTGGTATAATTATAAGTAGTTATAAGAATAAATTTGACATAATTATAAGAATATTTTGATATAATTGTAGATATTTAAAAGAGTTTTTAAAAATAATTATATGTAATTATTAGAATAAAGTTGATATTTTTGGGAAAAAAAAAAACCCTTTATACCAAGCGCGACACCCTTGAGGCAAGCGAATTGGGCTGGGCTGATTTAGTGGGCTGGGCCGACCATGAAAGGCCATATCTGCTTACTGGAATTTAGGGCCAGCGGTTGTCTGTTTTGTTGGGTGGATGGTTGCATTGGCCAAGGGCCCAAGAGCAGATGCACAGGGAAGACTGAAGACGGGAAATTTTGGAGGGAAAATGGAGCTGCTGAAATTCTCCAAATTCAAGCTTCGTCTCAATGCCCTAATCACCGAAGTTCGACATCTCAGGGTAAGCACTCCCCATCTCCCTCTCTCTCTGTCTCTCTCTCTCTCTCTCTCATCTTTATTTCTTGGTGAGAAATTCAGGAGAGGGAACGCTCGGCCACCGATCAAGTCCAGCTTTTAATCCAGGTTTCGTTTCAATTCTTTCTGCATCTTTGATCACCGCGTAGCATGTCCGGTTCTGGATTTTGCTCTGTGCAGCAATGATTTTAGTTTTTGTGTGCAGAAACAAAAGCAAACAGAAGATGAATGTGCTACGAAGTTACACGAATTGCAGGCGGAGCTAGCTTCGTCTAACGAACTCCGACAAAAACTGGAGAGGCAGGTTTGTGAATTCCATGAGTTTGTGAAAATCTAGTTTCAGATCACCTGAATCTACTCTTTCTGTGTGTGTGTGTGTGTGTGCGCGCGTTCGCTAAACTATTGGTTATGTTGTCATTTTTTCGAGCTTGTACTTTGCAGGTGAGTTACCTTCAGAGCGACAATGATTTGCTCGAAAATAAGCAGAAGCATTTAGAACGAACTATACGTAGCCTGCTTGAATCAAGAGAAAAATTTATTAAAGTTTACCGGGTCTGTTTCTCTCTCTCTCTCTCTCTCTCTCTCTCTCTCTCTCTCTCTTTTAATTACAATAATTGCTTTTAAAATAATCATACACACATACATTGGTCTGGTTAATTATAAGTTAGCACATTAGCAAGACAGTGGAACTGAAATTTATGTAATGCTGCGTTTGGGATGCAAACCGCCAAAATCTATATTTCAAGTATGGCGTAAAGCTTGTGAAAATAGTGTGTGTGTGCGTGTGTTTTCCTTTTCTGCTTTGGTTCTTTTTGTTGAAAGGTATAATCTTAAGAAATTCAGTTGAACAGTACACAGTGAAATTTTATTAAGAAAAAAACTTTTATTGGACCTTGCGCAGTTTGAAATTTCTTGACAATGTTTCATATAAAAATATAGCTAACTAGCTCTCGCTGTCCCTCCTCACCAAGTCTAAACCTAGTGAATTTTTTCGACCATGCACTTGTAGTATTCCATTAATCTCTGTTCAGGGTTTGTGAATGCTTCTTTGTGAGTTTTTTGGAGCTGTGGCAGTGTTCGTATGGTCAGTGACTCAGTTGTGAGGCTGTGGCAGTGCTATATCCATCGGTGAGTTGTTCACCTCGTCCGTGGTTGTGTCGGTGTTTAACATAGTTTGTGATTCTCCTGAGTAGTTTTGATCGTTCTTCTTATTTTGGTGTACTTGCTGATTTGTGAGTGTTGGGATGGAATTTTTGAATCTCAAAAATTTGTTTCCTACATTGCTGCCACAAAGAACAGCTTAAAAGTTGGATGGAAAGAACTATGTTCAATTGTCTAAAGCTATTTGGATTTATTTAGCAGGATTAGGGAAATCTGACCACTTGCCCCAATCTGATCCTTTTGATAAGAAGAGAAAAGATGTGTGGGTTCAAGAAGATGTCTTGATTGTTTCCCTTTTATGGAATTTGATGGAGCCACAAATTTCACGGATGTATATGCATCTAGATACGTGCAAGGAGATTTAGGATTATGTCAAACTTCTATACTCCAATAACATTACATGTATGTATGATTTATTTTAGAATTTATTTTAGGAGTGCGTTCAATAATAATAAGGAGATAGGAGTATTGCAGATTATTTTGGAGAGATGAAGTGTATTCATGAGGAGCTTAATGTCGTGCAATCTATAACTGCTAACATTCATGAGATGTAGAAGCAAAGAGAGCAGATGACATTTCTTCATGTTCTAGGAGGCTTGAAACCCGAGTTTGAGGCAATCCGGTCCTAGATACTTAGTAATGCCGAGCGGCCATCATTTGCTGATGTTTATTCTTGTATCTTTCATGCTTCCTTAAGCACACATTATCTTGTTCTTGCATTTGGTTTTAAGAGGACAGCCTTTGCTACACAAGGTGATTTTAGTTCTCTACCAAACAACTACAAAAGTTATTGAGGTGGTTCGAGTGATTGTAGTGGTAGAGACAAATGAGGTAGAAGTACTCCTCATGAGAGCACTCATTGTGGATGGAGTAATCATACTATTGAGCAATGTTGGGATCTTCAGGGCAGACCTTCATGTGTTGCCAATGTAGCCATCACTGGCTTCACAACTTCAGGGGCAGCCAATATAGCCACCACTGACTCCTCACACCAAGTGGGGAACAATGTATTGTATCCATGTCAGAGGAAGAGTATTCCAAGTTCCAGCAGTATCAAGCGTCACAACAAGCTTCTCTACCCATTACATCTCTTGCCCAAACAGGTAATCATACAGTATGATTGTCATCCAGTACTTCATGTCCTAGTCCTTAGGTCATAGACTCCGCTTGCTAGTGATCATGTCATAGGTATACCTAGCTTCTTCTCCACTCTTCAATATCCTGCAAATTTACTTTGTGTTACTTTTCCTAATGGATCCACCATTGTAGTCAAGGGTGGCGGAGGACATGAATCTGGTGGACTGTATCACTTTGAGGTGCTATCTCCTTCTATCGCCTGCACTACTACTACCACACCTTTCCAAATTCATTGTCGTCTTGATTATCCTTCATTGGAGAAGTTAAAATGTCTTGTTCTTAGTTTGAGTTATGTGTTTAGTCTCAATTGTGAGTTTTGTTAGTTGGGAAAGCACCATTGTGTTTCTTTCGCTTCCCAAGTCAATGAACGGGCTGCAAGACCTTTAATGTTAGTTCATTCTGATGTTTGGGGTCTTAGTAAGGTTGTGTCCAAATTGGGTTTCTTGTACTTTGTAACCTTTATGGATGATTATTTAAGAATGACTTAGTTATATTTAATAAAAGATCGTTTTGAGTTATTTCATGTATTTTGTGCCTTTTATTATAAAATAAAGACTCAATTTGGTTTGCCAATTCAAATACTTCAAATTGATAATGCTAAAGAGTTTTTCAATGCAAAATTCACTAATATAACTTAGTTTGGTATTGTTCATCAATCATCCTGTGCCCACACTCTTTAACAAAATGGGGTTGTAGAGAGGAAAAATAGACATCTTCTTGAAATCACTCGCGCTTTAGTCTTACTTTATCAAATGCATGTACCTAAAGTGTTTTGGAGTGATGCTGTACTTACTGCTTGTTATATGGTCAATAGAATGTCATTTTTCTGTTCTTAGTGGTAAAATTCCCTACTCCATTTTCAATTCTAATTCATCTTTATTTTCTCTTCCTCCTCATATATTTGGGCGTGTTTACTATGTCCTTTGTTCATCAACTAACTCCTGGGGTGGATAAGTTGGATCATCGTGCTATAAAATGTGTTTTTCTGGGCTAATCATACACTTAAAAGGGATATCGTTGTTATAGTCTTGTGTTGCATTGCTTCTTTGTTTCCGCTGATGTTACCTTCTTTAAATTTACACCTTACTACACCTAGTCATTGAACACTTATGAGCTCAATGAGCCTCTTCCTTTGCCTAATCTTGCAGATGCTATGCTGCTGTCCTTGCCCCACCAACCATCTGAGTCTCCATGTAGTTCGAGTCCTTCTCATTATCTTGGTCATCGTAATTTGTAGGTGTATTGACAATGGGGGCTCCAAGGAAAAGAGTCTCCTCTAGCTTCTACTACTACGCCTTTGGTTTCCTCGTTTGATGATCATACTTCCCATGATGTTGAACCTTTTATTACTGTTCGAAAAGGTAAACACACATGTACTCAACATCCTATTTGCAACTATGTTTGTTATGACTCCTTATCACCCTCCTATTATTGTTTTGTTATTGCTTTATCATCTACTACCCTTCCTAAATGTGTTTTGGAAGCCTTAGCTCATTATGGGTGGAGGGATGCTATGTTTGAAGATATGAATACTTTACATGACAATATTACTTGGTAGTTGGTACCTTTTCCTCTTGACAAGTTTGTGTTGGTTGTCTCAGGGTTTACATTGTGAAAGTCAACTTTGATGATTCTGTGGCTTGTCTAAAGGTTCGCCTTGTTGCTAAGGGATACACTCAGGTGTATGGTCTGCATTATTTTGAAACTTTTTCTCCAGTTTCCAAACTTACATCAGTATGTTTGTTCATCTCCTTGGCTACTACTTGTCACTGGTCTCTGCATTAGTTAAATGTGAAAAATGCCTTCTTGCAATGGTGACCTTGAGGAGGAGGTTTATATAGAGCAACTACCTGGGTTTGTTGCTTAAGGGGAGTCAGGCTTAGTGTGTTGGCTCAAGAAGGCTTTATGGTTTAAAACAGTCTCCTAAAGCAAGGTTTGGTCGTTTGAGTGCTATAGTACTTGAGTTTGGTCTTTGACCGTGTGCTGTGGATCATTCTGTGTTAGCAACTACCTGGGTTTGTTGCTTAAGGGGAGTCAGGCTTAGTGTGTTGGCTCAAGAAGGCTTTATGGTTTAAAACAGTCTCCTAAAGCAAGGTTTGGTCGTTTGAGTGCTATAGTACTTGAGTTTGGTCTTTGACCATGTGCTGTGGATCATTCTGTGTTTTATTGTCATATTTCATCGGGTAGGATCCTTGTTATTTATACAGATGATATTGTTATAACATGTGATGATGATAAAGGTATTCATAGTCTCAAACTTTTTTGTAGACTAAGTTTTAGACCAAAGATTTAGGACCATTGAAATACTTCTTGGGTATATAAGTATTTAGATCTCGTATCGGAACTAATATGTCACAGAGGAAGTATGTTCTTGATCTATTGGATAAAACTAACTTGTTGGGATCTAACCCATGGTTCCTAATAGCAAGTTATTGTCGGATATGGGTGATTTGCTACCTAATTCTGGACAATATTAGATACTTGTTAGAAAGTTGAATTATTTTACAGTCACCTCGTTAGATATATCTTTTGCAACAAGTGTTGTGAGTCAATTTCTAGATTCTCTGAGGACAAGTCATTGGAATGTAATAATTTGCATCTTGAGATATCTCAAAGGTGCACCTATGAGAGGTCTTTTACATCGTGATCAAGGTCGCCCTTATATCCATGGATATACATATATAGATTGGGCTAGATTGCCTTCCGACCGGAGAGCCACAATCGGGTACTGTATTTTGGTTGGTGGTAATTTGGTTTCTTGGAAGAGTAAGAAACAAACTGTGGTGGTAAGGTTAAGTGCTGAATCAAATATAAAGCTATGGCTCACACTGTTTGTGAACTTGTCAAGTTGAAGAACATGTTGCAAGAATTGCGTATTTCTCATTCTTGGCCTATGAAGTTGATGTGTGACAATCAAGCTACTCTTCATGTTGCCTCCAACCTAGTCTTTCATGAGCGGACGAAGCACATTGAAGTTGATTGCCACTTTGTTGGAGAAAAAACTTGTGTAGAAGCTCATTACAACCGCTTTTGTGAAGTCGGATATGCAGCTTGCTGATTTGTTTATCAAGGAGTTGGGGGATACTTGTGTTGATTTCATTTGTAACAAGTTAGGAGAGTATGAGATTTATGCTCCAGCTTGAGGAGGAGTGTTAGAGGTTATTTATGTCTTTTAGTATTATTATTATTGAGTGCATTAGTATGTTAATTTGTGAGAATTAGTAAGGATATTATTGTCATCGGAATGTATTTAATTTGCATTGTAAATAGAGGGAGAGATCTATCTTTAAGTTAGGTCATTCATTTTAATCAAATCTTAACATATATAATTATATGCTTTTTCACTAATCACATGCTTGATAAATTAATTAATAAAACAAAATTCATTGTACACTCCACTAATTTATTAGGCACATAAGACAGACAAATAATACGACAAAATTCTGTTATTTTATTTGTTAAAGTTAGAAATTTATACTAAAAAGTTATATTGTGTAACTTTAACCTACTTTTATCACTATAATATATAATCATCAAATTTATCATGAAATAAATAATGTACTAACAACTTGAACAAGGTAAAAACTAGGAAAGAAAAGGTTGAAGCTAAAAATATCAAAAAGAGAAATCAAATTATTATCAAAATAAAATTTTTTAACAAAATAGTGGACGTATCAAATTATTAATTAATGCATCTGTTGTGATTATTAAAATAATAATTTTTGCATCATTGTCATCCTCATTATAATCCCCCTCTTCCACATAGCTTATTGAGAATAATTTATGAAAAGGGAAAAATCAAAATGAGAAGAAAAGTAAAAAAATAAAAAATATATATTCCTCCGCCATAACAGTCTGTTGGGGTTACGTAACAGCCATAGCGGCTGTTACGTAACAGTAGCGGTCTATAACGGCCGTTACAGCTGTGATTTTTCTTCCCATCGATTTGGTGGGGTGTAATGGTATTGGGGACCCAAAAACTGTTATATAACACCATTACATAATGGTCATGGCCGCTATGTAAAACCATGATGCTGTGCTTCCGCCCCTGCATGCACAGATCTAGACCTGCTTTTGTACTTTGTTTTCTCAAAATTTTCAAGTATTGATAGGCTAACAGTTGGTTTCCAGTGTGAACTCCTTTTTGTTACAGTCAAAAATTGATTTGGCCATTAATCTTGTTTTCATTTTGCAGTTATTCATGTTTAGAACTCAACAAATTGTTAATTTCCATGTTAAATGACTAATTATTCATGTGGGTTGTTACTCCTGGCAGCCCATCTAAGGGCTTGCTGCAGCAGCTAATTCTACTACAACACTGCAGTTCACAGATGCTATGTTCTACTCTTCTGTAACTATTTCTGCATAGCTCCCCTTCCCTGCTCCACACAGTTCTGTCATTTCTTATCTGGTCTAGCAGCCATAAGCTGCTCCTCACTTATCTACTTTGGCAGCCATAACCTGCTCCTCTACCTGCAGGGTTACTGGTTTTATAGTTTCTATAGCTCTGGTTCTGTGAGTGTACACAAAACTGAGCTTGTTGAGTAATTCTGGTTATTGTTTGTGTAGCAACTACTTGCACCTAGATATTCAAATTTGGCTCTAAGGACTTTATCCTGCCATGCCACTGCACCCAGTAAATTTTCTTTCCCTGCTTGTAGTATTATTTTATATTCACTCATTTTTCTAAGAGAGGACCATCCTAGGGAAAGGAAGACCCAACAACCCAACTTCCCTCTTCTCTTTTCCACTCTTTTACTTTGTTGACTTAAGCATCAAAGTTCTTTCGGGACATTGCCGCCACTCATCTTGTGTGTTCGTATCGCAGGATATCTCTTTGGTGCCACCTCACCTGTGATGCCCCTAGTTTTCATACCATTTTTTTTTTTATATAAACAATATTAAACAATCACATATTGGCGACATCAACACCTCTGATACCACTTACATGACCCGGCCCACATTGGGCACCGAGTAAACAGGTATTTCATTTATATTAACCTAACAGCGGAAGTCATAACATACAAATTATCTAGTATACAATACCCAGAGTATCATTATACATAAACATATATATTTCTATCATACCCAAAACAACACAACCCTAGGGGAATTACAGCTTCCTAGTCCAACACTCACCCTGTATATCAGGGTATCCGCTCCATGCTATCTCGGAGCTCTATCATCTGGTCTGTCTCTGTTCCTTGAAAAGTTTAGATAATTTGGGTGGGACACATCTCAGTAAGACGGAATAAATTATTTACAGTGTGTGACAATATGAGTTCAGTTATATCAAAATACTCATTAAAATGATTTCCATCTGAGAAAGTATACAAGTTCATTTTCATGCTTGTATAGATATACATCACAAACTTTTAATTTCGTTTCCAAAATCATTCGTACACAACTCATGTTTACCAGCAAAGTTCCTGAGAATAGGGAAGCTTACCTATCCATATAAGCAACTTCCCCTCGCCCTGATATCGTTTGCAACCTTACCTGATTACTCGGGTTCAGGTGCAACTGATAATTATCAAAACACTCACCTTATTCAGTAAGCCCTCAGGCAGAGAGTTTTACTTTGCCTCATTTATTTATAGTATTAACTCACACTATTTCTTCCCTCATTTTCTTTCATTGCATTTCCATTTCCATTTCTTTTCCATTTTCATTGCATTTCCATTTTCATCTAGCTCATGAGTGTCCCTGATAACCAATATACTTGTGTTTGTAACTCATGGTTGCCCTGAGGATATTCACTACGCTATGCGTCCCACCATGGTCAGGGTTGTGTGGCCCAAAGGCTGGATCTAACCGCAGTTGGCTGACTCGGTTAGATCAAAATATCATATCACATATCCCGTATCTGTAGTACGACTGGTCGGCCTATAACCTTGATCCGAATTCAGGGGGCATAACAACTCTACTATACAGCTCAGTCGACTGTCACGCCACACGCTCCACCAGTCCGTGGGTTGCACTAACACCACTAGCAACGGTACCATGCTCAATATCACAACCCATCATTAAGATTTCCATATCCATCCATCAGGGTTATAATTACCACATACCCGCAATCATTATGCGGTATTGACATTTCATCAATCATATTTCTAATGATCCTATTGCAGCTTTCGCACTTTGCAATGTTCACATTTCCCAGTATACTCATTTCAAGATTTACATTTCAATATTCATACTTCAACTGTGGTAACCCGACCCCGAAAAAAAAAAAAAAAGAAGATATTTTGGAGAAGATATTTTGAAAAGAGATATTTTTAGATATTTATATATAAATATCTTGGAGAAGATATTTATTTAGATTACTTAAGGGCTAAGTAAGGACTTATTCTATAAATTCTCTTATCCTCTCTCATTCTCTCTCTCTCAAGGATTTATTCTATAAATTCTCTTATCCTCTCTCTCTCTCTCTCTCTCTCTCTCTCTCTCTCTCTCTCACTCATTTTCTCTCTCTCTCTCTCTCTCTCTCTCTCTCTCTCTAAGATCCTTCGCTGTTCATCATCCGTTTCCAAAAACGGAGGGTACTGCGTGGATCAGAAGAGGAAACTCTACACTTTTAGTGGATCGGATCGTCGTTTCGGAGAGTTTCGGGTTTTCCCAAGAATCGAGGTAGGAATCTGATCCTAATTTTGATTGGATATTTGGATAGCAGTAGAAAACATAGTAAGGTATGTTCTATGGTTTTAGGTTTTCAGGATTTCGAGTTGTCATTTTGGACCGTTTTTGTACGAAGTTTCATTTCGAATATAAGGTAAGGGGAACTTGATTACAACAGCTATTTTGGAAAACTAAACCGCTAAAAAGCTAGTTTATGTTATTATTTATGATTTAACTGCTTATTTGTGAAATTCTACCGAACAAAGATGCCGGTTTGACGATTTTACGGTTTTTGGTAAAAACAAGGATTTCGACGTATGATCTCCAAATTTTACAAACATCGTTATTTGTGTTTATATTATAGTAGGAGAGACTCGATTCCTTTATTTATTTAGTTAAACTATGTATATTGAATTTCTATCATTTAGCGGGTTTTTGTATTAAACTTGTGTGATATATGTTGAAATGGAAATAAATGTATTTTCTATACTACTGATATAGAATATGGGAATGAAATTCCAATTTGTTATACTGACAATGTGATAAACAGAGGCTGGTGATACACCGAGCCGCATCAGTAAACAAAGTGGGGTAAACTGAGTGGAAAGACGCCGGTTTGAACCCGATGGAATTATTTCTATACTATTGATATAGATTATAGGAGATAAAATCTTATTTGTATAAATTGAATTTATGATACACAGAACCACAGCTTGAGAGTCCCGGGAGGGTTGAAAAATACTTTCTTTGCAGAGTTGAAATAAACTACTGTTATATGATACGGCACGATATCGTAGCTAGATGTACACGTGCAACCACATGTACTAAACGATGTGGGTACCAAGATGGTCGACTAGCAGGGTGAAACCATTGGCTAAAATTGGGCCAATGGGGGCAGTCGGATCGTATGTAGGTACTCGGCAGTGTCTACACGAACAGGGCATTGGACGAGTACCAGTGCACAACCCGAGCCACGGGGTAAAACTTGTTATAGGGATATTTTACTGTTGGTCATCTGATAAATCATTAAATGGTCGAAAGACAGATGTGGGAATTTTGTAATATGAATAATGATATACCTGATGCATTACTGTATTGAAAATATTTGATTTATATTCCAGATGTTGAATGAAAATATGCATGTATGCAGTCACACACTGTTGTAACTTCTTCTTCCTTACTGAGAAGTGTGTCACCCTATCTTACAACCTTTGTTTTCAGGTCCATCCGTGCGTCTGTCCTAGTAGATAAAAGGACTAGGGAGGTTATTTTGGTTAGCTTACGTAAGCATCTAAATTTTTGTACTAAACTTGATGAAAGTCCTTTTTGGAGGGTTGTAATATGACGATTACTCTAAGTCCGAATGTATGTAAATTATGGATGTATTAGTGAACTCTGGTATAAGGCTAGTAGTAATCCCAATGGATGTTTATGTTTTTCCGCGACATTTACATCATGATTATGTATGTTTTACACCTGTATGTCCCTGTTTAGGGCGGGTTGTTTCCATATCTTGAACAGATATAGGTATTTGATGTATGTTAGTGACACCTGAGTCCGTGAAAAGGGCCAGGTCCTTACATCAACTCCTACATTTCATTGTTCATATTGCAGAATTTACATTGCAATATTCCCACATTTCAAAATTCATTTCATAGTAATACATATATATCTCTTTTCACATTCATTTCATTCTCATGATAGCATATAACTCGTTTCACGGTTTTCAACACTTAACATACTCAAATAAGTATTCATGCTTTTCCATTTTCATAAAAATCATTTCTATACACGTATTTATATATCATTTTCATCATTTCTAGCAAGCATATCGATAGTTCTCATTTCATCATTTTCTCAGAAAGTACTCATCATCAAATTTCACATTTTTCAATATACATCATAAGCCACACAATTTTCATCTAATATTTATAATATACCAATTTCATAGGAAAAAATATCATAGCTTCATTTTTCACATATTCATTCAATCAATAATATCAAAAATACTGCTATAATTTATTCCCCTTACCTGACTTACTGAGAGTCTCGTTAAAACTCAAATCTTACGCCCCTGGCGCTGAAACTCAAATCCTGCAATTCGCGTTTTCTCATTAATTAACTCATTTTCCAAAATAATACCCATATAACCTTCCCTAGGCTCCACTCCAAATTAACATTTAAATTAATATTTAACACCTTTACCTGGTTTCCTGAACTATACTTGCAGGGTTGCGAAATTACATCCGCGGTGCTTACCCAAACCCCGAATTCAATAACCCTAGTTCAACTTTAGAATGCCCAATATTCTAATAATTTTAAATCTACATTAATTAAATAATAATTAGCCCTTTAATAACCCCCTTATATTTAATTTTGGGGTTATGCCTACGACGATCCCATGAGAAATCCGCTCTGCTAGACTTGTAGAGAATCATCCCTAAATTCTTGTGATGGTGTCCGATCGTCAATTAGGCTTAAGATTTACACAAAATTGAGGTAAGAGTGAGAATTTAGCTTATCTCGGGAGATATTCTATGCCGCTCTTACGACAAATCTGCTCCAGTAGAAATGATGGTGGCGGAGAATGGAGTTTAGCGATATTTCCTGATTTTCGATCGGCGCCCGTTTGGCCGGAAAATCGAAGAGAGAGAGAGATAGAACGAAGAGAGGGAGAGACGCTGGGGGGGCGTGCGCAGGAAAGGAAACAAAAAGGGGGGGTTTGTTTCTGAATCTTTCTGATTCATGAGAAAGTTATGTATATATTATAATATATTATTATTATATTATACTATATTTTATTAAATAATTAATAATTATTATTTAATTATTTAATTTTAATTCTTATTTTAATTTAATTCTAATTTAATTTTAAATTTAATTTAATTTTTTTTTTTACATTCCCAAGCCTATCACTTTTTGGGACGTTACATTCTTCCCTTCTTATAAAATTTCTTCCTCGAAATTTACTATTCATCAACTTTTCATCCTTCAAGAAAAACACGCCAATTTTATTAATTACCCTCACTTATGACAGAAGAATACCGTGGTTACAAAGAGGGTTTTGGGAGATTGCAACTATTCAAAATATTCCCAAAGCCATTCATACCCAAAAACCAAAAACTCTATTTATCCTATACTACACTATACAAATCAAAATATAACATTACTATTCACTTTTATTCTGACTAGTTCAACTCTAAGCTCCACTGAATAGATGTTGGTACCTCTGGCGCATTTGTTCTAATTCCCATGAAACTTTTTTTACTGCATGATTGCATCATAGCACCTTTACCAATGGAATCTTCTTCGTGCATAGCTCCTGTTTCTTCCGGTCTAAAATCTACACTGACATTTCTTCATAAGCTAAAGTATTACTTAGCTCTAGTGCTTCATAGTTGATTACATGGGAGGAGTCTGGGACGTATTTTCTCAGCATAGAAACGTAGAATACATCATGGATCCTAGATAGGACTAGTGACAATGCCAATCTATAGGCAACTAGACCCATTCGTTCAAAAATTTTGAATGGTCCAATTTACCTAGGGTTTAGCTTACCCTTCCTCCCGAACCTCATAACTCCCTTCAACGGTGCCACCTTCAGGAATACGTGATCTCCTGCGTCAAACTTCAATTATCACCGGCGGGTATCTGCATAACTCTTCTGCCAGCTCTGTGCTATTCTGATTCTATCAATGATGAGTCTGACTTTATCCTGAGTTTTTTATATCAACTCTAGCCCCAAAATCTGTCTTTCTCCAATCTCCTCCCAGTATAATGGGGATCGACACCTCTTGCCATATAATGCCTTATACGGTGCCATCCTAATGCTGGCCTGGTAGTTGTTGTTATACCCAAACTCTACCAGTGGCAAATACTGCATCCAACGACCTCCAAAGTCCAGCACACATGCTTGCAGCATATCTTTCAGAATTTGTATCATCCTCTCTGTCTGTCCATCTGTCTGAGGATGAAAAGCTGTAGTGAACGACAACTGAGAATCCATGGCCATTTGCAAACTCCTCCAAGAACGAGATGTGAACCGTGGATTTCTGTTTGAAACTATGGACACTAGGACGCCATGGAGCCTAACAATCTCCTGGACATATAACTCGGTCAATCTGTCCATGGAGTAGTTAACTCTGATCAGTAAAAAGTGGGCAGTCTTCGTTAGTCGATCCACAACTACCCAAACAGCATCCTGTCCATGCAACGCTGACGGTAGTCCTGTGACGAAATCTATTGCTATGTGCTCCCACTTCCACTCAGGAATGTGGAGTGGCTGCAATGATCCCGCCGGTCTCTGATGCTTAGCTTTCATTTGCTAACATGTCAAACACTGATCCACATACTGGGCTATTTCTCTCTTTATATTGCTCCACCAGAAAGACTCTCGAAGATCCCTGTACGTTTTAGTGCTAAACGGATGTACAGTATATAGAGACCGATGAGCTTCCCCCAAAACAACCCTCTTGATCTCGGGGTCAGTAGGAACGCACAATCTGGTACGGAATCTCAAAGTTTCATCATCTTAGATGTTGAACTTTGTCTCCTGACCATCCTGTACCTTCTCCATAAGCTCTACTAGTTTTGCATCTTTCCTTTAAGCTACTTTAATTCTCTCCTATAGAGTTGGCTGTAAAACCAAGTTAGCAATAAATGCTTGGTGATCGCCCTCTATCAGCTCCGCACCGAGCCTCTCTAGATCCATCTGGATAGGATGCTGAATCTCCATTGCAGATATAGATGAATCTATCGATTTTCGGCTCAAAGCATCAGCGACTATATTAGCCTTTCTCGGGTGGTAGCTGATAGTGTAGTCGTAATCCTTTATCAGTTCCAGCCATCTCCTCTGCCTCATGTTTAACTCTTTGTACGTGAAAAAGTATTTTAAACTCTTATGCTCAGTGAAAATCTCACACCTACCCCCATAAAGATAGTGTCCCCGAATCTTCAACGCATAGACAACTGCTGCTAACTCCAGATCATGGATAGGGTAGTTCTTCTCATATTCTTTCAGCTTTCACGAGGCATAGACTATCACTCTCCCCTGCTGCATCAACACGCATCCGAACCCTTTATGGGACGCATCACTGCAAATTACAAATCCATCTTCTCCTGAAGGAATCGTCAACACAGGCGCAGTGATGGGTCGCTACTTCAACTCCTGGAAGCTCTATTCACATTTGTTAGACCACTCAAACTTCACTCCCTTCCTGGTCAATCTGGTCAATGGGCCTTATAGTTTAGAGAAGCCCTCAACAAACCTGCGATAGTACCCAGCCAATCCCAGGAAACTCCTAATCTCATGCACATTCTTCGGTCATACCCAGTCTATTACCGCCTCAATCTTACTCAGTTCAACAAAAATACCACCGTTGGATATAACGTGTCCAAGGAAGGTAACCTGTTCCAGCCAGAACTCGCATTTCTTGAGCTTCGCATACAACTTCTTTTCTCTCAGCACCTGAAACACTATCCTCAGATGTTCCTCATACTCCATTGGGCTTTTTGAATACTCCATTATATCATCAATAAATACTATCATAAACTGATCCAAATACTGGTGAAAGACCCTGTTCATCAAATTCATAAACATTGCAAGAGCATTTGTCATACCAAACGGTATAACCAGAAATTCATAGTGGCCATATCGTGTTTTAAATGCCGTCTTCGGAACATCTTCCACCCTGACTTTCACTTGATGGTACTCGGAGCGTAAGTCTATCTTTGAGAATATCTACGTCCCCTGTAACTGATCAAACAAATCATCGGTACAAGGAACGGGTATTTATTCTTGATAGTTACTTTATTTATTTCCCTGTAGTCGATGCACAACCTCATCGACCCATCTTTCTTCCTCACCAACAAAACAGGCGCTCCCCAGGGCGACACACTGGGCCGAATAAACCCCTTATCTAACAGTTCTTGTAATAGTTCCTTCAATTTTTCAGCTCTACTGGTGTCATTCTGTACAACGCCTTCGAAATCGGCGCTGTCCTCGGAACCAGATCAATAACAAACTTTACCTCACGATCAGGAGGTAGTCCCGGCAAATCCTTGAGGAATACATTAGGAAAATCTTTCACCACTGGGATATCCTCTACCCTCAGCTCCCCTTCTGATACTGCATTCACATAGGCCAAGAATCCCTGATAGCCTTCTAGCAGCAATCTCCTCGCTTGAATGGTGGATAGTGACTGAGGTGGGTTACGCACACATGATCCCACGAATTTCTACTCCTATCCCTTTGGAGGTCTGAACACTACCTCTCTCTGATGGCAGTCAATGCTGGCATAGTGGGCAGCTAGCCAGTCCATTCCTAAGATTACTTTAAATCCATGCATATCTAAAACCACCATATTAGCTGACAAAGACCTCCCCTGAATACCCACTGGACAGCCCCTGAGTACCTTTCTGCATATCCTTACAGCCCCAATGGGCATAGCAACAGACAAACTAATATCTAACTACCGAGGTTCAAACTCACACAACTTAACGTATTCCCGGGTAATAAAAGAATGAGTCGCCCCTAAATCAAACAAGGCAGTCGCTTTAAATGACAGTATTGAAACAGTACTTGTCACCACATCCCCTGCCACCTCAGCATCTCTCGGCGTCAGTGTATAAACTCGCACCGGAACAATATTCCTCTGTTGTTTGCCTCGAGGTGCCTGATAACCTCCTCTATATGGTCGAGGAGTAGCCGATATCGTTGGCGGTGCCTGACAGTTTCTTGCGATATGTCCAGGCTGATAGCACCGATGACAAACAACCTCCCTCACTTAGCACTCTCCCTGGTGTCTCCTGTAGCATTTGGGACAAGTAGAGGGCATCTGTCTACCCTGTACTACTCGTTTTTCTCCTCCCTGTCGTCGTCCCCCTCTGCTATCGTATCTCTTCCACGGCCCTCGATTGGACCCTGCCTGAAAATCGAGAGGCACAGACCTCTTTCCCTGGTTTTGTGCCGCTGCGCCTCTCTCTAGGATGTTTTCAATCACTGCAGTTCTGTCTACTATCTCTAAGAAGGTCTGAACCCGGAAGCCTACCACTTGCTCATATAGGTTCTGCCTCAGGCCCTTCTCAAATTTCCTCGCCTTCCTCTCCTCATCTGACACCAGATACGGGGCGAATCAAGACAACTTAATGAATTTCGCTGCATACTGTTGCACCGTCAAAGGCTCCTATGTCAGATACAAGAACTCTGATGTCTTCGCACTCTTGATCGTAGCGGGAAAGTACTGCTCGAAGAAAATATCCTTGAAGCGACTCCACGTCATCGCTACAGGGTCAGACCTTTGCTCATTCAGTAGTCTTACCGATCTCCACTAACGCTTTGCTTCCCCAGTCAATTTAAATGTAGCAAATAACACCCTTTACTCATCTGTACATGAGAGGACTATTAGTATGTCTTCTATGTCCTGGATCCAGTTCTCAGCTACTAGTGGGTCTGCTCCTCCAGTAAAAAATAAGGATCCCATATCTCTGAACTGCTCGATCGTGCAGCTCCGCTCCCCCGAGCTCCTGGCCATCTCAGCCATCACTTGCTAGGTGATGCTACGCAATCCCGCGTCAGGGTCTCCGTCACCCATACTGGAAGGTCCTGCTTCATCACCTCCCGCACTCGTGTTACTGTTCCCGGATGCATCCTGCAAAGGGAACAACTAGTCTCAGCATACAATTACTATCACACAACCAATACATTGCCATAACTCATAAATTATTCTTCTACGACCATTTATCTCCACATCCTCAATTCTCATTTAAGATTTAGTCCCACCACTAAGAAACAAGACCCAACGGTAGTATCCATGGTTTTCTTGAAATCGTCACCTCAGGAAAAACATAGGAACAACCCTGGTACTCCTGTCTGTAGGTGGCAAGATGGAATCCTAAATTCTCACCTCATCCTCTAACAATTACTAACTCACATTTCAATCTACCCGTCTCATATTTTCCTCGAAATCCATTCTTATATTCTGGTATTGTATTCTGCTGTCTACTAAAGTCTGCAGAACCTAACAACTTAGGTTCTGATACCAAACTGTGATGCCCCGATTTTTCATACCATTTTTTTTATATATAAACAATATTAAACAATCATATATTGGCTACGTCAACACCTCTAGTACCACTCACATGACTTGGCCCGCATTAGACACCGGGTAAACAGGTATTTCATTTATATTAACCTAACTGCGGAAGTCATAAAATACAAACTATCCAGAATACAATACCCAGAGTATCATTATATATAAACATATACATTTCTATCATACCCAAAACAACACAACCCTAAAGGAATTACACCTCCCTAGTCCAATACTCACCTTGTATATCAGGGTATCCGCTCCACACTATCTCGGAGCCCTATCACCTGGTCTATCTCTGTTTCCTGAAAAGTTTAGATAATTTGGGTGAGATACATCTCAGTAAGACGGAATAAATTATTTATAATGTGTGGCAATATGAGTTTAGTTATATCAAAATACTCATTAAAATGATTTCCATCTGAGAAAGTATACAAGTTCATTTTCATACTCGTATAGATATACATCACAAACTTTTAATTTCGTTTCCAAAACCATTCGTACGCAACTCATGTTTACCAACGAAGTTCCTGAGAATAAGGAAGCTTACCTGCCGATATAAGCAGCTTCCCTCTGCCCTGATATTGTTTGCAACGTTACCTGATTAATCGGGTTCAGCTGCAACTGGTAATTATCAGGGCACTCACCTTACTCAGTAAGCCCTCAGGCAGAGAGTTTTACTTCGCCTCATTTATTTATAGTATTAACTCACACTATTTCTTCCCTCATTTTCTTTCATTGCGTTTCCATTTTCATTTTTTTTTTTATTTTCATTGCATTTCCATTTTCATCTAGCTCATGAGTGTCCCTGACATAGTATTAAATAACGGCTGTTACGTAACGGAAAACAGGTCTCTGATACCGTTTCGGGCTGCATTAGCGGCGAGCCAAAATTTCACATAGGTAACGGCCGTTAAGGAAACGTAACGGCCGTTACACTAACGTTACAGAACATAATGGCTGTTACACTAACGTTACGGAACATAACGTTCGTTACGCAGCTTCGAGCCTTCAAACTCTTACATCTGTTGTCCACAAGCTAAGTTCAGTTCCCCCTTCACCTGAATCACTCTTCGATTCTTCATCTCCTTCATACGTACAGTTTCGATCTACTGATCTGAAGTTTCGAAATCCCTAAAACCCCCAAAATCTACTTCGTACAACTTCGTCTCCCTCAGTCTGTCATTCGTCTCCTTCGTCCAAGAACCCAAAAATCAGCAAGTCTTCGATTCCTCCATTCGAAGCCTTCGATTCCTCCAAAATTTGGAGGCTTGCAGGTTGTAGCTGTAGCAGGCCAGCAGCTCTCTCGCAGTCGCAGGCTAGCAGCTTCCGTGGGAGTGGGAGTCGGGAGTGGTTATTGGGTAAGTGGTAACTGGGTAGTGGGTGGTGGCCAATGGGTATGTAATATGTATGTTGTTTTATTATTTCAATTTATGCTTTATTACTTAATAATTTATTCTGTTTTATTATTTCAATTTATGCTTTATTGCTTTATATAAATTGTAAATTTCAGTTTGTTTTAAATTTCAGTTTATATAATTAGTATATAAATTGTAAATTTCAGTTCATTTAATTAGTATATAAATTGTAAATTTCAATTTTAAATTTAGTTGTTTTATAATTTCAATTTATAGTTTATATAAATTTTAAATTTCAGTTTATTTAATTACTAATTAGTATATAAGTTGTAAATTTTGTTTTATAATTTCAGTTTATAAATATAATTAGAATATAAATTTAGTTTATCTATTATTTAATTAGAATACAAATTAACAATTAAAAATTATTAATGATTGTATAAGTAGAATTTATTAATTAAAATAAAAAAATTAGTATAAAGTTTTTAAAATATAAAATTTATAGACTTACTTAGACTCTTAGAGAGTTAGAACCTAGAACTTAGAACTTAGAACTTAGAAACTTAGAGTACAGATTTAGTAAAAAATTATTAACTAATATTCTACATATTTATTTTTTTAAATACCTTGAGGTCCTTGACAATTAATAATTTAATATTAGATCTACAATTTATAATAAATTCTAATTTGTACACAATTAGTCAAGTCTTAACTCTTAAGTGACTCAAGTTCAAGTCTATTACCATTTAAATAATTAAATTGTAAGATTTACAATTTCATATTTATTTTGTTAAATTGTAAATTTTAAAGTAATGTAAATTATTAAAAAATATGTAATTTTTTTGTAAACAGCGCACTAAAATTAATATAAAAATCATAATGCCTATTAAAAAGCATTTGTAGGTTGAATGAAGACCTTTAAAATTCATTAAAAATCATGTATTAATGGATTTCATGCTTATTTTTCGATTTTGGCATGGTTGTGCATGCATGGAAAAAATTCACGACCGTTATGCTCGCTTCCCGTTACGTAACACCCGCGTCTCCTGCGTCCTGCTACCGTTACGCGACGTTACCCGCGACCGCGATTTCGAACCATGGTCCTTGATAACCAATATACTCGTGTCTGTAACTCATGGCTGCCCTGAGGATATTCACTACGTCATGCTTCCCATCATGGTCAAGGTTGTACGGCCCGAAAGTTGGATCTAACCGCAGTTGGCTGATTTGGTTAGATCAAAATATCATATCACATATCCCGTATCTGTAGTACGACTGACCGGCCTATAACCCTGATCCGAACTCAGGGGGCACAACAACTCTACTATACAGTTCAATCGACTGTCACGCCACACGCTCCACGAGTTCTTGTGGTTGCTCTAACACCACTGGAAACGGTACCGTGCTCAATATCACAACTCATCATTAGAGTTTACATATCCATCTATCAGGGTTATAATTACCACATACTCGCAATCATTATGCGGTATTGACATTTCATCAATCATATTTCCAATGATCCCATTGTAGCTTTCGCACTTTGCAATGTTCACATTTCATAGTATACTCATTTCAATATATACATTTCAATATTCATATTTCAACTCCCACATTTCAATGTTCATATTGCAGAATTTACATTGCAATATTCCTACATTTCAAAATTCATTTCATAGTAATACATATATATATCTCTTTTCACATTCATTTCATTCTCATGTTAGCATATAACTCATTTCACGTTTTTCAATACTTAACATACTCAAATCAATATTCATACTTACCAATTTTCATAAAAATCATTTCTATACACGTATTTATATATCATTTTCATCATTTCCAGCAAACATATCGATAGTTCTCATTTCATCATTTTCTCAGAAAATACTCATCATCAAATTTCTCATTTTTCAATATACATCATAAGCCACACAATTTTCATTTAATATTTATAATATACCAATTTCATAGGGAAAAATATCATAGCTTCATTTTTCACATATTCATTCAATCAATAATATAAAAAATATTCCCCTTACCTGACTTACTGAGAGTCTCGTTAAAGCCCCAGATCCTATGCCTCCGGCGCCAAAACTGAAATCCTGTAATTCGCTTTTTTCCTAGACTAATTAACTCATTTCCTAAAATAATACCCATATAACCTTCCTTAGACTCCATCACTCCAAGTTAACATTTAAACTAATATTTAACACCCTTACCTGGTTTCCTGAACTATGCCTGCAGGGTCCCGAAATTACACCTGCGGCGCTTACTCGAATCTTGAATTCAATAATCCTAGTTCAATCTCAGAATGCTCAATATTTTAATATTTTTATATCTACATTAATTAAATAATAATTAGCCCTTTAATAACCCCCTTATCCTAATTTTGGGGTTAAGTTTACGAAGATCCTACGAGAAATCCGCTCTGCTAGACTTGTAGAGAATCATTCTTAGATTCTTGTGGTAGTGTCCGATCGTTAATTAGGCTTAAGATTTACGCAAAATTGAGGTAAGAGTAAGAATTTAGCTTACCCTGGGAGATATGCCTACGCCGCTCTTACGACAAATCCGCTCCTGTAGAAATGATGGTGGCGGAGAATGGAGTCTAGCGGTATTTCCTGATCTTCGATCGGCGCCTGTTTGGCCGGAAAATAGAAAAGAGGGAGAGACGTGAGGGGGCGTGCGCAGGAATGGAAAGAAAAAGAAGGGGTTTGTTTTTGAATCTTCTTGATTCATTAGGAAGTTATATATATATTATAATATATTATTATAATATTATACTATATTTTATTAAATAATTAATTATTATTTAATTTAAATTCTTATTTTAATTAATTAATTAATTAATTTAATTCTAATTGTAATTTTAATTTAATTAATTAATTAATTTTTTTTACATTCCCAAGTCTATCACTTTCTAGGGCGTTACATCACCTGGACCAGATGTGCATCAATAGTGTCATTATTTTCTTTGGGTTGCTAAATCTTGGGTTGGAAGAATTGGCACTTGTCATCATATCTTTTTGGTTGATATGTTCTATAGTTAGGTTCCAGTGTCTGTTAGCAACTTCCTGAACTATTGAGTTTATTTGTCTGCCACTCTTAATTGCATAGCATGTTGGTTTGTCCTTAGTTATTTATGTTTATATTTTATCTGTTTATTTGTTCATGAAGGAAAACTACATTTGAGTAAGAATGCAATAGGCAAATATGCTGGAGTATATTAGTAAGTCATTATTTTCCTTACAAACTGTTATTATGCCTCACTCAATTTTGACCTTTTGGAGTGCCTTTTCTCCTCAGTTCTTACTTGAAATATGTTTTTGTAATTGTAATTGTTACACTTCATGATGTCCAGAAATGCATTCAACAAACACAATTTTTCTAATTTCTGTGCAGGAATCTACTTGTGAAATGAGGCGTTCAATAGAAACCAAAGACAGAATGCTTGCTTTTCTTACTGAGAAGATAAACTCACAATTACTGTTATTTGATTCAATAGAGAAAGAGGCCTTCTCTGTCAAGCAAGTTGTAGATGATGTGCAACTCCTTGTGAGTGAAAAAGAGCAAGTAGGCATGTTGCTTTCTGAACTATTAGTTTTCCTAGGTGTACCGTTCATGTAACCATAAAAATAGTACTGGTGTCCTTTTTAACTGTGCTTGTTATATTCAGTGGCTGGGTTAAGGAGCAAAATGGATAAGATCTCTGCATATGAAAAAACATTTGTTGGTAATTACATATTCTCATTTGCTCGTCTTAATTAACTGTTCAGTTTGAACTGTATAGTAATGAACTATATTGTGTGTGTTTCACATGATATTAAGTTGGTCTTGCAACAATGTTTATAAATCATCTCCATGATAAAATGATTGTATTTGGATTCACTAATTCTACAATTCAGTGTCATAGTTCATAATTCATCAATTTTATATTTGGATTGTTTGGATTCTGCAACAGTGATTGCATATCATCTTCGTGGAGTTAGATTTATATTTGTTAATGTAAGATTTAAGCCATGTACTTCTCTGCAACATGCAGAGAAAATCTGCGAGCTGGATAATAAATTGAGAAATGATGGGGATGAGCTCCAAAGAAAAGATAAAATCATTTTGGAGCTAGAAGCACAGCTGGAGGCAGCAAAGATTCGCAGTGCACACCAGCCCCAATTAGAAGAGATATCCATACAAGTTGCAAACTTGCAATGAATATCTGTATTTTACTTGTTTGCACAGAATGAACTTGCACCTCAAGCTGAAAGTATTGTCTCAGTGAGTGCTTTGTCTTAACCAGCTTCACCTTCAGAAAACTTTATCAGCGAAGGAAGTGATCATACAGAATTTAATTTCTGAGAAAAAGGTCTTGATATAATTATATAAGATTGTTGGTTTTCTATTTCACATCTCCTTGTCAGTCTTTATTGGTTTCTAAATTTCATCTGAAATATTCAATGGTCAGGCTTTGCATTTTGAAGTTGGGAGTTTGGGCATTATCTTACTGAAAATTCAGGAGACTGTTTTGAGTATGAATGAAGAGGTCAGAGAAGATTTTGGTCTTGATTTTGATAAAAGTAATTTTCAAATTTGATATGGGTTTCATCTTTGGGAAACTTTCCAACAATTTGAAATGTTTCCTTAGAATTGTTGAAAATTACTTCGCCAACTGTAGGTTGATCTAAGGTTGCCACCAATGACGCAATAATTTGGAAGTATGAAAGGCAGGGAGAAATCCAGACTGATAGTTCTGTCATGAAATTCTATTTGTGACTTGCATTTTTATGCTATTTTGAAAAATTCTATAGATTTATACTTGTGGGGGTGTTAAGTTATATAAATGTACTGAACATATGTATCACGGAAGCATATCATCTGCTGCACAAGGCTTCCATGCCATGTTGGATGAGGAGTTGGGAGAAGGCTTGATGTATGCAACCATAACTCCACATGACTGAAATAAATAGATTTTCCACTGACCCCACACAATGATTCAGATAATTTAATCGATTTATAGCATATGTGATACATGTGGTGAACCATTGATCATTTCATTCCGCACCTAGTTTGCTTCTGGCAACTTGTCCTAATGATCTTTCTAGTAGCTCTGATTACAAAGGGCTGTTTACCTTCCATCACTTAGCTGCTTACCTGTTTAAAACATCATTGATCTTGGTGCCAGGATAAAAGGACATTCTCCTCCATACTGGAAGGCCAAGAAGGAATTGCAATGGTTGAGAAAAAAGAATATAATAGGTAGAATTTACACTTCATTATTAGTATCCTTGTTCAAGTTCTACATTTGTGGATTTAGATTTTTCCTGTACTTGCACAGGTGGTAAATTTCAAGATGAATAAGACTAAAAAATCATTATCTATTTTGCTGGGTAAATGTGGCATGTGTAATGGCTGTGCAGAAAACAATTTGACCAATTTCATAAATTCCAATTGCTAATAATACTTGCATCCTGTCTTGAGAATAACTTATCTATTAAGTGGCCATGACCAAGTCAGTCTAGCCTAATTGATCTCCTATATGTGGAATAGCCTTGCGTTTGCAGCCTGCAAACAGCTCCTGAAGGACCATGAGGATAATCTATTGCCTAGATTTGTTATGTTTCCCTAGTCATTTGCATGTGCTCTGCTCTTGTGCTTTTTGAAAAATGACAATATATGCATCTTAATCTACTAGAATTGCTCAATAGCATTCCTCTTCTAGTTGCCAAGTGATTTGGATTAGGCATGATGAATTATTACTGCCACCCCATCTTCCTCCCCTTCCCAGCGACCTCTTTGTTTTGTACACACTATTCTTTTTTCTTATTGTTTTGCATTGTTAATGGCATATAAGGATTGAAGATATGGTTCAAAACACAAGAGAAAACTCTCCTAAGGTTTCTTGGAGATCTGCTGCAGAAAATACAGGTTTACTGTCTTTTCCGTATTGCTTTTCTTCTATTGATCTTTTAGTCATGGGATAACAGATAGTTACAAGTTTAATCTATGGTTTCCTATTTTACATGCCTAAAAGTTTCGCATTAATCCACCACATCACAATAATATATTCATCTGATCTGTAAAAAAGAATCACTCTGTTTTAACTATTGAACTGTCCCCCTAGATCAAAGACATCCTGTACGATATTACTGCGTTAGAATGATAGGTTGCTGGCTTGCTTCCAAAAGTTGCAGTTTTAGCTAATTTGATTAGCCATGGATGTTGCAAAATGGCAATAGTGGGCAACAACAGTGAACAAAACTACTTGCATTCAGGCTATCCTCTTCTTTTTTGGGGGAATATTGGAGATGGGCGTCATATTGTTGGTGTATAACATGCGACAAATATTGAGGTAGATATCATATAAAATACAAAACCTGGAAGAATGGATACCATAACTTGTTGGACATTCTACCAAGTAATCTGATTCTGCTTGTTTCTTTTTTTGGTTAGTTCTCAACACAGCAGCAATTTTTCTCTCCAGCAGGGGTAGGGAACTTAGTTTGCCTGAGAATTAGGTCCTATGTAATTTTTGCACTTCTAAGATCTGAGAAGATTGAAATAGAGCTCATCTAATTACCATGGCGGAGCCATCCTGTCTTTAGTAGAAAGCTAAAATATCACTTCATAAGTTCTAAAATAAATTAAATGCAAGTACACAGATGATATAGTCATTTTGAGTGCAATGAAAATGTGCTTCATTTTTGACATCCTGTCAAACACAAAATATTCTGCATGATTACATTTAAGGGACACATGCATAAGCCATATGATTATTTTAAGTCATTAACTACAAGATAATGCAATTTGAATATGGGACACATGCTCGCCCATTAAAAAAACAACTGGTTCCATAACGTGATGCTTAGCCATGATCAGCGCGATTTAGATTTTCTTATGCGATTTTTGATTTTTGCAGCTTTATCTCAGTGTCCACAATATGGTTCAGCAAGCAACCCCTTGTGTAAGAATGATAATTATGACTCCTGTATGTCAGAGGCAAGTGGATGCTTTCTTGTTGATTAAATATAGTTTTCCAAGGTTGTTATTTCTTGATAGGTCGAATGACCCCATAGACCCATACCTGACTACTGTGCAGGTACAAATGCAGTTTGGTTGTTCACCCCTGCAGCCGACATGTTCAAAACTTCAATCAGCTGCTAATGTTTTGAGCATCTCTGTGGATGAAGCAAAGGTATGCAAGTTTCACCTATTTTCCGTTCTTGTTTAATGATATTTCTGTTTCACTAAGAAATGGAACCATTTACCACTTCAAAACTTGATGTATCAACACCCACTGCTTAAATGTTTACTCCTTTCATGTCTAGGAAAACCACAAAACATTACTGTCTCCTTTAGATTCAGAGGGCTCAACAACTCAAGCAGAAACATCGAATGATCCTGGTTAACTTCTTACTAGTGTTGTGGATAAAAAATTTGGATGTCAGATCACCTGAACAAATACTGATTATGAGGTCGTGTTTGAGAGTGGATTTCAAACTTGAGATTTAGATTTGTGTCAATTTAGACAAAGTTCAATATAATTCTATGTTGCATTTTTTTCAAAGTCCCACAAATCCTACTTGAAGGCCTTCATTCCAAGCTCGCAAGGATGGGTAAAGATGTTTGTAATTGATTTTAGCCGCACAAATATGCTGCATGAGGGAAACCATCGGGCACCATGATATCTGAAACTTTGTGGTCATCCTACATTGTGGTAAAATCTGGCATAACAATGTACTGCTTTTTGTTTTTTTTTTTTGTTTTTTCCTACTAGAATAAAAATATATGCATCTTCTAATATTCTAGTTGCAGACTTCAGCTCCTGGTGATTGCTTATCAGACAGGGTGGTTAAAAAGAAATTTGCTCCAGGTCTTGCCTCAAGTTATGCTGTAGATATGCTGAATTCAAATTGACGCAAACTTGGCTTGATTTTAAGTAAAATTAAAATTGGATTTGATTTGCTTTATCTTATGAATGACTAGATGAATTATGTTACGCGCCTGGAGATTATATTTGAAGGACTTGTTTACGGGACACCCAGAATTCATTTTCATAATCCATTTTCAAATTGTCTATAATTTTGACACGAAATTTACTTCTTTTTTAACTAGTGCAGAGTAGGCTGTGTCAAAATTTGGGAGCACGTGGAGACGATGGATGAGAAATTATGTTGTTTATTTGAAGGTATTGTTGATGAAATGTGCTTTATTTTCAAATTATTTTAATTTTTATAGATATATTCGAGTCATTTTTAGTCTCATAAGGGATTTGGCCTGTAAAACTTAACTAAATTTAAGTCATGAGTAGGAAAGTGAAACGTGGCAAGCTTTAAGCACGAGAACAAATTAGTTTTACCCATGAAAGCTAATATTCCATGCCAAATGAGGTGAGAAGTTCCCTCCTTCATTTGCTTGTGGTTTGTTTTTTTTCCAAGATAAAGTAAACTTTGGGTTACCAAACATATAGACATTTATATTCAAAAAATGATAATAATCAAATGATTGATTGAACAGAGAGAAAGAGAGAGAGAGATGAATTTGCCGTGACAATTGGGGCGTCAGCATACCTGACACTCGTTGAATTTTTAACCGAACACATTAAACTGAGCTACTTTCCCCCATTGAGTCTGCGCGAAGATATTTTTGGTCAAACAGGGCTATAAAAGTAAATGTTGAATCTTGCATCAATTATGGCTTGGCAACGGTCATGAGAACAACCAGCGCGTGGTGATCCATAGGTGAGTAATGTAATGAAGATCCTCGTCAAGTAAACCCCTGCTCCGAGGTTACTTCGTGCTACTCATTGGCCATTTAATATACTACAATATACATTTCATTGACTGGTGGTTTTTTTTTTTCTTTTTTTCCTTTCAAAAATTATTCATACATCTTTTCGAAGCAGCGGGCATCTGAAGGCATTGATTTTTGAGCAAGATTCGTCGTGGAGAAATAAATATATAAAAAAAGAGGCATTCCACTCGCATGCCAATTTTTTTTCCACTTTAAATTTAATAAATTGACAATTTCAATGGTACTCGTATTGTATATATTTTCATTTGTGTTATACAAACCGCAAACGTTTAAGTAGTATATTCTAACGGAAAAAACAAAAAGGAGAAAAAAAAAAGAGGGATTTTCAGTAATTTAAAAATATAAAATCTTTTTTTTTTTAACAGCTACATATATGTATATATTTGTTAATAAATTGGAGTGAGTAATATTTGTATTGAGTTTGGGCATCTCTTCTCTATGGAGAAACTCATTCAACCTCTTAATCCATTTTCTTTGGCTCTTTATTGGGTTTATTTAGAAACTTTTTTTACACCTCATTTAGGCAAAAGAAAATAAGGGCTGACGGCTGCAGAATTTTTCATTATGAGAGAGTGGCTGAAAATTAAGCGAGTAGAAGAGAAAATATGAGTTTTTGCATTAGTGTGTAATTTTGATTAATCGACGATTGGAGAGTCGTCCGTGGTACAATCAGGCTAAATATGACACTAAAATTTAACATAATTCGGTCAAAATCGACTTACGTCTACGGAACACATCACAAATTTACTATTCGTTGGAAAAATACAACTCTCTCTTTCTCTCACTCTCTTCCGCCTCTCTTTCTTCTCTCTGCTCTCTGAGCTTCTCTTGTACATCTCTCAACTCCATAGTTTTCTATTTATAGGGCTTTGAAATCAATTACAATTTAATACAATAAATTAGAAATTTTGGAGGTTACAATCATGGAGATAAATAGAGATAAATGGCAGCTTGCATAACTTGCAAAAAACGCGTTTCCAGCTCAAGCTCTAGCGATATCTCCTGTCTTCAGTTACAACAATTTTGTGTAACTAAATATTGTTTATCTATAAATACAAGTACAACCCGATCTCTTTGTAGGTGAGAGAGGATCATACAAATTTAGTAGAGTATTTTAAAGCCGAAGTAAGTTGATGCCAAAATACAAAAATCTTTAGTGTCATTGTGGCAAGATGGGTCATATCAAGAAATACTATTACAAATGGAGGAGAGAGAATATGGGTGGGAGTGATAATAAGAGAAGAAAAATCCCGAAAGTACTGATTGTGTTGTTGCTGCTACCTTTGATGATCAAACTAACATATGATGAGACAAGTTGGGTGATAGATATTGGTGCTTCACTTCATGTCATTTCACAGAAAGAATTCTTCACATTTTATACTCCTAGTAATTTCAGCGTACTGAAAATTTTCTAAAAATTACAAAAAATTCTATTAGGGGTTTTACAAATCAGAATATGCAAACAAATTATAAATTTAAAAAAATAATAAAATAATAAAAATTTGAAAAAATAAAATCCTTAAAAATCATTAAAAATTATAAAAAAATATTTAAAAATAGAGAAAAAAAATTTGTAAGTTGGGATCTTTCTTGCTTGTTTTTGGTTCTTCTTTAGTAGGTTTTGACTTTTGAGTGATATCTTAATGCACGATCTTCGTTGATACTTGACTATATGATGTCTCTTTTACACATGTGTATGTTTGTGTGATTCTCTGTGCATGCATACCTCTATTTGTATATGTCTTGCATGTATGTTGGTATTCATTTTTACATTATGTTTTGCATCTTTGTTTGTAGTTATGTCTGTTCGTGTATAGTTTAGCATGATTGCTTGCATGTCTGTTTTGCCTTTGTATGTGTTAGTGTGTTGTTTTGATATGAATAAATCAATTTCCATAATAACATTTTTTTTTTCTAATCTTGAGGATTATATCTTCGCATGGCTTTGAGAAATTGGAGTTGATGAGAGTTTTTGTCTTTCGAAAAGTCTTCAAATATTTAAAGGTTGGGTAAATAAGGTATTTAAAATGGAGAAAACACAATAAACAATTAATCCTCATAGTCATTGTTAGGGATTGCATCCTTAGCATGTCTTTGAGAATCTTGAGGTAAAGGTAATTTCCATCCTTTCTAGGACTATCCAGTATTTAAAGATTTGGTAATTGAATAAAATGAAAGAATCTAAATTTTGATTTTTTAATTTTAAAGGCAAACCTAGACTATTCAAGCATCATTCGTTGGACAAGTGTAAATGAGTGTTAATACCTTTCATTGCACGACTATACTCCCAAATTCTATCTGACAACACAGATCATTAACTATTGACTTTCTTGAACTTAAATGTAAGTTTGAGATCAATGAACTAGTAAAATATTAAATAAGTGTTTTAACCTCATTTAAAGTAACAAAAAAAATAGATTAATGGTGATTCTATTGGACAATATATTAATCAAATTTCTCATCCATATGTATTACACTCTCATATGATTTCGAGTTCGCTATTCAATCGAGATTATTAGATTTGATCCCCTTATTGTGAGAATTGATTCTCTAAAACGTATAAATATATTTATACGACAATGAGACAATCATTTATTTATCTAAATAAGTAAATATGTTACAGTAAAATATAAAAATATTTATTCTACTTGTCCCTTTTTAAAGTTTGAATTTTTTTCTTCGCAATCTTATAGGAGTTGTCCTCTTTATATCTATTAGAAAATAAGAACTTGATGCACACAAAATAAAATTTGAATTAATCACTCAACTGTTTACATGCTTTTCTTTTTTATTTCATTATTAGGCAAACGAGGCATGAGTCATTAATTAAAAGTAAAGTGATGGGCATTAATGGTGATGAGGGTGGGCGCAGAGTAGCGGAGTACAGGTGGCGGCATTTAACCCGTAAAGCGTGCGATGCTGCATGCCGCGACGGGTCCCACCTAGCGATATTATTTCAGTGGGCCCTCCCTCCCAAGTACAGCAATTCATATTTCCCATTTGGCTTTGTCTTTTACACCTCATAAGAAAGTTTGGTTGCTCACCTGCGTCACTTTATTTTTGCAATGCACTTTTCCACATTAATATTGTTTTTTTTTTTTTTTTTTTAAAGTAAAAAATAAAAATATATAATTTTTCGATTCAGACACATTTAGGACTCAAAAAATATTTAAAAAGAAAATAAAAATATCATAAAAACTTTATTTTCATATTTAGTTATCAGAAAAAATAAAAATAAAAAATAAAAAATATACTAAATTTATAGGCACTTGATCCTATGTATCATTAATATTTACTTTTTTCCAATTTTTATTTTTGATAGTATTTAATGGATAACGAAAATATAAGAAAAAAAAAATGAGTTTTTTCTCTATTTTTCTTTCCTTTCATTTCCTTTCCTTTCCCACATAAAATCCTTGATCCAAACAGACCTTTAGGGTTTCATTTGGATCAAGAAGCAGACATTTGGGGTTTTATTTGGACCAAAAATTTTGATGGAAAAAAGGAAAAAGAAAATAAAATTAGGTAGGAAACTCATTTTTTATTATATTTTCTTTCTATGCCGAATAATATTGAACTAAAATTTTGTTTTAATTTAATTAAAAATAAAAAAAATTAAATGTTAATGCTGCATAAAGTTAAAATGTTATTAGTTGATTTGGTATATTTTTTACTTTCTTTTTAATTTTCTTTGATAATCAAATATAAAAAGTGGATTTTTTAAAAAAATATATTTTTTCCTTTGCCTCACATTTTTCAAGTTCTAAAGAGGACCTTAATATTGGACAAATAGATTTTTAAATTAATCTAAATTCATTAAAATTTAAATCCAAAATCCAAAATCCAAAATCCAAAATCATGCTCTACTAAGGAGCATATTAGTTTATACACAAAACTAATATTATTGTATTATATGTGTAATATGTCTAATTCAATTTTACCATATCTATGACTTGAGATTTGGTATACCATAGTGGGAGTGGGCCTATGAGCTATTGCTTCACTCTGCAGCTTTTCCCTTTCTCTGTTTGGTCCACCTAGTGCTACCATCCATGTATTATATTTTAAACAAGAGGGTGGGGCCTTGCCAATTCATGAACATCACATTCACACCTACTCTGAGCTCTCCTTGGCCTATGCATGATAGACTAAGCATTTACTAATTACTCATCATGGACTAATTGTCCCATTAGCAAAAAGCAAATACCTAATCTCCAAAGTAGTAAAACCCCAACTCCTCTGCCATAATTGTTCTTGGTGACTATTATGGTTACACAAGAAATTTATTGTACTAAAAAATCAAAAAAATAATTTTGATAGATTGTTTATAAATTCAAAATTTATTTAAAGATCATCGCAAGAAAATATAAGACTCGGGAGGAGTAAAAAATATTTGTTATGGTCATTTTGATATTTGTTACTCAAGCATGTTTGCAAATTAATATTGTTAAATTCAAATACAGTTTGATATTTATTGAATTTAAATAGAAATTTTTTTAGACTAAAGTAGTTCCTTTGCTTTTTGGATCAAGGAAAAGCAAGACAATAAAGCAAAATTTCTTTTTATCTCTTTTTCTTTAAAAAATTAGATAGATAACTTAGAAGAAAGAAAAAAGAATAGTCCCCACGAGCATGACACAGTGGAAAGACATTAGCAGGTAAGAAGGAGTATCAAGATTCAATTTTAGGTAGATACACTCACGGAACCAGCGGTACCTGTGCATGGTGAGAATTTACTTTGTGAGGCAACAGGTATCGTGGATGGTGAGAGTTCGTTCTGTGAGATAGCGGGGACCGTGGATGGTGAGAGTTCTCTGCGAGCCAGCGGAGACCGTAGATGGTAATGGAGATGTGTTCCGGGGGTCGGGTTGGTCGAACGTCTAACTGATGCACGGAAACCGCATCCACATTCTGGACTTTACCTGATCAGTGAGACCTAGGGGGAGGACGCTGATCTGTAGGTTTGGTACCGCACTAGGGGTTCTGAAAGGCTTGTTGGTAGCTGGAGTTCCTATGTAATAAAAAAAAAAAAGATTAGCTCATGTATTTGGTACAAATAATGTTTCATATAAGGAAAGAAAATGAAATCTCAAAGACTATTATAAATAATATGATGATTCGTAGCATTTTCTTATATATATATATACTAATCATTAAATATTTTTGGCCTCCAAGAATTGATAGGTGAGATCCTTTTGTTAGTCACGAACTATTAGGCTTGGTTAAATTTTATAAGCCATATTATAAGTCATATTTAGTACAACCAAATATAGGATTGAATAAGTCAAGAACTAAGTGGTTCCAACTTCTATGCGCGTGAGGTAGAACTAAGTGGTCCTCCCTTTGCTTGGCCAATTCAAATTAAGACATGGTGCAAGTACAAAGACTAAAAAGGAAAAAAAAAATTCATCAATCTTCTTATATTATATATTTAATAGATAATAGATCAAATATAAGATATGATAAATACAATAATTAGTCTAATCTTACAAAATTTTATCTTGAAAAACAAACATAACTTATAATAAAAAAAAACTTGTAAATGTTAAAGGAAAAAAGAAAAAAAAAATACTAAAAAGTAAATATAGTAAACTTGAAAAAAGATGAACTATAGTGCAACCTCTACTTATTCTTTGGAGTAATTGTTTTTAGGAGGCAATAGTGTATGGAAAATGGTAAAAAAAAGTTTATTGTAATTTTTAGTGGGTATACTTGAAAAACCTCTTATCCACTAAAAAATAAAAAATAATGTTATAATAGGTGACTCACATTGAGTGGAACACGTGTACAGAGAAAGCAAACTAATGCCGAAAGTGGAGCAGAACAACGACCTAAGCCTTATGCGTTTGTAATTTATTGTCTTTTTGGTTAGGACAATTGGTACAGTAAAAGGGTATTTGAGGAAATTTCCTAATACCTCTATACGGTTAGAATTGGTATAAATATATATATGATGTAACTCTACTTTCATATAGTGAAATTTCAAGCGCTACTTTCACATACTACCGAACCACGTTAAATTTGTGTGTTTATTTTTTATACTTTATTTCTATTTTTTTTTTGCATTATTCATCATAATTACCGTGCATTCCACAACAAGTAATTTATACAAATTGTTTATAAATTCAAGGTTTATATTAAGATCGTTTTATTTACAAGTATTCTTAAATTTTTATGCGTCAAACATTTATTGAATTAATAAAAAAAAAAAATTTAAATTAAAAGTAATTCCATCTGCTTTTGGTTCACTGAAAAACAAGAGAACAGAGCAAAATTGTCTTTTATACCTTTTTTAAAAAAGAAAATTACTTTTATTCGGTGATAATGATGCACAAAGAAAGGGTGAAATGAGGTGAATTAGAGAAAGGAAAAAGAATTAAAATGATACTTTATTTCGCTAATCTACAAAAATATTTCATAGAAAAATGAAATCAAGTGTTGAAGGCAATTGCCAGTGATGTGACACCTCCTAACATTCTCTATATTTATGTTTCAAAAATGAAAAATGAACTTTGTGCTTAACTGATGAATATTTTTTTAAGAAAGCTTAAATATATAAACTGTACATTAAATCACTAACTTTACATGCATAACTTGGAAAATAATGAAGTCTTCATGTTTGAATTAAATTATATTGAATATCTTTTTGAATTATGCATAATGTGAGGGGGAGTTTTTTCGGGTTAATCCAATTTTGCTCTTGTGTTTGCCATCATAAAAAAAGGAGAGATTGTTGACTTTTTGAGTCCGATCTCCGTTTTGATTATGACAAATCACATTATCTCATGTGTGCGTTTAGTTTTTGAACAAATTTATAGTGTAGAAGGCACAAATGAGAGATGCAATATGGAAGCCTTGAATGCACACCAACGATCATATTCTAAGGTGTATTCCATGGACAATCAGAGGAGCATAGACTTGAAGACTTTATTTATTATTTTCTAAGTTGTAATAATTATTTAGGTTTAATGTGTGCATGCATATCATATGATCTAAATTGAAACTCAACCAAAACCTTAGATTGACCATATGACCTCCAAGTAACATGAAAAACCTTTTTCATAAAATGTCTAATTTATACAAATGTTTTAAAATGGTTTTGAAGTTAAAAGAAGACAAAAATTAATTTTTACAAAGGGGTCGGCCAACCGGCCAGCCAACTAGACAATAGAAATGAGTATTTTTATCTATCCATAACTTATTATCCTAAAAAGTGTTCAACATTAAAGTTGTGGGATTTTCCCTTAACTTTCTTTTGATACTAATAACTTCCAATTTGGAGTTATATAACAAAAGTTATGGCTAAAACACCAAAGGGTGTCCGTGCAGAAAGCTCCCCAACGGTTGAAAAACAGCTAGTTTTCAAATTCAATCATATTTTAATACCTCAACGGCCATAAAACGGTTAGTTTTGGTTTTTGCCTATAAATACAAGCTAAAGATACTTGAAAAATTGAGGAGAAACATCTTGAGAGCATATCTACACATTTTTTGTTTCTCCTTTATTTTTCATAGCCCCTTTGTGCATTAAATTTCATATTTTTCTTACTCTTTTACTTTGAAAATTCTTTTTGGGAGAATACATTATGGGTTATTGAAGGAAGCTTGGAGCATATATCTACTCGTATATTTCTACTTCAAAGGCTTCTTTTTCTCGAGGTAATTTTGAAAAGACTTGAGCATATATTCAAGTTTTTATATATTGCTTAAATGTCTTTACTTTTTATTCTTGTTGTTTTTCAAAGATTAAATTTCTCCTACTTTTCTTGAAAATAGTTTTGGAGAAATATTTTGGAGGTTTTATTTAGAAAGGCTTGAGCTTATATTCAAGTTTATATGTATATATATATATAACTTGATAACCTTTTTATTATCATATTCTTCAAAAATCAAATTTCTCCCCTACTTTTTATTTGAAAATAGTTTGGAGAAATTTATTTTGAAATTGTCTTAAAGGCTTAAACATATATTTAAACTCATACATAAATTGCTAGAAAGCCTTACTGAATTTATTTTTATTGTTGGAATTAGTGTGATTCCAAGAGGGGGGGTGAATTGGGTTTTAAAAATATTTTAACTAAATTAAACATTTACGCCAATTCACCATATATCATATCCCATTCAAAATAAACACGTGTATGAAAAACAATTAAACAATGAATACAGACATACACTGTAATGCCCCGAACTCTTATACCCGGTCCGGTGCATTATTCCTGAAAATCATGATAATCCATAAATAAATACCATGTACGCAGCAGAAAACATAACTATGATCCTCAATCATAAAAATTACCAGAGTTTACTATTTCTGTCCATAATCCATAATAACCATTCGTCACCTGTATTCTCACATATACACATATCTCCAAAATATAACCAACACTTCCATTATTCACAACCATCTATTTTCCATTTTCATTAGTTCATTTTCACATATACATAGCTAAATAAGCAGCCCTAAGTTCAGAAAACATAATTTACATGGTTGACATTTTATACCCACATGAAAACATATATACAAATATATAACATAGTTCATTTCCATTTAATTCATGAAAACCTTATTTAATATATAAATTTCCCCTTACCCGAATCCTTGAATTACATCAACAAGCATCCTAAATTGATGCCTGTGATGCTCACCCAAACCCTGGTTCAAAAACCCTAGTTTAATTAAAAAAATCCTAAACTACTATTTCTACATTTTTTCAACTTATAAACCTTAAATAAACTTTTAAAAATCCAAAACTGAAAATCCTAACTCTTACCTTAACTTAGGAGCGTTTCCCAAAAAGCCTAGTTTAGAAAACTGATCCGCTAAATGTGTATAGAATCTTCCCTAGAACACCGTACCGATCTCCGATCATCGATTCGGGCTAAATCCAGGCCAAAAAGTTAGAGAGAAGGTAGAGGAACTTTTAGAAAGAGAAATAAACGAAGGAAAATAAGTTTCCTTCGCGTGGAAGCTTCCCCAAACCTTCTTATACTTGACTTTGCTACATGGACTCGTCGACGAGATGACAAGACTCATTAACGAACCACGAAGAACACTCGTCGACAAAGTCGTGAACTTGTCGACGAGTTTCAAAACATCTTAAACCCTCTAGGTTAATCCTCATCGATGAGACATGTATAATCGGCGACGAGGCTGAGAAGATCGCGCGTCAACAAGAAAATCCAGCTCGTTGACGGGCACTTACTTGTTACCTTTTTAAAATTTCTTTTCCCTTTCTTTAATTTCCCCCTTTTCTTTTATTATCTTCCATATTACTTTAAATAATTAAAATTCTCTGGGTTGTTACATTCTCCCCTCCTTAAGAAATTTCGTCTTCGAAATTTTACCTACTATTCATCCTTTCACATCATTAGAATTCATTAACTCATTCAGTTCAATATATATATCACCATATACTTTTGCATCATCTATTACTACATAAAATTATCATTATCTTAAATATAATCTCATACATGCATCCCTGATGGCATCAGCTTCAGCTTGAATCAATGAGTAGACTCATTTTGGAGCACCTCTTCCAAGTGGTACCTGTTGTTTTTCCCAATCCTGGTTCTGAACAGATACCATAGGCAACGGTTCTCAACAATTTTTATTGATATGCCCTGACTTACCACACCTGAAACAATTAGGAGTGCCAAACCAGCATTCGCCCCTATGCCTTTCATTACATTTCTGGCATACAGAGTCCACTGAATCCTTTCCTTTCTTCCCTGATCCCTGACTGACCTCAGACTAAAAACTAGATTGTGCAGACCTCTTCTTCTGCTCTGAAGGCTTTGTGCTACTCTAGATACTCTTCTCCAGCACCAAAGCCTTATCAACCAAATCTGAAAAATTCTGAACCTGAAACCCCACCACCAGCTCGTATATTCTGCATCTTAGACCTTTTTTCAAATTTTATGGCCTTCCTTGCCTCGTTCGGGATCAGAAATGGTGCGAAGCGTGATAGCTCCACAAATTTCGTTGCATATTCCGCAACTGTCATATCTCCTTGGGTCAGATTAGTGAACTCTTTAATCTTTTCCTCTCTAATAGATGAAGAAAAATACCTGTCAAAGAACGGCTCCTTAAATCTCTCCCAGGTAAGAGCTATCTTTTCAAGCCTCTATTCCTCTAGCAGCTTTGCAGAAAGCCACTAGCGTTTTGCCTCACCGGTCATCTTAAAAGCGGCATAACGGACCTTTTGCTCGTCCGTGCAGTTGATTACGGTCATGATCTCTTCTATTTCTTGTATCCAATTCTCTGTAGCCACTAGATCAGGTCCTCCCACAAAGGTTGGAGGGTTCATCCTCATAAAATCCTTCATGCTGCAGTCCTGACCTGCAGGTGGACAGTTTTGTTCACTGGGATCCTTCTTCATCTTAGCCCTAACTTGGCGGGCTATACCCCGCAGCACCTTGGAGGTATCAATGTCCTCTTCACTGGAAGTATCTGAAACTTCCCTTCCTTCAGCCTTTACATCCTCATCTCTAGGATCCATCCTGAAAATAGGATATAAAAGAGATAAGGATTCCATATCATAACTCTAACACACAATTATATAATTTAAATCCAATATATATCCAAGTTCTCCATATAAGGACCAGTCTCACAATTCAGAAACGAAATCATCTAAGGTTTACCGTGGCTTTTCTGAGGCTGTCAACTACTTCAGAAAAATCACAGGAAATCATCGATGTACTTCCGCCTCTAAACTATAAAATAAAATCCTATACTTCCCTACACCAAACCTACTTCTCAGTACCTAACCTATTCATCTAGTATCCTTATCCTAATTGTTTCCTATACTCTAGTATAAATCATCTCTAACTTAATACTCTAACATTTCTATATTTAGGTGATGTGAAATTAATCACACTTCCGGCTAGAAACCCTACTTTGATACCAAATGTAATACCTCGAACCCTTAAACCCAGTCCAGTGCGTTATTCCTGAAAATCATGATAATCCTTAAATAAATACCATGTACGCAGTGGAAAACATAACTATGATCCTTAATCATAAAAATTACTAGAGTTTACTATTTCTGTCCATAATCCATAATAACCATTCATCACCTGTATTCTCATATATACACATATTTCCAAAATATAACCAACACTTCCAGTATTCACAACCATCCATTTTCCACTTTCATCAGTTCATTTTCACATATACATAACTAAATAAGCAGTCCTAAGTTTAGAAAACATAATTTACATATTTGACATTTATACCTACATGAAAACATATATACAAATATATAATATAGTCCATTTCCATTTAATTCATGAAAACCTGATTTAATATATAAATTTCCCCTTACCTGAATCCTTGAACTACACTAATAGGTATCCCAAACTGATGCCTATTATGCTTACCCGGACCCTTATTCAAAAATCCTAGTTTAATTAAATAAACCCAAAATAAACTACTATTTTTGCATTTTCTCAACTTATAAACCTTAAATAAACTTTTAAAAACCAAAAACTAAAAATCCTAACCCTTACCTCAACTTAAAAGTGTTTTCAAAAATCTCAATTTAGAAAACTGATCCACTAGATGTGTAGAGAATCTTCTCTAGAACACCGTAGCGATCTCCGATAGTCGATTTGGGTTGAATTCGGGCCAAAAAGCTAGAGAGAAGGTAGAGGAACTTTTAGAGAGAGAAAGAAACAAAGGAAAATAAGTTTCCTTCGCATGGAAGCTTCCCCAAACCTTCTTATACTCGACTTTGCCACGTGGACTCCTCGACGAGAAGACAAGACTCGTCAATGAACCACGAAGAACACTCGTCGACAAGGCCGTGAACTCGTCGACGAGTTTTATAACATCTCAAACCCTCTCGGTTAATCCTCATCGACGAGACATGATCCTCATCGACGAGACATGCATACTCAGTGATGAGGCTTAGAGGATCGCTCATTGACGAGAAAATCCAGCTCGTCGACGGGCATTTACTTATTACCTTTTTCAAAATTCTTTTCCCTTTCTTCAATTTCCCTTTTTTATTTTATTATCTTCCTTATTATTTTAAATAGTTAAAATTCTTCAGGTCGTTACATACACGAGTGGTGCAACTCTCCTTTAAATCAAATTTGTGTGCATGCAAAATAGTTATAATCATGAATGAACATGCATACACAAATTGAATTTAAAGTGCAAAAATTTAAAAGAGATAGGGAGAGAGACATACACAATATTTGTTATCGAGGTTCAGCCAAACCAGCCTACGTTCCCGCCTTGAGCATTACCCCCCAAGGATTACACTACACCTGCTCACTTAAACGGGCGGAGCAAAAGCCATTTATATCCTCTCCTTACGGGGTGAGGAAAACTCCAACTCAATTACAAAGCTGAACCCCACTTGTCTCACTTACGGGACCAAGACTCCCTAGTTCAATTAATGAGATGAACCCAACTGGTACAATAAAATCATTTTTATACGTAAAAATGCTTCTAAAAATATAAACAAATATGTACACGTTTAAACTCTATAATGCACTCTAATATGATATGAATTATGCTCAGTAGAGTAAGAGTGTTTTTCTAAAGATGATTTTGCAATCTTTGAAAAAATGTATATGATAAAAAGCTTCAAAGATTTAAACCCTTCAAAAGATTTTTTTCAAATAATATTTTTCAAGAACAACCCGAAGAACCTAGGGTTTTGGTTTCAAATGATTTTGCACAACAAAAATGCCTATACAAATTGCTCTCTTGTAAAAATGATTTACAACTAAATGAAAGAGAGTTTAGGAGAGTAAAATATTTGCCCCAATAAAAGAGTTTTGCAATAAAAATGTATTTTGGGAGAACTTTGATTGGGACAAAATTAGAGAGAAAAGTTGGCCAATCAAAGTTACTAATTAAACCAAATGAAGGGGTGTTTATAATTTTAACTAAAAATATGACCGTTGGGGGCCTATTGGGAATTTGTAAATGTTTTAATTGAGTTTTAACCTTAATTACCCTAATAAAATATTTGCAACTCCAGAGGTTCAGTCACTCGGTCTATAGGGTCGGTCGCCTGAACAGACACACAGAGAAAAAGTTAATTTTCAAGTTTGAGTGGCCGAGAAAAGGTTCGAGTGGCTGACCCAAAACAATTTTACAAACGCTCGAGGTTCGGTGGCCCGGTTCACAGTTCGGTCTACCGAACTTCACATTTCGGTCGCCCATGGTATTTTTGAACTAAAAGTTCGGGCGCCCATAAAGGGAAAAGTTAACTTTAAGGTTCATTCGACCGTGAATGTTTAGTTCAATTTCGGTTCAGTCGTCCGAGCCTTAGTCAACTTGTTGACTTCTTACTAGTTTGGTCGACCGAGACATTTATAACCTCCCATGGGACAACCCGAATAAAAATGGAATTTAAATAATAAAGAGGAAGGGAAATGGAAAACAATAACAGAAGAAGGAAGTCGACTTCGTCAACGACATTGCACTTTGAATGGAATAACTGAGGGAAATCATCAGGGCTTCATTGACGAATACAGGGGATTCGTCGATGAGGGTATAAGAGAATTCGTTGACGAATACAGGGGATTCGTCGACAAAGGTATTAGATAATTCGTCGACGAATACAGGGGATTCGTCTACAAGAAAATACCGAGAAAGGTTTGAGCCGACTGAATTTCGTCGATGAGAACTGAATTTTGTCGACGAAATTACTGAAGGATTCGTCGAGGAATGACGTGGCTCGTCAACGAATTCCCTACTCTATAAATATCAAAATCCCAATTTTTAACTTTCTAATGAAGCCAACACTTTTCTCTCTCTTTCCCCTTCGGTTCTCTCTCTTTCTCTCTCTCTCTCTCTCTCTCTCCCTCTTTCGTCGATTTCGGGCTAAATATACGTCGAATCAACAATCCGAAGCCACCACGACACTCCTAGGGAAGTTCTCTCCAAATTTGCTAGAGCGAATCGTTGGTGAAAGCAAGTTGGGAATCATTCTTGAGTTGAGGTAAGGTTTTTTAAGCCAAATTTGGTCTTGCGGTAGTTATAGAAAATAATGTATGCATGAAAATACTGAAATTTAACACTAGGAGTTTTCATTTTCAGGGTATTCGCCGAGAAATCCTATAGGTATTAGACTAGAGTATTTTGAGGGTTTTTTCAATAGCCAGGTAAGGGAATAAACTAAGTTAGTATTTTATGAAAAATGTATGTATATTATTATAGTATTTGATTTCAAGGAAATGAATATATTTATATATGATTTATATTTAGGAAAATACAGTTAAAATGATGATATGTTAAGTATGCGGAAAATCTGTTCAGTGTGGCATAAGTATAAAATGTTATGAAATACTATTTTCTGGAATGAGATTATGATATGGAATTTAGAATGGGAAAATCGGCGTACAGGCCAAGATTTTTATATATGTTTGCCGGTGTACAGGCCATGCTATGATGTGATTTGCTAGCGTACGGGTTGTGCTATGATGTGGTTTGCCAGCGTACGAGCTGTGCTATGATGTGATTTGTCAGCGTACGGGTTGTGCTATGATGTGATTTTCCAGTGTATGGGCTGTGCTATGATATGTTTGCCGGCGTACAGGCTGTGCTATGATGTGATTTTGCCAGCGTACAGGTTGTGCTATGATTTGCCGGCGTACGGGCCGAACTATGATAAAATGTGTAATATCAGCGTACAGGCCGATGATTTTCATGATATACATATATATTCAAAATGATATGATTGATGTGAAAATTAATGATATGAAATATCCATATATCAAAGTTTCAATATATGTTATATGGTATCAGAACCTGGTTGGCTTGGTCTAGGCTAGCACTTGCACGGTACTGTTGCTATGTGTCCATGGTCTTTGTGATCATGATATTTATGTTAACGCCGCTATACGGAGTGGTGTGAGATTGGATGATTGATATGGTTTTTAAGAAGTGTGTGATCGCCCCTAGTGTACAGACCAGGTCTGGCAGACCCATCATACTTACAGACTGTACTTTTGACTTGGCAGTGGTTGGCCAACCATCGTCAGGTCCCACCTTCGGGCCACACAACCTAGTCATGTGGGGGTAATACATGACAACAGCCAACTAACCTATCAGGAATGTTTTTGTGTTATTATTATTGTATGAGATGAGATATGCTATGAAAATGCAATATGTTCTGCCATGATTTGATATATATATATATATATATATATATATGTTTTCTCAGATTTGACAAAACGGTTACTGAATATGTTATGTATGGTATATATAGAACACAGAATACTCATGTTGTCATACACTGGTATTAGTTTATTTCCCCTTACTGAGATGTGTCTCACCCTAAAATTTTATAAACTTTTCCAGAGCCCAGATAGGAGAGCGGGAAAAGCTCTGTTGATCTAGAGCTGTTGGCTGCCCTTTTTGAAGGGTAAGTTTTAGTAGGGACAGTTGTATTTTTGTGGGAAGTGTCCCTAGATTTTGTTTGTTTTGGAATGTATATACAGAAATACAGTGGATATAGTGACTCTAGTATTTGTAGTAATGAGATGGATGTTTTTGTATTTATAATATTGATTATAAGTTTCCTGTTGCTTAGGATTTCGTGTCGTGTTCTGATGTATCCCTGGTACCCACGGGTCCAGGTTGATTATGATCTGCTAATCTGGGATTTGTGATATTGAATGTATATAAAAAAAAATATGGAAATGAAGCAGGTCGTCACAGTTTGGTATCAGAGCTTAGGTTGTTAGGTTCTGTAAACTCTAGAATGTAGCGAAAACGATGCCAGAGTCTAGGAAAAGATTTAAGGTTGTTCTACAGTTTAGAGGTAGGACTTTCATGGTAGTTTCTATGTTTTTCCTGGGGTGACGATTTCCAGAAAACCATAGTAAGCTATTGTCGGGTTGTGTTCCTAGAATGTAGGATTGGGAATTAGAAATAAGCTTGAAATGTTGAGATAAGTGGTGAGGATAGGTGGGTAAATTATAAGGATAGAATTCCTAAAGTTGTGGTTGTTGTTTTCAGGATGGATCCAGAAGGAAATAGTGCCCATACGAGTGGCAATGATGGAGCAGGACCATCAGGTGTAGCTGGGACCGACTCTGACATGGTATTACGTAGCGTGGCTCAACAGGTTATGGCTGAGATCGCTAGGAGCTCGAGGGAGTAGAGTGGGCCATCTACAATTCATGGGTGCACTATCGAGAAGTTTACGAAGATGAATCCTCTAACATTTTCAGGTGGAGTTGATCCTGCAGCTGCCGAGAACTGGATGCGGGAGACTGAGAAGATCTTGGTCATGTTGTAGTGTACTGAGGAATAGAGGGTCCTCTTTGCCACCTATAGACTGACAGGAGAGGTCGAGAGGTGGTGGACTGTAGTGAGACTATTGGAGCAGCAAAGGTTATGACATGGGATCAGTTTAAAGAATTCTTCTTCTACAGATATTTTCCAGCTACTATTAGGGAGGCTAAAGTAAAAGAGTTCCTGAATCTGAAGCAGGGACAACTATCCGTCCAGTAGTATGCGGTGCGGTTCATCGAGCTCTCTCGTTTCATCCCGTATATTGTTCCTGATGAGGTGAAGAAGGTGAGGAAGTTTGAGAGAGGCTTGAGGCGGAGTATATTCAAGCAGGTAGTAGTGCTGCGGATCCAAGATTTTGTTGAGTTAGTTGACAGGGCAGCCTTGGCGGAGATTGGTGAGCGTCTCGATGCTGAGGAGCAGGGACAGAGGAAGAGATCTGCATCTACCGGCTACCAACAGGGTCATAGACCGAGTCAGTGGAGGAGAGGAGACTATGGCAAAGGGCGGAGACAAGAGACGGGAGGACGTGAGGTGCAGACAGGGTAGGGTCCTCCAGTCTGTCAGATTTTTGGTAGGAGGCACTAGGGAAAGTGTCGAGTTGGTGGTGTGGTGTGTTATCGCTGTGGCAAATCGGGGCATATGGTGCGAGACTGACCTATCCCACCAGATATAGTTCCAGCTCCCAGACCATACCGAGGAGGTTACCAGGCGCCACGTGGGGGCCAGAAGAGGAATACGGCTCCATATAGGTGAGGCTGAGACGGCAGGTGACGTGGTGACATATATGGTTTCTATGCTTTCTTTTAAAGTTATAGCATTGTTTGATTCGGGAGCTACACACTCGTTCGTGTCTTCGGTGTGTATTAGTTTATGTGAGGCTGAAACACAACTATTACATGTTGAATTGTTGGTATCTACACTGACTAGGTTAGCAGTAAGGTGTAGTAGGGTGCTCCAAGGTTGTCTAGTTGATATTCAAAGAAAGACTTTGTCTGCTGATCTGATATTCCTAGATATGCACGGGTTTGATGTTATATTTGACATGGATTAGCTAGGAGCTAATTTTGCCAGCATAGATTACCGAGCATGAGAAGTGATATTTAGATCCCCAGGGGAAGAAAAATTCAAGTTTGTAAGGTCGCGAGTGCAATCCTTGCCTCAGCTAGTTTCAACTATTTAGGCCAGAAGACTATTGCTGAGTGGTTGCCAGGTGTTTGTGGCTATGTAAAGGAAATGTCAGAAACTGAATTGAAACTTGCTAGCACGCTTGTGGTAAAAGAGTTTACAAATGTTTTCCCAGATGAGTTACTAGGCTTGCCACCCGATTATGAGGTAGATTTCCCTATTGATTTACTTCCAGGTACAACACTGATTTCTAAAGTACCTTACTAGATGGCGCCCGCAGATTTGGCAGAATTGAAAATCCAGTTGTAAGATCTACTTGATAAAGGCTTCATACGACCCAGTGTATCTCTGTGGGGAGCTCCAATTTTATTTGTGAAGAAGAAAGACGGGACTATGAGGATGTGTATAGACTATAGAGAGATTAATAAAGTGACAATCAAAAACAAGTATCATCTACCCCGTATTGATGATTTGTTTGACCAGCTCCAGGGTACACAGGTGTATTCGAAGATTGACCTCAGATCCGGCTACCATCAGGTAAAAGTGAAAGCAGAAGATGTCTCGCAGACGGCTTTCAGGACCAGGTACGGGTATTACGAGTTTCTTGTTGTGCCGTTTGGTTTGATCAATGCTCCTGTTGTATTTATGGACTTGATGAACAAAGTCTTTCACCAATACCTAGACCAGTTTGTTGTTATTTTTATTGATAATGTACTGGTCTATTCGAGGAGCTTTGAGGAGTATGAGACGCACCTGAGGTAGGTTTTGCAGACACTTCAGGAAAAGAAGTTGTACGCCAAGTTTAGTAAATGTGAATTTGGGCTTGAGAAGGTTGTGTTCTTTGGGCATGTTGTATCTGGAGATGGTATCTCTATGGATCCTAGCAAAATTGAGGCAGTAGTGAATTTGGTTAGACTGAGAAACGTCTAGGAGATCAGGAGTTTCTTGGGGCTAGCTGGCTATTATCGCCGTTTCGTTGAGGGATTCTCAGCTTTGTCAGGACCTTTGACACGAATGACGAGGAAGAATGTTATATTTGAGTGGGATGACAGTTGTGAGCAGAGTTTTCAAGAACTGAAGCAAAGATTAGTCACAACACCAGTATTGGTTATCCCATTAGGGGGTGAGGGGTATGTCATTTATAGTGATGTGTCTTTGAAGGGACTTGGCTATGTATTGATACAACATGGCAGCGTAGTGGCGTATACGTCCAGGCAGTTGAAAGAATATGAAAAGAACTACCCTACACATGATCTTGAATTGATTGCAGTGGTACACGCGTTGAAAATTTGGAGGCATTACCTGTACGGCGAGCAGTGTGAGATTTTCTCCGACCACAAGAGCTTAAAGTATTTCTTCACGTAGAAGGAACTGAATATGAGGCAGAGAAGGTGGTTAAAGTTAATTAAGGATTTTGATTGTACCATCAGTTATCACCCGAGGAAAGCAAACATGGTAGCTGATGTGTTGAGTAGAAAATCCAGGGGACCAACATTGGCGACTATGGAGATCCAGTATCCGATTATGATGGATCTAGAGAGACTCAGCATAGAGTTGGTAGAGAGTGATCTCCCAATGTGTATTGCTAGCCTATTAGTGCAGCCTACTCTGCAAGAAAGAATTAAAACCGCTCAAAAGGAAGACCCAGAATTAGCAGAGGTGATGGATAGAGTGCAGAATGGTCAGGGGGAGGATTTGAGTATTGCAGATGACAGAGCTTTGTGGTTCTGTTCCAGATTATGCATTCCTACTGATACTAAGATCTAGAGAACTATCTTAGAGGAGGCTCACAGATCTTTGTACACAGTCCATCCCAGTAGTACGAAGATGTACAAAGATCTGCGAGAGTCGTACTGGTAGAGCGTTATAAAGAGTGAGATCGCTGGGTATGTAGCCCAGTGTTTAATGTGCCAGTAGGTAAAGGCTGAGCACTAGAGGCTGGTAGGACAGTTGCAACCATTATTTATCCCAGAGTGGAAGTGGGATCATATATCTATGGACTTCGTGTCAGGACTACAGATGGCCAGAATGCCATCTGGGTGATTGTTGACCATTTGACTAAGATCGCCACTTTATACCTACCAAGATCAGCTATCCCCTCAGCCGTTTAGCGGAGATTTACGTCCAGGAGATAGTTTATTCTCATGGGGTTCCTGTATCGATTGTGTCAGACCGAGACCCGCGTTTCACGTCACGGTTCTGGAGAAGCTTACAGGATGCTTTTGGGTCTCAGCTATCTTTCAGCACGATATTCCATCCTCAGTCAGACAGGCAGACTGAGAGGACGATACAAATACTAGAAGATATGCTCTGAGCATGTGTATTAGACTTTGAGGGTAGTTGGACTCAGTTCATGTCGTTGGTAGAGTTCGCGTATAATAACAGTAACAGTCTAGTATTGGCATGACACCATTTGAGGCTTTGTACGGTAGGAGATGTCAATCTCCTTTATTTTGGGATGAAGTGGGTGAATGGCGAGTAGTGGGGCCAGAGCTTGTGTAGCAAGCGCACGATAAGGTTCGGCTTATCAGAGACAGGATCAGTGCAGCTTAGAGCCGACAGAAAAGTTATGCCGATAATCACTGTAGGAATCCAGAATTTGATGTGGGCAATCATGTGTTTTTGAAGATAGTTCCGATGAAAGGGGTTATGCGATTTGGAAAGAAAGGTAAACTTAGTCCTAGATTTATCGGTCCATTTGAGATTCTAGATAAAGTGAGACCGGCAGCCTACATGCTAGTTTTACCACCTGTATTGTTCAGGATCCACAACGTATTCCATGTTGTGATGTTGAGGAACTACGTCCCAGATCCTTCTCATATCATCAGTTATGATGAGTTGGAGCTTAGTGATTCACTGGTGTATGAGGAGGTACCAGTACAGATTCTAGATAGGAAAGTATAGGAGCTACGTAACAAGAAAATTCCTCAGGTAAAAGTTTTGTGGAGGAATCATGCAATTGAAGAGGCTTCTTGGGAATTCACGGAGCAGATGAAGCAGAAGTACCCGCAACTATTTCAAGGAACTTAAATAGTTAAGTAATATTTCTTTTGCAGGTACATGTAATGGTTTAATTAGTGTAGCATTTTAGTTTTGGGAGAATTTTTCTTTTGTTTATATGTAATCTCCTAGGACTCAGAATGTAACCATGGTATTCCTCTGCCATAAGTGAGGGTAAGTAATAAAATAAGTAGATCATTTTGCCTAATAAGGGATGATGAATTATACGAATAGTAAATTTCGAGAACGAAATTTTATAAGGAGGGGAGAATGTGACAACCTGAATAAAAATGGAATTTATATAATAAAGAGGAAGAGAAATGGAAAACAGTAATAGAAGGAGGAAGTCGACTTCGTTGACGACATTGCACTTTGAATGGAATAACTGAGGGAAATCATCAGGCCTTCGTCGGCGAATACAGGGGATTCGTCAACGAGGTTATAAAAGAATTCGTCGATGAATACAAGGGATTCGTCGATGAAGGTATTAGAGAATTCGTTGACGAATACAGGGGATTCGTTGACGAGAAAATACTAAGAGAGGTTTGATCTGATTGAATTTCGTCGATGATGACTAAATTTCGTCAACGAAATTACTGAAGGATTCATCGATGAATGACGTGACTCGTCGACGAATTCTCTGCTCTATAAATATCAAAATTTGGATTTTTAACTTTCTAATGAAGCCAACACTTTTTTCTCTTTCTCCCCTTCGGTTCTCTCTCTCCCTTTTGTCAATTTCAGGCTAAATTTACATCGGATCGACAATTCGAAGCTACCATGACGCTCCTGGGGAAGTTCTCTCCAAATCTGCTGGAGCGGATCGTTGGTGAAAGCAAGTTGGAAATCATCCCTGAGTTGAGGTAAGGCTTTTTAAGCCAAATTTGGTCTTGCGGTAGTTATAGAAAATGATGTACGCATGAAATTATTGAAGTTTAATACTGGGAGTTTTCATTTTCAGGGTGTTGGTAAGGAAATCCTACGAGCGTTAGACTAGAGTATTTTGGGGGCTTTCTCAGCAGCCAGGTAAGGAGATAAATTAAGCTAATATTTTATGAAAAATGTATGTATATTATTATAGAATTTGATTTCAAGGAAATGAATATATTTATATATGATTTATATTTGGGAAAATACGGTTAAAATGATGATATGTTAAATATACGAAAAATTTGTTCAGTGTGGCATGAGTATAAAATGTTATGAAATATTGTTTTCTAAAATGGGATTATGATATGGATTTTATAATGGGAAAATCGGCGTACAGGCTGAGATTTTTATATATGTTTGCCGGCGTATGGGCCATGCTATGATGTGATTTGCCAGCGTACAGGCTGTGCTATGATGTGATTTGCGAGCGTACGGGCTGTGCTATGATGTGATTTGCCAGCGTATGGGCTGTGCTATGATATGTTTGCCGGCGTACGGGCTGTGCTATGATGTGATTTGCCAGCATATGGGTTGTACTATGATTTGCCGGCGTACGGGCCAAGCTATGATAAAATGTGTAATACTGGCGTACGAGTCGATGATATTCATGATATACGTATATATGCAAAAATGATATGATTGATGTGAAAATTAATGATATGAAATATCCATATATCAAAGTTTCAATATATGTTATATGGTATCAGAACCTGGTTGGTTTGGTCTAGGCTAGCACTTGCACGGTACCGTTGCTATATGTCCATGGTCTTTGTGATCATGATATTTGTGTTAATACCGCTGTACGGAGTGGTGTGAGATTGGATGGTCGATGTGATTTTTAAGAAGTGTGTGATTGCCCCTGGTGTACGGACCAGGTTTGGCAGACCCATTAGAATTACAGACTGTTCTTTTGATTTTGCAATGGTCGGCCAACCATTGTTAGGTCCCACCTTCGGGCCACACAACCTAGTCATGTGGGGGTAATACATGACAACAACCAGTTAACCTACTAGGAATGTTTTTGTGTTATTACTATTGTATGAGATGAGATATGTTATGAAAATGGAATATTTTCTACGATGATTTGATATATATATATGTTTTCTCAGATTTGGAAAAACGGTTACCGAATATGTTATGTATGGTATATATAGAACACGGAATACTCATGTTGCCATACATTGGTATTAGTTTATTTCCCCTTACTGAGATGTGTCTCACCCCAAAATTTTATAAACTTTTCAAGAGCCCAAATAGGAGAGCGGGAAAAGCTCCGCTGATTTAGAGCTGTTAGCTGCCCTTTTTGAAGGGTAAGTTTTAGTAGGGACAGTTGTATTTTTGTGGGAAGTGTCCCTAGATTTTGTTTGTTTTGGGATGTATATACTAAAATATAGTGGATATAGTGACTCTAGTATTTGTAGTAATGAGATGGATGTTTTTATATTTATAATATTGTGAGTATATGTTTCCTACTCCTTAGGCTTCCGTGTCGTGTTCTGATGTATCCCTGGTACCCACGGGTCCAAGTTGATTATGATATGCTAATCTGGGATTTGTGATATTGAATGTATATAAAAAAAAATGTGCAAATTAAGCAGGTCATCACATCCCATGTTTGGTCGCCTGAAGTTCTTTCAAAGTAGTTTTTGGTCCAGATTTTGATTAAAAATTTCCTTTGTTCATATAGGTACGACATTTTAGTTCAAGAGATTTTTTATGAAATATTTGAGGACCTAAGGTCAGTTTAAGGCCTAGGCTTTTAATTTAAGCCCAAAAAATCTAATGTCGGTCAACTGAAGTCTGCCCTAAGGTCAAACTATGGCCTTTGATTCCCTATGTTCAATCTATGGTCTATTTGTGCGTACAATTCATATCATGCAGATGCATGAATTTATTACAGACCAAAATATAAAAATAAATGCAATAAAAATGAAACATGATGTCTTCTTCTTCTTCCTTTGCTCTTTAATTCCATGGAATACGTCAGATTTGTGGTTTAAGACCTGCCTTGGCTTCCATGTTCTCTTGATCTTATGTGTGACCTAAATAATACTTATTCACACACTAAAACATGCACATAAGAAACACTTGTGTTTATCAGCATCAAAATAGAGATTGGACTCAAAAAGCCAACATTTATAAAGGTTAATCATTTTAAATGAAAACCCTAACTTCTTCCATTCATTTATTTGAAAATATTTTATTGAAGAAAATCTATGGGTTAGTTTAAGAATGCTTTGAGCATATATATATATATATTCATTGATATATATATATATATATATATATATATATATATATATATATATTGTAGTTGAGAAGCTTCTTAATAATGGCTTGAGCTAATATTCACTTTCATATGTTTTGCTCAGAAGCCTTATTTAAATTAAATTCTAAAAGGTCATTTTCATAAAGAAAATCATTTTCCATACTCTCATTGGTTTACTTGAAAAATATTTTGAGAGGAATACTATACTCTATCGAGCTTCATTTTAATATCATATGTATTGACTTTTTGAGTCCTATGTCATTTTTGATAATGACAAATACAAGGTATTTAATGTTTGCCGAGTTTGTGTGCAGGATCAAATTGGCAAAATCATATGGTGCACATGGACTTGAAGAAGATAAAGACCCAAAATATTTATTTGTTGTAATTTAATTAAGTTTTATTTGGGTTTGTATTATTTAAATATTAATGGTCTGTAATAATTAATGCATTACATGCATGATAGGACAGATAAGTTCAAAGACCTTAGATTGACCATAGGTCTCAAAATATTGCATGAAAAAGCCCCCTATAACTTAGAATTAATTATTATGTGACTAGGGGTGACTTCAAATGAGTTTGGGACTTGAATACACAAAGATAGTGTGTTCAATCGACCGAACCCTAACATACATAGCAACTTCGGTTAACCGAACCTCCCTAGGGTCACACAATTGACCATCTAGATGACCAATCTTAAAATGAACATCAATGCTCTAGTCGACCGAACTGGCACGTGGGGATTTCCCAACGCCCTTGTTGGCCGAACCTCTAGTTATGAAATGACCTGGTCGACCGAACTCATGAAATTTGGTCAACCAAACTTTACCTGGTCGACCAAACCTTGGAGGTCCAAAATCGCCTAAAAAATGGTCGACCAAAACCTCAGTTCAAAAATATCCTAGTCTACTGAACCCAGTAATTTGGATGACCGAACCTTAAAAATGGTCGACCGAAACTCTCTGGTTGTTATATTTTTAACTGTGGTAACACGAGGTTATCAAGGTTAAATCGGTTTAAAACAAGTTTAATAATCCCCTCTATATCCTAATGGTCAAAATTTTGAGTATATCTATTTGCACAAATTAAGCCATGATTAAGGATTTAATTAGAAAATATTTTCTCTAAATTTTTTGAGAGCCTTTCTTCATAATCCAATCCAAAATATTCCTCCTTTACTTATTCCTTTGCAAATCTTGTTGAGTGAGATTATCTTGAGTGTTGATTTTCTTGTGAGAGTAAGCTATAAATTTTCCGCATTGATTTTAATCCATAAATTCATTTGTGGGGAAAATTTCGAGAGCCTCTGAGTCTTTGCACTATTATTGCAAGACTCTTGAGCTTGTATTATATTCTTGTAGAAAACATATTTTTTGCAAGCTTGGATTGCTAATATCTCTTGTGCTTATATTTTGAGAATATTGTTTTGAGATATTTAATCACATTATTCAAAAACTTAGAAACCCTATCTTTGGTTGATATATATTGGCATATTATTTCAAAGATAATTTGACAATACACTCTTGCACTTGATTGCTTATTGACATTACATTGAGTGGTATTGCATATATTTGCAATGAACTTATAGTTCTTATCTGTTTGATGTGCATTGATTATACTGTTCTACATTGGTACAAATCTGCTTATGTTTAGAAGCATTGAAATTGTACGCAAATTTAAATTGTTTGTTGTATTCCAGGCGTAGCCCAAGGGGTTGTTGATCTAACCCGTAAGGATTGGTAAGACCTTCTCCGCCTCGTAAGGAGAGTGTAAATGTTGAGATCAGCCTTGGTAATTTGACCCGATTGTAAACGGTGCTGCTCCACTCGTTAAGTGAGCATTAGTGAAATCTTCGAGCTTACGAGTTGACGTGGGGACGTAGGCAGTATTGACCGAACCCTGATAACATATCGTGTGTACAATTTATATTTCTGCAATTATTTACTGCACATGTATTTTACTTTCAATAGTTCGTGAATGCTGCGTATGACTTAATTTCCGCACTTTATATTTATCTGCCCATTTGGAATTGCATAAATAGACCATAGGTTGAGAAATACTGTTTGTGGAACTGAAATCAACCTAGGAAGATTTAAGTACCCAATTCACCCCCCTCTTGGGAATATACCAATTCCAACAATATGAGAGTACATTTTAGTTTTTCATTGTGTACATCTTTGCTTAGTTTGAGAAGTACTTATTTGTACGAAAATTCTTATTGTCTTTGTACTGGTTCGACTCAGTCCACGTAATTGAGCTAGGGAGACTCCGCCACGTAAGGAGAAATGTAAACGACTTTTACTCCGCCCGTTTAAGTGAATAGAGATTAGTGAAATCTTTGGGGGTTTGCCCTAGGCGGGGACGTAGATAGGATTGAATGAACCTCAATAACAAATCTTTTTTTTTTTTTTTTTTCTCTCTCTCTCTCTCTCACATTTAAATTCCGCACTTTCATTTCTACATATGTATGAATGTTTATTTATTGTTATTCTCATTTTTCATACGCTTTAATATTTAAATGAGATTTAATGTGGTGAATCGGTGAAGTTTAAATTAGAAAAATATTTTTAAATCCCAATTCACCCTCATCTTGAGATCACACCTTAACTCTCAAAATAGAATGTATAAAAAAGTGCTACAATAAAAATTTATTGATGTCATTAAGATTTTGTTTGAAATTTACGTTAAATAAAGATAAAAAAATATAAAGGATATAATATTTTTTCATGTCTAATTCTCAAAGAAAATGAGAAAGAAAATAAAAGAAATAGCAAATCAATAATTTATTTTGCATGATTAACATTTAATTATTCTTAGTTTTGAATCATATTCTAATAAGATCTTATTTTAAAAAGATTTTGACATAAAAAGTGTAACAAAAAATAAATTTTCTTTTTATTTTCCTCCCCTTTCTTTTTAAAAAAATCTAAATACAATGCTTTCTTTACTACTTAAATCCTTTTAAAATTGAGATGCAATTAAGATAACATCCCTCCTTGCCCTACATAATGATTGCGTTAAGCCAACAAATGAATACAACGCCTTTCTTTTTTTAATAAAAAAATATCTTTTTACTTTTATTTTTCTCTTTTTCTTTTTAATATAATAATATTTAAAGTCTTTTGAACACTCAACACTTTTTCGGGCCCTCTCCTTATTCCTCTACACTTAAAGAATGAGATTAAATTAAAAAAAAACCCATAATCTTCAAAATTAGAACCCTGAGTTCTAATTAAGAAAATATTAAAATTATCAACTAAACAATCATACCTTAATTGCTTTCATCTCCCCCTAAATCTTCTCTTCAATTTACATACTAAATAAAATAATACCGCCATTCCAATTTCAAAAGGGTCACCTCCCAAACCAAAACGCACTCTAAATGCCATTTAAAAATACCAAATTTTAAAATAAAAAACGTGGAGCACTTCGTGATTGAAAATTTTAGAACCCTTCAGTTTTGCACAAACAAGATCTATTATTTTCACCCTCTTAATTTTTATTTTTAACTTTGATATCAGAATTCGAGTTTAATTTAATTTATGTAAATTTAAATAAAATGATATTATGGAATTATGTTGGATCCGTGTTCCGAAGAACTTGTTAATAGTAAGGAGTTAAAAAAATTGTTTTATTAATGAATTCTATACATATATATATATATATATATATATATGTGTGTGTTAATATTTTTATTTAATATATCGAAAATTGTTGAATTCAGTGCCAAACGAATTCATAAGGAGAATGATAATATTTTCTAGAACAACTAGCATTTCTTGAGGCACTTATGAGTCAAATCCTTCTTAATTTAGTTTTAATGCTACATTCTAGAATTTAATTAATGTCACCGGGTAAAAAGAGTATAATAGCTATTCAATAGATTAATGCAATTCCACATTAATTGTATATTTAAAATACATAAAAATGGATTGAAAATACACTTAGTAATCAATTTCTTATGTTATCTAATTTTTTTTATCCGAATCAATCACATTTTATTTCATTTTGCAATTAATGTGACAAATAAATTTTTAATTCATGTCAATCACACTTTATTTCATTACGACGTGATGTGAAATTTTTATCCATTTCCGTGACAGTTTATTTTACGATGCAAGTCAATATGATATAAGTGTTTGCCCATCAATTAACTTTTATTTGTTTGAAAATAGCAACTAATACAAAAATGATGGGTTGAAAAATGGGTTTAAAATAAGGAAATTTTTCTAAACAATTTGTTCGTCATTAACCTTTAAGTTAGAATAATACAATTTCATGTGCGCTAATTTTTTCCTCAAATTGTATTTCAATTGTTATTTTACACCGAAACAATTAATCTGACTTGTGTATAAGCAAACTAAGACAAAAGTATATGATTATATTGACTTAATTTGTAACTTATTTTTATTTTATTTTATGTATATACATATTTGCATATTTACATATTTTATATTTTTTAAATATTTTTAAGCCCTTTTAAATTTTTATTTATACAAAAGCTATTTTAAAATTAAGCACACTTAATTTATAAATTATTTTTAACATACAAAGAACAAAACTATTGTTTTAAAATAATGAATACCCCATTAAATAAATTTCTATTTATATTTTCTTACTAATAGAAGATGTAATCCAAACAAAAGAACAACAAAGATGAGTAATATCTTAAAATTACATATGGAATCATGTCTTCTCGTTTGAAATATTAATATTTAAATAAATAAAATGAAAAATGTTAATATTAATATTTCAATAAATTAATGTTGGCATAAATGAATAATAAATACCTTATCAGAAAATGCAAATTGGTCATACAAAGTTAAAAAAAAAAAAAAAAAAAACCTAAAATCCAAATTGATGTAAAATTGAAACGAGTCCTAAGAAGTGAAAAGCATTTCCATTTCCGGTTGTAAATTTGTAATTGCATTTCCCATCCCAAAAACGTGGGACGGTTTCCCAAGTCGCGTAACCAAACACCTGATCTCAGAAGTCGTGCGGATGATAACTGATGACCAAAACAAAAGCTGTGCAAGGTGCACAGAAACAAAGATAGATATGTGAATTGGCAGGCACCGGGTGTACGGGAAAGGGTGGGGCGCGCGCCGTATCCGATCCTGACCCACTCGGGGAGTCCCGATCACACTTCCACACGTTCGCTGATGTCCCGGAGTGCAACGTGGCAGCCGGCGAGGGTAGGGGCCCAGGTACTCTGGATCTGCTTGGAGTCTGGGCGGACACGCTGGCAACTGCCGTCCCTGGAAGTGTATATCAAGTGTATGCGTATGTATGCGGCTGTATGCGGCTTTGTTTGACTTCTCCCTCTCTCCCTCTCTCTCTCTCTCTCTCTCTCTCTCTCGCTCAACAAACCTTTGTTGATTCATTGCTCTGTTTCACCTTCTCCTTCGATCTCTTCTTTTTCACCTTCCATTGATTCATTGACATTTGATTTCATCGTTTCATTTGGGATCTCTCTCTCTCTCTCTCTCTCTCTCTCTCTCTCTCTCTCTAGAGAGTGAGAAGTTAATGGTGGGAGGTTGGTGAGCGGGCGGTGGTGGTGGAAAGGCGGGGATGGGTGGTTGCTTGTCGGCACCGGCGGGGTGCGTCGGGGGTCGATTGAGTTCCGGCAAGCGAAAGAAGTGCGGCAGCCGCAGACGGAGGGGGATCAGGAGGCGCGTCTCGTCTCGGCCGCCCGATGTTACCGGTTCTTTCGACAAGGTCGAGAGGCCCGGGACGTTCGATCGCTCATTTACGAATCGTCACTCTTTCCAAGGTCCTTCTCTCTCGTCTTTCTCTCTCTCTCTCTCTCTCTCTCTCTCTCTCTCTCTCTCTCTCGCCTTGATCCCTAATGTTCAATTGAATTCTGTGATCAATTTTTCGGTAACTGGCTCTGCAACGTTCTTCGCCCAACGCTGTATTTTTCTTTTTGAGTTTTTTATTTTTAAATTTTTTTTGGGGTTTTAGTCGAAGAGAATTATGCCCTTATCTCAATTGTCCTAGCTAGCTTGTTTGTTGCCGTCGATGGAAGAAGGGTGGGAGTGGGGTGGGGATTTGATCAGTTTCACTCACAGACAAGGCTTCCACGGATCAGGGTCTTCGGGAGGCAATATGTACGCAGTCTTACCTCAGTGCTTGGAGAGACTGTTACTGTGGTTTTATATGAATATAAGTATATTCATTTGCTGGGAGGCGAGGTTATCTTGACATGGGGTTTAATTTTTAGCAGATGCAGATGGAGCCATCTGCTTGTTTTTAATCATGGATTGTGAGTTGCAGGTTGAGAATTTGGTTGGGAGCATCTCCTTATCATTGATCCAAGAAAAAGATATTTTGCATATCGTTCTTATGTGTTTACTTTGAACTTGATCTTAGCTCTTGGCCATGGTTTTGCACAGCTATTTTTGAGTCAGATGCATATGGATGCGCTTTACTAGAACAATTCAAGGCTTGACTAAGAAAAGAATCATTATCTTTCGTGATGGTACTAATAATTTTGATACTCATGGATGGGTTGTTGATTGATTTGTGTCATGAATGACATACCCAAGTTTAAAAATGTTGTTTTGATTTGTGTTATTCTTGGGCCTTATAAAGTATTAGGTAATGGTAGGTGTGGAACATTAAATGGGTGCTAGTAAGCAGTTGGGGTATGAGAATATTCAGTACAAAGCTAAAAATGCATCTGTTTATTGTTTAATGTAAAATTGGACACAATACTTGAAGAAATAGGATGAGGATGCATACAACATCATAGTTGCTGTGGTTAGTTTCTTATGTGTTTACTGGGAGTGGTAGTGAGTCAGCCAGTGTGAACCGATTGATTTTGCTAATAATATTCAAAGAGACAACATTGATTCTATTGTAGCAGACTTTTTGCATTCTTGAATCTTCTGACCCTGTTTTCTTGTGAAACTTCATAATTCTTTTGATTCTTGATAATTTTGTGCAAGATTTGGGACTAAAAGGCACCTTTATTTTATTTATAATACCATTATGCTCACTTTGTATTTCTTCTGCATTTTAGACCATTCTTTCAACATATACTAAGTTGGAACTTCGAACCGTAACTTTTAGTCTACCTTTGAGAGTCTTCTGTTACTTGACATTGCTTTATTTCCACAGTGCGTATAATTGCTGATACTGCTGTCCCCTTGTAATGAGAGCATTTGCATATTGCATAGCTATTTAACCGATCTATTACAAATCTGATGGGCAGGAGGGAGTATTGAAGAGGCATGGTTTGATTCTATCACGATATTTGATTCTGATTGTGATGAAGATTTCCAAAGTGTGCAGGATGGTATGTTGCTTTTTGGTTTTAAAACTCAGCACGTTGAGTAATCATGCAACTTTATTTTCTAACTTCCCCTTCAAGTTAGAGGCTTGTAAATTGTTATTCATATGTACGTTCAATATCTGCAGATGTGCTATCTTTAAATGGCCTCGAAGGTTCTTCTATATCAAGCCTTTCATCTCTCAAGGATGTTTGTCATGGTGAACATAATGTTCACAGACATTGTACCTCTGCAACTGAACAAGTACAGAAACGAGGGGATTCATCTGCTGGAAATTCCACACGCAACTTTGTCAATGACACTGCTAAAAATTTTCATTTTCAGCTCTCACATTCAGATGGTGTCGATTCTCAGATGAAATCTGATGGGCCTCCAAATGAAATGAAGCAACCTGTGTACCTTGATGAAATCTCATCTGTGGAAGAGAACTCTGGGAGGGGGCAAGGAGTGTTGGATAATTGTGGAATTCTTCCAAACAATTGTTTGCCTTGTCTTGCTTCTACCGTTCCCCCTGTTGACAAGAGACGATCTCTAATCGCTAGTCCATCAAATTTAAAGAAAAAGGCTGCCTTAAAGCTTTCATTCAAATGGAAGGAAGGACATGCAAGCGGTGGTTTATGTGAGTATTATTGCTGTAAGATTAATATCAGTTGGATGCAAATGCACTTGCATAGATTGAATTAAATATTTACTTAAATATAAACTTTACTACTATGGAGTTTGGATTAAGAAAGTGTTACTATTGCTAGTACAGTAGTACTGCTCAAACATGCATTTATGTTACTTTTACTACTATTGCTGCAATTACTATGATCACAACCAGAGGACCATTACTAGTATTATTTCTATTGTAATTTGATTGTCTTGTTCAATATATTCACAGTTATGTTTAACTCAGCGATCTTTCTCATGTCATTATAGTTTATGTGGTTCATGTTCCCTTGTCCTTGTATATAGTTAGTTTCGTTGAGTATTTTGATTGCAGTTGAAGTTTTAGAGACAATCAGCATATCTGGAATTCAGTCGTGTTAATGCTTGTGTTGTACATAAATTTCATGATCTAAGATCAATAGTCTTGCATAGAATGCTTTTGGAAACTTTCTATTAAATATTTTTCTATACTCATTAAAAGAATTTTTTTTTGGAATCTTTATTTATAAATATCTTTTACTCTTCCAAAAAAAAAAAAAAAAAAAGGGACATCTGTGCTCTAATCGTCTGAAACAACTTCTTTCCATATGCCTATCTGCTTTAGTAGTACAATAGCATTCTGAGGAAAATCGATGAAAATACTACTGGTACATGGGGATCTTATTTGTAAACATCCAAGATAATTCATCTGAAAATGTTTGATTAATATATTAGTACAATAAGCTTGGGGTCAATCTAGAGTGCCGAAGTATGCATTTGTGTGGGGTGGTTAAATATTGTTGTACCCTTCTGAAATGACTGATTTGTACTTATCTTGTTGACAAGTATGCTACTCTGACTGACCATAAGCTAAAGCGAATCGTGCAATTTGGGATTCTTGCCTCCAAGAACTTAACTTGATAACATGTGGGCCTATGACTAGCCCGTCCTATAGAGGAGATGAAATCAATTCTTAATTACTTTTGCAAAATATTCTTATAATCAGCGAACATTTTGGTGAATGAAATTGCTGCATTTCTATCTTATTTGAATTGAATAAAGGTACTAAAGAAACACTAGGGGGTTAGCCTAGCAGGGGGCCTTGATAATTGGCTAGAGAACCATAGGTCAATGATTTTGCAAAATATTCTTATAATCAGCTATTTTTTTTGGCGAATGAAATTGTTGCATTTCTATCTTATTTGAATCAAATGAAGGTACTAAAGAAACACTAGGGGTTAGCCTAGCAGGGGCCTCGATAATTGGATAGAGAACCATATATCAAGAGTTCAAAATCCTTCAAAAGCAATGATCCTCATGGGGTTGTCCCCCAGGAATGCGGTGCCTGATAATTACCCAATGAAAGACTGCTGGTGGAGAGAAAAAAAGGGGGTGGGCGGGGGGGGGGGGGGGGGGGGGGGGGGGGGTGAGGGGTTGGAGGAACAGCTATGGTTTGTGGGGTTAGGCTGTATTGGTAAGCTGGGATATCCAGGATAAGGAAAAGAAGGGAATAGCATAACCATGTGCTCGAGTTAAGAAGTAACTAGTGAAGTGAACAATCTGGTTTTAGTGAATGAAATGGTACAATTACTATCTTGTTAGATCTGAATAAAGGTAGAAATATGTACTTGAGCTGGAAGTCCTGAATTGGTTGTATCAGTTCATGGTGTTAGAAATTTGGATGCTGAGATTTTCCGAGTTAAGATGGAAAGGTCTTGAGGTGAAGAACAACATGCATTGGTAGGCTGGGATATCCAGGTTAAGGAAAGAAGGTAATAACATAACTATGTGCTTGAGTTAAGATGTAACTACTGAAGTGAACAATCTGCTTTTAGTGACTGAAATGACACAATTACTATCTTGTTAGAACTGAATAAAGGTCAAAATATGTACTTGAGCTGGAAGTCTTGAATTGGCTATATCAGCTTATGGTGTTAGAAATTTAGTATGCTGAGTTTTTCTGAGTTGAGATGGAAACTCGTGAGGTGAAAAACAACATGCATTGGTGATCTGTGTGAAACTTGATTAGTTGGTTTGATTTATTTAGCATTTTGTGAAAAGACAATCTGAGATATAATTCATGCTTGCTGACCAAGCTAAAGTTTTGCATTTTTTTCATAAGCTGCCAGAGTTTTGTTCCAAGGATGGGTTAAGAAACCAATAGTGTAATAGAGTGCTACTGATACTTTCATAAATTTACGATACTGAAATCTGTATTCTGTGTCTTTGCTGAGGGTTGGTGTTCATAAAATATTTAATTTTACTTCTCTATTAAAAATTATAGGGCATTTGATGCTTATCAATTTGATTTGAGCAATTTACTCTTATAATATTTTTTGTATCTTTTTGCATTATTCTTCTGGTATTCTTTCAAAACCAAATTACTCTGATTGATGAGTGGTAGTGGTAACAAGTCTCATGCATTTTAGTAATCTTTTAAGTTAGCATGAACATGTGAAATTTCAGTTACTTGAACTTAAATACTTAATCTCGTTTCTGTTTTATCTCAGTGTCCTCAAAAATGCTTCTGCGAAGGCCAATAGCTGGTTCCCAAGTACCCTTTTGCCCAATAGAAAAGAAAATGCTTGATTGTTGGTCACTTATTGAACCAAGTACTTTCAAAGTTCGTGGAGAAAATTATTTGCGGTAAGAAACCATTATTCAAGTGATTCATGTGGATATACACACATGATAATACTATTACCAGCAAGTAGGCCAAGCCTTCTTATATGAGCATCCAATTGAGAGGGCCTACATGGGGTGTTAGAATTTGACCTTCACGACAGAATTGGAGCTTTAATTTATTTTCCACTGTTCAATTAGATTCGGACCTCATCTGACTATGGGTGTAGCCTGGTCAAAATTAGAGTGCCATTATTGACGTTTTAGGTCAATGTTAATAATGCTATAAATTTGACTGCTTTAAATGGGCTCCATTCATCATTAGATGGGATCCAAATTTGATTAGCTTGTAGCATATAAGTGTATGATCCAAAGACAGTTATATTTATCTGATGTCTGTGGGTCATGTAAAAGTTTGGTCGTGTAAGAAGGCTTGGTGCACCTATTCAGAAGAGCATTTCCAACGCAACACACACACATATGTATGTATCCATGTATGTTTGTATATAAGTTGCTCATGTGGAAACACACGAGAACGCATACAGAGTTGTTGAAGTTAATGAATGTATTGATATGATGGCTTGCATGAATGCATACATATGTACATGGAAATTGTAGAGTTTATGAATATATTGATGTGATTATATGCAATCCACAAATAGGTAGCTTTCATTGATTTTTTGAGTTAAAAAATCGTTCCAGTTGGCTAACAACCTTTTGCATGGCAGGGATAAAAAGAAGGATTTAGCTCATAACTCTGCGGCATATACCGCATTTGGAGTTGATGTATTTTTATCTCAACGGAAAATTGATCATATTGCTCGATATGTGGAACTTCCAGCCATCAATTCTTCTGGCAAGCTCCCACCCATCCTTGTTGTAAATGTTCAGGTATTCTGGATTTTTATTTTTTCATGTTTGCATTATATTTTTCTTAAAAGTGGCTAGATGTATTATTTTTAGTTAGAGAAGTGGGAGCCATCCTTCTTACCTGATGATTTGTTCCTCTCTGGAGGGATTTAAATATATTTTTTTTTTTTCCCACATATGGAAAGACCATTAACTGCAGTTATCAATTCTGTAGTGTTCATTTTAAAAGCATCTTCCTGACATGTTTTGGGGCTCGCAGGTTCCACTGTATCCTGCTGCAATTTTTCAGAGTGAAACTGATGGGGAAGGAATGAATTTTGTTTTGTACTTCAAGCTTTCTGACAGTTATGCTAAAGAACTTCCATCCCATTTCCAAGAAACTATCAGAGTAAGATGATACCATACTAAATTTTGTTTTGTTTGCTTTATTTTTTTGGTTTCATTCTTCAATTACTTGTCTGATGGATTGAATTTTACAATGACATTGAGAGAATCCTTTTTTCCTGTTCTTTTTCATTGTCATCCGTACTCATTTTGAAGCAATATTCCCCTCATTTTGTGTGTCATTAAGGCATATTGGAATTTAACAATGGTGGTTTTCTATTGCATGGTGTATCTGTTTCTAGTTTCCTGTTTACTGTTTGGCATGCTTTAAGATTGTTTTTTTGATTATTTTAATTTAGGTTAAAAGACGTGGACCCTCCATGAGGTTTCAAAAATTTTAGAGACCTCCCCTGTCATTTTAAAATTTCAGAGACCTCCCCTAACATTTCAAAAATTCCAGTCCTCCCTTTTGACAAACCTCCCCTTATATTTCGCAGAAGGACAAACTTCTTGAGGGGAGGGTTGTGGGATTTTTGAAACCTCAGGCGAAGTCTTTGTCTTTCTGTCAAACCTCAGGGGATGTTAGTGTCTTTTGCCCTTAATTTATATTCACTTATTATTTACAATTTATGTTATTGAGAGTTTATCTTCTTGACCCATTGTGGAACAGAGATTAATCGATGATGAGGTAGAAAAGGTCAGAGGCTTTCCTGTAGATACAATTGTACCCATTCGGGAAAGATTGAAGATCTTGGGACGTGTGGTAAATGCAGAGGATCTTCATTTAAGTGCTCCTGAGAGGAAACTTATGCATGCATACAATGAAAAACCTGTTCTTTCACGTCCGCAGCATGAATTCTACATTGTAAGTTTGTTGCATCTCAAGTGGTTGTGTAACTTCCATTCGGCATTCATTTCAAAAATGATAAATGTTACCTGAATTTACCATAAAAAAGTGAAAATTCAATCAAGGACTTTTTATGTTCATGAATGATAGGAATAAAATTTCCCCGTGCTACACTGTCTAGCTTATCATAGTTTTGCATCGTGCAGATGTGTTTTGTCAGTGCAAAATTATTTCGTCTATCTAAAGATATCCTTGGTTATTTTAAAAGACTCAACTTCAAAATATGTCTTGTCACCACTAATTATATGTATATGCATCTTTTCAAATGCTACAACAACGACAACAAGCCTTGAGTCCCACTAGGAGAGGTCGGCTATATGAATCATTTTCCTCCAATTCATACGATCTAGGGCATTTTCTTTGGTTAGCTTAAGAGCTATTAGATTCTTTCTCACTACTTCATTTTAAGTTATTTTAGGTCTATCTCTACCCATCCTATTACCATGAACAATATTACTCAGTCATCGCCACTGAGAACTACTTGGCCTATGTTTCAAATTCCCAAACCATCTAAGTCGTCTCTCTCTATCTTATCTTCTACTGGTGCTACACCAACCTTATTGCGAATATGTTCATACCTTAATTTATCCTTCAAAGTTATACCAATCATCCACCACCTTAGCATTTGCATTTCTGCAACCTTTACATTTTTGATATGTTGCTTTTTAGTTGACCAATTTTTACTTTTTGAAATTCATTAATGAAAACATATGTCACATGACAACTTACTATATCTACACAAGCCAATCACATAGCAAGGTGACCTATTTTCTCACATTGAATGAACCCTGTAACTGCTTATCCCTAACTTATTTGTTGTTTCTCATGTTATCAGTAATTGTCTTCTTGGTTTATACTAGGGATTGTCCTTCTAAAGTTTTATTAGTTTAATATAAATTTGTAATAATAAGCTTAATCACAGCAAAGTGCTATTGGTTTGATAAAAATTGCAATCATATTTTACTTGTTGCTAAGAAAATATAGTGTGTACATGCAATATATGACATTTCTACAAGTCATGTGTGCATGATTGTAGGTAGTCTCCTGTGCTTTTGTATGGAGTGTGACTTATTCCAAAATGCATTCAATTGTATGTTCCAAATGATGATGCTGTGATTTACAAGGGAAAAGTCCAGCAAGTTATATTTTTAACAGACTGCATTGGGGGAACTTCTGAGCTCTAGCTGCAAGAAGACTTCTAGGGTGTCATATCTGCTGGATGCTGCTACACTTTAATGGGTTGCACCCATGTTGATACATGTGGGTTAAACATGGAATGTGCAACTTAGCTAGGATATGGTGGAGGATATATAACAAAAATATATGATTGTGAATAAAAGTAATTTTGCACTGAAATGCCTTTACTGCATTTGTACCTGGCTTTGATAAGACCGCTATCTTCATGCATCTACGTGGTATTTTATCCTGTGTTTACCTGAATGTAGAGTTGCCGAAAATATCTCCTGCTCATGTTGACGTCGGTGTTCTCTGTCTGATGTCCATATTTGCATTGATTCACTATTTTTCTTATCATCGAGTCTGTAAGAAGTTTTGGCGTTCTGTGTGTTGTGCTTATCAAGTCCACTGGATAAGAAGTTTGAGCATATTCGACCTGCAATTATGAACTAGAAAATGGATTTAAATGTGTTTCTCTTCTCTTACAAATCATTTCGGCGTTTTTTCTTCAGGGTGAAAACTACTTTGAGATCGATTTGGATATGCATAGATTCAGTTACATCTCTAGAAAAGGGTTTCAAGCATTCCAGGATCGGCTAAAATTCTGCATCTTGGATGTTGGCCTCACAATTCAGGCAAGCTTCGTTAATCCATTGCCTCGACAAATTTGAATGGTTTCCCCATTTTAAAATTTAATTTTATTTACTTTTCCTGCTCTGAAAGTTCTTATTTATTTATACCCTATATTTAAATTTTATGTCAGGGAAACAAAGCTGAGGAGCTGCCAGAGAATATTTTATGTTGTGTAAGATTAAATGGGATTGACTACACGAATTACCAGCAATTGGGGATTATTCAGGAACCCCTTTGATTCTATTAAGTGTTTAAAACACTGCGAGGCTTAATAAAAAAAAAAAGTTAAAATTTTCAACATATGCATCCATTTGGATTCGTTATCGAGCTCTCGACCTACTTCTCATCTGCATTCTGCAGTAGTTCGAGGTGAAATTGTAACTTTGTTTTCACACAATACCAGAGTACATATTTACTCGATGTACCGGCTTCAGGGAACTGCACTTCATCGATATTTTAACATATTTATTCCATTCTTTCAAATGTATTTTGAGAGGACTAGCTGACTACATTACTTGTCCCAACACAATAAATGAGTTGGATTGTGGGAATTAACCATTTGAAATCGCCAAGGCGTATATGTTTCATTGGAACAAAATTAGGCCGAGCACTGTAGTGTTCCCATGACGATGACCATTTCCCTTTTAACAATAAATTGTTAAAAAAGTTTTAGAAATTTAAAAAGCTAGTGTGGATTGGCATTTAAATTTAATATAATTGTACGTTATATATATATATATATATATATATATATATATATATATTATATTTATTTAAAAAATTTAAATTCAAGGCTTGAAATTCATTTTCCTAAATATATGAAGAGGGTATTCGGTTTATAAAACGCCTCCTTTAGCCAATTGATAATCCTCTCTCGGTGTATTTCAATTTATTTTTCTTTCTTAAAGAATCTAATGCAACCAGGGGATTTTAAACCTTATTATTTTAGACTTTTAGGACTTCTGATAATGACTCAAGAGACCATAAATATTTGTGTCATGACCAAATCAACAATTCTAAGTGCGAGGCTTCCACTCTATTTCTAATGCTCAAACTAATGTTTGAAGACATGAAGATCGGAAAATTTAGAGATCATCTAACTATTCCATCTCTTTCAGCTATTCTAACTTCAGAAACCCTCGTGGTATTTCGCCTTTTCTTTTTTTGCACAAGTTTAGAATTCTGAATTGCTTAGTTAGCCAAAGCCTCTGGAAGGTTGGAATTCCAAACTCTGTGATCCCAATCCACCTATTTGAAGTTGGTAATCAACTATTGATTAAGTTCTTAGGTAAATTGGGAATTCCAAATGCCATATGCATCCCTATACCAATTTTCTTAATTCTACTTGAGAAATTGTTATGAGAAAGATCAACATATTTGGGAACATGCATCTTGCTTGAAAGATCATACTTATGAGCTCCCAATGGAGATGGAGGCCGAGTATATTGTTTTTAGAAAAATCAACATGTCTTGAGTTTTAGGAAAATGCTTAACAATATGGATCTGCAGCACCACAAGGCTCACTGCTTTATTCAACCAGGCTTATACACGTCATGTGTAAGTATAAGAAAAGGAAATGCTGTAGAACAAAAATTTGCTTCAAGACACGTTACAATGTCATTTTCCTTAAAACGTTATTTGGCCCCACCAGATTGGTGTGTATTGGGTCAGTAAATGCGTTTCCAAGATACAATGAAGCCCATAATATGATCTTATATCAGTTTGCGTTATACACAAACGAAAAATTGATCACAAACACCATTTGAGTAATCTGAATAAATTTTTTGGAACTCTATCTCTGTAGAAAATAGAATCCAGATTTGAAAAAGATATAATTTGTGGAAGGTTTATGTAAGAAAGAGAAGGAGAGAATGATGAATTTTCTTGTGTATTTTTTGGAGTTAACCTTGTCTATTTATAGACAAAATTATGCCTTTTCCGAAAGGTTGCATCTATTCAAATCGTGAAACTTCAAAAGGTTGCATCTGTTCAAATTGTAAAACAGATCTGAACTGGTCGCATTAGGGGTCAACTTGGTCACACCAGGGGTCGACCTGGTCACACAAGGCATTGACCTGGTTGTGCCCTCGGTTGAGATTCTCGGGATTTCAGGTTTAGTCGATGGTATTGTCGACCAAGTCGCACCTGGTCTCTTGTTCGCACCACTTGGTCACGCCTCTTAATCTTAAAAAAGAAAATATAAGATTAATTTTCAACCATCTTATCATGATCACAGTCACGATTTCGTAATGCGCGCGCGCGCACCGTCCTAGGGTGCACTAGAGTACATACTAGCACTTTCTCTGAACCAATTTTAAGAGATTATTCCACTTTATTATTTATTAATGACCTTTCCTTTTCCACTTTTTCCAAGGTAGACAAACACACATAACATTAAATGCTTTAGAAAATTTATCAAAGGAAGACTTTGAAAAACCCCATAAAATCGTATATTTTAGAAAATATTTTAACATCATGTACCTTGTGTTTTATAGCATTACTATGAGCCTTATCTCCCATTATTTTTGTTAATTTTTCAATGTTTTTTTTTTTTTTTCCATTATATTTGGGTTGCATTGGTCCAACATTTTATCAATTGAACTCATCACTTGAATCACATGCTCGGCTTACTATAAATTCTGATCCAATGTCTAAGCCAAACACTTTTTTTTTTGATTGGTAAAAGGTAAATGTATTAATCGAAATTCATATGTACAAACTACTCTGGGCATACCCAGAAATTAAAAGGGGATGAATCCCATCCAAATATCAGATCTTCAACAAAAGTAAGCAAGGTCATAGTACCTTCCTAACCAATCAACAAGTTACATCAAAACTACCTGAACAACTAAAAGCATTCAAATAGCATTAAACATATTATATTTATCATAAACAACTCTAAATGTGTACCTTTGGATCACTTCGAATATCTTCTATGGAGAGATCTTCTTTCCTTCAAATTTCCATATGTTCCAAATGTAACGCCCCAGACCCGTGACGTGGGCCCGGAGTGTTATGAGACCGTCCACGCGTCTCTGATACCATTCATGCAGCAGAACTATTTAAACAACCTCAAATAAAATACCAGAGTGCTATATAAAGATACGCAAACCCATAAAGAGAAATACATCCATATTCCATACTACGGAACTAGGACAAACATTAAACACAGTCTAAACACATATCCGTTCTTTTATTTACTCACAAAACTACACCGCCTTGGAGCTTTCTAAGTTCGACCACCTGGAGGACCTGAAAAGATTAAATAATCGTCGGGGTGAGACACCTCTCAGTAAGGAAGAAATAAGTTACAACAGTGTGTGACTGAAGTGTTTAATATATAATTACAAAGTATACATACAATTGTATTTCACTATCAATAGCAGTTGAGAAAAATGCATCTATAATTACATCATTATCGACTTCTTTTTTACCCAATCACATACACACATACATAAATATTTTTACTGATAATTCCCAAGAATAGGGAAGTCTACTCACCCATACAAGTAGCTTTCCTCTGCTCTAGTGCTAATACCAAGGCACTCACCTTTCTCAGTAAGCCCTCGGGTTATGTATCCACGTAAAGTATATAAGAATAGGGAAGGTCACCCACCTATACAAGTGACTTCCCTCTGCTCTGGTATCCACAGATACTTACTAGAGCACTCGCCTTCCTCAGCAAGCCCTTGGCGGAGTATTCTACTTTACCATAAATACTTAAGCAATTAAAGTTATACACACCCAATACTATTCACTTCACAAAGTTTCACAAGTACACACATATCACAATCAAACCACACAGGATGTACACATACCTCATTCACACCCACATAGGGTCCATATCCACACAGGTTACTACATAATCTTCTCAACCACACAAGTTACAACACATAACACCCTGTTCATAGTAAATAGGTAAAACAAACTCCTCATACCACTGTCAATGTTTTACCCCATAATATAAATGCCCATATAACGACCTCCTCATACCACTGCCAAAGTTATATGACGGTTATATCAGGTACGATATAATGACCTCCTCATATTACTGCCAATGCTATATCGCGATCGACATGAACCACAACACATATCAATAACAAAACCAACCACTCAAGCACATCCATGCTTTTACCACAATATACACAATCAAACAGTATTCAAAACCGATCAGTATTTTCAATCAAGCAGAATTTGCAGTCCAAACAGTAATCACAAGCACAGAATAATCAATTCCCGCAGTACTCGTAACCATTTAGTTATGAAAGTTATTTTCATGTCACACGATTTGTCCTAATATAGTATATAATCAAAACAATATTTTCAATAACTGCACTATTTAGAAAATTATACCTAAATATATAGAATTTTATACCCAAAATTTAGCCAGTTTAAAATTAATAAAAAGCTGTTATAAAGTATTTCCCCTTACCTACTCAAGTTCCTGCCCAATCCGAACGAAAAACGAGACCCTGTAATCCCAAATTCCCAGCTCACTCAAATCTCATAAAATAATCATTTAATAATTTCTAGGCTCCATATAATTATATTTAACAAGAAAACTCCAAAATATCTCACTTACTTTGATTTTTGGATAATACCCCAAAACCCCAAATTAACGTTCTGCTCCAGCAGGTTTGCAGAGAATAATCCTATGAACCTCGTGGTGGTTATGGATCGTCAAACCGGGCTGAATCCAAGTCGGATTCGAAGAGAGAAGGTAGAGGGGTTGTTTTTCTAGAGAGAGAAAGACTTCATGCAAGATTTTCTTGCTAAAAAATGAAGCAAACTCTATTTATAGGCAGAGACTCGTCGACGAGACACATGGGTTCATCGACGATCCCATGAAGAATATTCGTTGACGAGACCGTGAATTCGTCGATGAGTTTCAGAATATCTCAAACCCTATCGGTAACTCCTCATCGACGAGACATGTGCCCTCGTCGACGGGCCAAGGAAGAACGCTCGTCGACGAGGCCTCACTAACACTCCTTTAAAAATTCCTCTTCTCTTTCTGCTATTTTTCCCTATTCCATTTATTATCTTCCTTATTATTTTAAATAATTAAAATTTTTTGGGTCGTTACATTCTCCCCTCCTTAAGAAAATTTTGTCTTTGAAATTCGGTAATCACCCATTTTCACAACTAAAAAGCTAATTAATCACATTCATACATTTTAATCAATTCAAACATATGCAACATCGAATCATGCAAAGTCAAACAAAATTAGTACTCATGCTAACGTAGACATATTACCTGCGCCTTTAGCATTGTCCTCCTTAGGTGTACCCAACATATAAACACGTGCCGAGGCACCGCGGCCGCAAGGCACCAGGTTGTTCCTCTGATTTTGATTTGGAGTTGATGCGTTGTTCGGTGGTTCTCAACACTCTCAGGCTATATGACTATATTTGCCGCATCTGTAGCACACGACACCTCCACCCTGACATTCTCCCCTATGACTTTGATTACATCTAGGACAGTGAGGGTGTGACGAATCGCCCTGACGTCCTCGATCATTCCTTTCTGACCCCTGACCTGCAATATCTCTTTCTCCCCTCCACGACCATTGTCTGACATTTTCTTGGGAACAAGGAGACACGGGTCTCCTTCTTTGTTCTGACGCCTCTGCACCTCTCTATAAACTTGACTTTGCAACAGTGGCTTTTTCACCAGTTCTGCGAAATCCTGAATCTGCAAACATGCCATATGCTCGTGAATCCTCTAATTTAAGCCCCTTTCAAACCATCTTACCTTTTGGTATTAATCTGGAATCATAGAAGGTGCAAAGCGAGAAAGTTCTAGGAACCTAGTAGCATACTACTAAACAGTGAGGCGCCCCTGAGGCAGGTTGAAAAATTCCTCTGTCTTTGCATTTCTAGTGGTGATGGGGAAATATCAGTCATAGAATACCTACTTGAAACGACCCCAGGTCGTCGCTATAGGTACTGCTTGCTGCTTTTCCAACAGTGTCATTGTGTGCCACCACCGTTCAGCTTCTCCGGTTAGGATAAAGGTGGCGAAAATAACCTTTTGCTCCTCAGTGCAGTTTAACACTACCATTATCTTCTCTATCTCTTGCATCCAAGTCTCAGCCTTGATTGGGTCAATACTACCCTCAAAAGATGAAGGTTTCAGGTGGGTGAATTGATCAATCGTGCAACTCTAGTGCACTGGTGGGTAGCTTGATCCCCCGAAGTCTCGTCTCATCTCTTCCTTAACCTGATGAGCTATACCTCGCAATAGTCGGGAGGTGTCAATCTCATCCCCACTGGAAGCTCCCGAATCGCTTCCTCCTCCTTCATCCACGCCTTTGCCTCTAGGATCCATCTTGAATATATATAACAGAGGCAAGTTTAGAATCTCTACATCTTAATATATCTGACAAAATCATAAAACAAAAAACCAATTTAATATCTAAATCCTCAATTAAACATCCGATATCCAATTCAAATTCCACAATCATCTTAACTTCCAAATTCAAATTCCAAGTTTCAGTCTCTCTGCTTGGAAACATCACCGTCGATGGATTTACTGTGGATTTTTGGAATCGTCAACTGATTCAGAAAATCACAGAAGTTCATCAAAGGATTTCTACCTCCAGGCTACGAAACAAACTCAAACTCCTGTCAGTACCTTAACCTACCCATTCCTACCCTTATTCAACTCAAATCTATACTCCGGTATTAATCCTCATAAAGTCTACAAGACCGTTAGGCTTTGATACCAACTGTAATGCCCTGGACCCGTCACGTGGGGCCCAGAGTGTTATGAGACCATCCACGCGCCTCTGATACCATTCACGTAGTAGAACTATTTAAACAATCTCAAATAAAATACCAAAGTTCTATATATACATATGCAAACCCATAAAGAGAAATACATCCATATTCCATATTACATAACTAGGACAAACATTAAACACAGTCTAAACACATATATGTTCTTTTATTTACTCACAAAACTACCCCGCCCTAGAGCTTTCTAAGCTTGATCACCTGGAGGACTTGAAAAGATTAAATAATTGCCAGGGTGAGACACCTCTTAGCAAGGAAGAAATAAGTTACAATAGTGTGTGGCTGAAGTGTTTAATATATAATTACAAAGTATACATACAATTGTGTTTCACTATCAATAGCAGCTGAGAAAAATGCATTTATAATTACATCATTATCGACTTCTCTGTCACCCAATCACATACACACATACATAAATACTTTTACTGATAATTCCCGAGAAAAAGAAAGTCAACTCGCCCATACAAGTAGCTTCCCTCTGCTTTAGTGCTAATATCAGGGCACTCACTTTTCTCAGTAAGCCCTCGGGTTATGTTTCTAGATAAAGTCTCTGAGAATAGGGAAGGTCACCCGCCCATACAAGTGGCTTCCCTCTGCTCTAGTATCTATAGATATTTACCAGAGCACTAGCCTTCCTCCGCAAGCCCTCGGCGGAGTATTCTATTTTACCATAAATACTTTAGCAATTAAATTTATACGCAGCCTGTGACGCCTCGACCCACCAAGTAGGGCCCGGGTGCCACGTGTTCCAATCACCTGCATTTGATACCATAATTATCATGCACGCAGCGGAACATAAATAAGTAACCTCAAATAAATACCAGAGTTCTATATAACAACCAAAAACCAACACTACAACATCCAAATATCTATCTCCACAACCAGTATTTAAAAAATAATCTCATACAAATATATCTATACATCTATTAGTATCTCACAATACCCCAAAAAGAAACTACCACAAACAGTCCCAGCTTAGGCCTTCAAACCCGGTCTCCAGAAGAACCTAAAAAATTGTTAATCCACTAGGGTGAGACACTTCTCAGTAAGGGTGGAATAAATTATAACAGTGTGTGACAATTGAGTTTTAATATTTACATATCAAAATAAATTGCTTCTCATATAATATCAATAACAACTGAGAAAATGTACCATTAATAACATCCCCAACATCTAATATCATACACACATCCAATATGCAAAAGTATATAATTTTTATGCAGGCGAAAGTCCCCAAGGATAGGGAAGATTACCCGCCCATACAAGTAGCTTCCCTCTGCTTTGGTACTAAAAACTACCTACCAGAGCACTCACCTTACTCAGTAAGCCCTCAGGTGAAGTATTACCTCGCCGCCAGTACACACATCTTTATTATTTTAAAGGTGAAGGTTTCTGAGGATCGGGATGTCTACCTGTCCATACAAGTAGCATCCCTTTGCACTGATACCAAGAAACTACCTAGCAGAGCACTCACCTTTCTCAACAAGCCCCCGGTGGTATGTTTACTTCTCCGCATGCACACACATGCATTCACAATATGCAATACCATTATTTTTATGCTATAATTAAATTCACATGTGCACAACACATCCACACAAGAATCATGCATCTCATACTTCATCTTCCAACATCCTTAGGTGGTGGCCCACACAGAGCAACTGCGCACATGTCAGTACGTGGCTCACACAGGCACCAACGTACTTCTTATCTACACACGACCCGCACAGGCACCACTGCCTACACAGGGTACATAACATGGCCCACAAAGGCGCCACTATTCATATAGGATATAACGTGGCCTACATAGGCACCACTACCCACACAGGCGCCATTATCCACACATGATATAATGTGGCCCACACAGACACCACTACCCATACAGGGTATATAACATGACCTACACAGGCGCCATTATCCACACAGGATATAATGTGGCCCACATAGGCACCACTACCCATATAGGGTATATAACATGACCCACACAGGCGCCATTATTCATCAGTATCCAATCCCCATGACCTACTCGTCATACATCAGTAGAACAAGCTCCTCGACCTGCCAATGTCCTACCCCATATAAATGACAATATGACAAGTTCCTCAACCTGCCAACGTCATATCATGATTTATATCTAGGCAATATAACAACCTCCTCATGCCAACGTTATATTGAGATGCATACGAATAACCACACCAGTTAGTTCACACTAAAACATCAATGCATTTTCACACAGGAATCCAAGAGATTAATACATTTCCACACAATAATCCAACAGATCAATACATTTCCACACAGGAGTCAAACATAACAATTCATTCCTCATGTCATCATCATTCCAAACAACCCCTCATGCAAGCCCAAATACCACAGAAATTCATATGCAATTTATTAGAAAGAAATTGTTCTCATGCCACACGGTTTTAATACCTTAAGCAATTATCCCAAATATAACCTTAAACCAAAATCATCATTTTTCCAGTAATCAGGCTATTTTGAAAATCATATAGATAAATAATAAATTTCGTATACTCATAAATAACTGGTTCACTTTAATAAAATATTGATATAATTTTATTCCCCCTTACCTGATTCCCTGAACCACGCTTGCAGGGCTCCCAAACTTATACCCGCGGCGCTCACCCGAACCCTGATTCAATCATATCAACCCCAATAAAATATTATTTTAACCTTTCCTAATTTAAAATAATTAAATAATAATTAATTTCTAAATAACCAATTTATCCTAATTTTGGGTTATTTCTACAACAACCCCACGAGAAATTCACTCTGATAGACTTGTAGAGAATCATCCCTAGATTCTCGTGGTGGTGTCCGATCGTCCATTTGGCTTAAAATTTAAGAAAAATTGAGGTAAGAATGAAAATTTGGCTTATCCCAGGAGATATGCCCACGCTACCCCTATGACAAATCCACTTTGGTAGATATGTCGGTGGCGGAGAATAGAGTTCGGTGGTATCTTCGAATTTTCAATTGGGCGAGAATCGACCACTAAATCGTAGAAAAAAGAGGAATGGAGAGCATAAGAGAATATATTTAATTTTTCTTTCTCTTTCTTTCTTTCCTTCCTGTGCGCGTGAATGTTTTTTTTTTTTTCTTCTTCCCTTCTGTTTTGTTCCAATAGGAAAACTTAAGCACTAAGTATTCTTTTTTTTTTCTTTTTTTTTTCTTTCCTTTATCCTACTTTACTTACTTTATTATATACTTAAATATACATATATATATATATATATATATCCAAAATCCTCAAATTTCTTAATTTAATTAATTTTATTAATAATAATTAATTAAATAATAATATATTTTTTAATTAATTAATTTTTTATTTTTTATTTTTTTTTGGGTCGTTACACACCCAATACTATTCACTTCACAAAGTTTCACAAGTACACGCATATCACAATCAAACCACATAGGATGTGCACATACCTCATTCACACCCACACAGGGTCCATATCCACACGGGTTATTGCATAATCTTCTCAACCACACAGGTTACAACACCTAACATCCTGTTCATTGTATATAGGTAAAACAAACTCCTCATACCACTGCCAATGTTTTACTCCCTAATATAAACGCTTATATAATGACCTCCTTATACCACTGCCAACATTATATGACAGTTATATCATGTACGATATAACGACCTCCTCATACTACTACTAATGCTATATCGCAATTTACATGAACCACAACACATATCAATAACGAAACCAACCTCTCAAGCACATCCACACTTTTACCACAATATACACAACCAAACAGTATTCACAACTGATCAGTATAATTTCAATCAAATAGAATTTGCAGTCCAAACAGTAATCACAAGCACACGATAAATCAATTCCCACAGTACTCGTAACCATTTAATTATAAAAGTTATTTTCATGTCACATGATTTTTCCCAATATAGTATATAATTAAAACAATATTTTCAATACTTGCACTGCTTAGAAAATTATACCTAAATATATAGAATTTTATATCCAAAATTTAGCCAGTTTAAAATTAATAAGAAGCTGTTATAAAGTATTTCCCCTTACCTACTCCTCAAGTCCCTACCTAATCCGAATGAAAAACGAAATCCTGTAATCCAAAATTCCCAACTCACTCAAATCTCAGAAAAATACTCATTTAATACTTCCTAGGCTCCATATAATTATATTTAACAAAAAAACTCCAAAATATCCCACTTACCCTGATTTTGGGATGGTGCCCCAAAACCCAAATCAACCATCTGTTCCGACAGCTTTGCAGAGAACAATCCTACGAACCTCGTGGTGGTTTCGGATCGTCAAACTGGGCTGAATCCAAGCCATATTCATAGAGAAAAGGAAGAGGAGTTGTTTTTCTAGAGAGAGAAAGACTTCATGCAAGATTTTCTCGCTGAAAAATAAAAGCAAACTTTATTTATAGGCAGGGTCTCGTCGACGATCCCATGAAGAACATTCATCGATGAGACTGTGAGTTCTTCGACGAGTTTTAGAATATCTCAAACCCTATTAGTAACTCCTCGTCGGCAAGACATGTGCCCTCGTCGACGAGGCCTTGCTGACACTCCTTTAAAAATGTCTTTTCCCTTTCTTCTATTTTCCCTATTCCATTTATTATCATCCTTATTATTTTAAATAATTAAAATTTTTCAAATCGTTACACCGGAAGTGCCAAATAAAATATACTGTGGCAGCCAAGCACACCTTCCTCCCAATTGATTGAATCCTTGTACCCTTGGCTTCTTTATGGAGCCAATTAAGAGTAGCTTTCAATGTAGACATTGGTCTAGTTATGCCTAGCCAATCTCTAACTTGATCCCATACTTCCTTTGTAAAATTGCATTTAAAGAATAGGTGCTCATTTGTTTCCATTTATGAATTGCAAAGCAGACATTGTGGGCTTATATATCCTCCTTGTATTTTATCATTTGTATGTAGCTTTCCTTTAATTCCCATCCATAGGATAAATGCATGCTTCGAAATACTTCCACATTTCCATACCTCTTTATGCCAATGTACTGTTCTCCCTTTTATTCCTCTAGAAATTATAGGCATGCTGCGAAGAGAGTTGTCCATCCACCACCCACTAGTTTAGCATAATTTCGACGTCCCTACAGTCCCCACAAGTCTGCACAATATGGTTCTTTAGCTCCACCGGTTTTTTCAATAAAGGAGAGTCTTGATGTTTAGGGACTGCTTCCCACATTTCTAAATCTTTCAAGTAGATTTGATAAACCCATTTTGACCACAATGAGTCCTTTTAGTTTTGAATATTCTACAAGGCCCATTTCGACCACAATGGAAACATGCTCTATTTTCAAACAACATGTTGCAAATTTTTTTAAAAACTTTCCCAATCATATCTTGCATATAAATGATTCATACTCAACGCCCTACTTACGTGCCTTATACTTACAGTAGCCCTTTTTTTCTAATCTTTCAACTAGATTTGATGAACCCATTTTGACCACAATGAGTCCCTTTTGTTTTGAATATTCCACAAGGCCCATTTTGACCACAATGGAAAAATACTCTATTTTCAAACGACATGCTGCAAAAATTTCTAAAAACTTTCCCAATCATATCTTGCATATAAATGATTCATACTCAATGCCCTGCTTACATGCCTTATACTTATAGTAGCCCTTTTTGTTGTTACTAAAAGAGGGAGAAGAGACAAAATTGGGTACTACTTTTTGAACAATATTTGAACTTTAAATCTTTAAACCTCTCATTATGCATATTGACAGGGGGAGCCTTTCTAGGCTGTATCCAATTTTGCATGATGTATTTGTCATCATAAAAAAAGGGGAGAATGTTGACCTATTAGGTCATACTTGGTTTTGATTATGACAAATACTCAGGTATTTAAAGTCCATCAAGTTTGTATGCTGGTCCATATTAGCAACATCATTTGATGACATATGAAGACTTGAAGAATAAAACAAAGAAGATTCATTCATTGTAATTTATTTTACGTTCATTTTGGATCTGTAATAGTAAAATAGGAAAGGGCTGTAATAATTAAATGCATATCATGCATGTAGGATCTAATAAGCTCAAAGACCTTAGAATGATCCTAGGTCCTTGCACTTATACGTAAGATTAGCCCCAAAATCACATATATTATTAGGGGAATCAATTGAATTTAAATAGGACTTAAAGGGCTAAAAGAATTGACTTCGGGCGACCAAACCTCAGTAATTCAAAACACCTCGGTCGACCGAACTATTAAAAGATCAAATAGTTGACTTGATTTCGTGTGAAGCCCCGAACCCGCCAAGTGGGGCCCGGGTGCCACGTGTTCCAATCACTTGTATCTGATACCATAATTAACATACACGCAACGGAATATAAATAAATGACCGCAAATAAATATCAGAGTTCTATATAACAAGCCAAAAAAGAACACTACAACATCCAGATATCTGTACCCACAACCATCATTTGGAACATAACCTAGTACAAATACATCTGTATATACATATATATACCAGTATCTCACAATACCCAAAAAAAAAACCACCAAATACAGTCCCAGCCTAGGCCTTCAAGCCCGATCTCCAGAGGAACCTAAAAAATTATTAATCTACTAGGGTGAGACATTTCTCAGTAAGGGTGGAATAAATTACAATAGTGTGTGATAAATGAGTTTTAATATTTGTATATCAAAATAAACTGCTTCTCATATAACATCAATAACAACTGAGAAAATGTATCATTAATAACATCACTGACATCTAATATCATACACACATCCAATATGCACAAGTGCATAATTTTTATGTAGGCGAAAGTCCCCGAGGATAGGGAAGATTACCCGCTCATACAAGTAGCTTCCCTCCGCTCTGGTACTAAAAACTACCTATTAGAGCACTCACCTTACTCAGTAAGCCCTTAGGTGGAGAATTACCTCGCCGTCAGTATACATATCTTTATTATTTTAAAGGTGAAGGTTTCCAGGAACCGGGATGTCTACACGCCCATACAAGTACCATCCCTTTGCACTGATACCAAGAAACTACCTAGTAGAGAACTCACATTTCTCAGCAAGCCCCCGGTGGTATGTTTACCTCGCCGCATGCACACACATGCATTTACAATATGCTATATCATTATTATTATGCTATAATTAAATTCACATGCGCACAACACATCCACACAGGAATCATGCATCTCATGCTTTGTCTTCCAATATCCTCAGTACGTGGCTCATTGACTCGTTCTGAGTTGTGCTTCCAAGTGCAGAAGTATCAAGTTGTATCAAGGATGAGTCCAGGATCGTATTCCATAGGGACCACTGAGTATCAAAGTATTTATGAAAGATTAGTGAAATCCTGTTGCTGCAAAATGTGGGTTGAAAGTCTTTTTGGTATTTTATGATTTTGAAAACAGTAAACAAAATGGGAGGAGCTTGAGTAAACTATCAAAATGAGACTGAAATTTTATCAATATTTCAAAAATATAAATCTAATCATGTAACCAAAACTAAATAGATTAACTAAAACGATTTTACCAAATACTCGGGTTACAGGTTCAATATCTGTTTGCTTTCACCGTTTACTAATTTCCTAGGTCTTACTCCTCTTCTTGTTAATCCAATCAAGGCATTAATAAGATGAAATTTGATTACTAAAGCTTGAGTAAATTTGCCACATCCAAACGGAAGAAAATATAAACTCTCATTAAGCATCAACTGAATGTCATGTAAATTAGTTGATGAAAATCCTAGATTAAATCAAGGTTTTGATGTGCCTAACGTCAACAACAAAACAAGAATAAGAGTGAGCGATTTATCAACGATGCCTTAAATTTTCAGTTTCAACCAAATAAAATTTTATCAATAATTTCTTAGGAGAACTAATAAACCATGGAAAGCAAATGACATCGACCCACAACCCGAGTTACCGAACTTAACCCCTCATGCTTGCAATCCCAATTTTTCGGTCAAATTAATTCCACAATAAACCATTGCAATAATAAAAGAAAAGACAACAACTTGAAAAAAATAATAAACTAGAGGTATACTAATACTAAAAGAGTTAATTAATCCACCCTATAATCATTCCCAACATTAGCTTAAATGTATACTAAATTAAACAACTTAAAGTAGTCTTGAATCAGTCAATATAATAAATTAAAAAGAACAAGAATTTAATTAATCCATAAACTACTCAAATAATAAAGTGAAGAAAAATATTCAATCTAATATTAAACTAGACAAATAAAGTATTGAAACAATCATTAAAAAAAATATCTAAAGAGAGAAAGAGAGAGATAGAGAAAGAGAGAGAGAGATAGAGAGAGAGAGAGAGAGAGAGAGAGAGAGAGAGAGAGAGAGAGAGAGAGAGAGAGAGAGAGAGAGAGAGGGAGAAAGTGGACGCCGTGAGAAGTCCCCAACACAACAGCCGTCCTTGTGCAGCCGTCCGCAATGCCCACAACAACACCCCCCCCCCCCACACACACGGCTCCCCTTTAAAGCCTCCCAAAAAACCCTATAAAACTAATATTTTTCTTTTCCTTTTCTAACCCCTTTCTTTGACTTTTCAAAGCAAAAAAAGAAAAAAACGCAAACTCACCCACACACCCAGTGCCCAGCACTCAAAAGAACGACCCGGCTGCATGGCCGGGTCAAATCAACTAATTTATTTATTTATTTTGATTAACATATAATCAGTTATGAACTTTCAATTCCAATTTTGACCTAGTAAACGTCCATATCTCTCAAAGCTTGAAACATAAAAGTTGTAGAGCTCTTTTTCATCTTTCCCCAAAATTTTGAATCGTCTCGATTGAAATTCGGATGAGAAAGTTACACACGAATTACAAACTAGTGCCAATTTTGGTTATTGGGAATTTTCCTGCGATAAAAAATTACCAAAAATTCATAAATTGTTCAATAAAATTCAGAAATCATAAATATGACACTTTGTTAAAATATTAGACGTAATTAGAAATTTAATTAAAAATAGAAGCTTTAATGACCGAATTAAGATGTCTAATTACGCAGTTTTAGCGCGTAATCACCCACACAAAGCAACTGCGTACATATCAGTACGTGACCTACACTGGCACCTATGCACTTCTTATTTATACGTGGTCCACACAAACACCACTACCCACATAGGGCACATAACATGACCCACACAGGCGCCATTATTCACACAAGATATAACATGGCCTACACAGACACCACTCTAGCTTCCGCGACACGTGACCCACACAGGCACCACTATTCACCAGTATCCAATCCCCATGACCTACTCGTCGTATATCAGTAGAACAACCTCCTCGACTTGCCAATGTCCTACCCTATATAAATGACAATATGACGAGCTTCTCAACCTGCCAACGTCATATCATGATTTATATCTACGCAATATAACAACCTCCTCATGCTAACGTTATATTGAGATGCATACGAGTAACCACACTAGTTAGTTCACACAGACGCATCAATGCATTACCACACAGGTATCCAACATATCAATACATTCCCACACAGTAGTCCAACAGATTAATACATTTCCACATGCAAATCCAAATACTACAGTAATTCATATTCAATTTATTAGGAAAAATTGTTCTCATGTCACACGAATTTAATATCCTATACAATTATCCCAAATATAAACGTTAAACAAAATTATCATTTTCCAATACTCAAGCTGTTCTAAAAAAAGCATATAGATAAATAATAAATTTCATATGCTCGTAAATAACCAGTTCACTTTAATAAAATACCGATATAATTTTATTCCCTCTTACTTGATTTCCTAAACCACTCCTACAGTGTTTCCAAAATTATACCCGCAGTGCTCACCCGAACCTTGATTCAATCAAATTAACCTAAATTAAATATTATTTTAACCTTTCCTAATTTACAATAATTAAATAACAATTAATTTTTAAATAACCCATTTTTGCTAGTTTTGGGGCTATGCTTACAACGACTCCATGAGAAATCTGCTCCGCTAGACTTGTAGGAATCATCCATAAATTCTCATGGTGGTGTCCGATCGTCAATTTGACTTAAATTTAAGAAAAAATGAGGTAAGAATGAGAATTTGCCTTATTCTAGGAGATATTTCTACGTTACTCCTACGACAAATTCACTTCGGTAGAAATGTCGTTGGCGGAGAATAAAGTCTCAGTGGTATTTTCGGATGTTCAATTGGGCGAGAATTCGCCGTGAAATCGTAGAGAGAGGAGGAGTGGAGAGCGTGAGATGAAAGAGTTTTTTTTTCCCTTCTTTTTCCTTTTTGTGCGTGAGAAGCTTTTTTTTTTTTCCTTCTTTTCCACTTCCTTTTGCTCTGGGAAGCTTAAGCACCAAGTTTTCATTTTTTTTTTCTTTCCTTTATCCCTTTACCTTATACCTTATTATATAATAACTTTATATAAACTTTTATATATATATATATATATATATATATATATATATCCTTATATGTATTTAAGTATATATATATATACCCACAATCCTAAAATTTCTTAATTTAATTAATTTTTTAAATAATAATCAATTAATTAATTAATAATAATTTATTTATTTATTGATTGATTGACTTATTTATTTTGGTCGTTACATTCTCCCCTCCTTATGAAATTCCGTCTTCAAAATTCGCTAATAAATTCTTTTACAAAACTCTAAAACTACTTAATTATAAATATACTACAAATTCAATATACCACACAATTTTAAGTGAGCATGTGAATCTAAAATCAAATCAATCTTTAATATAAAATCATACCTGCTCCTGCACCACGAGCAATATCCTTATCAGCTGAAACCATGGTATACACAGGCGTCGGACCGCCACGAGGCGGTGGCTCATTCCTCTGGTGCTTATTAGGAGCGGGTGCGTTGTTCGGAAGTCCCCGACAATCTTGGGCCATGTGGTCGTATTTGCCACACAGATAGCACTTAATGTTCTTGGTTAGGCATTCTACCCAATGCCTTAACTTACAACGAGTACAATAGGGAGGTGACGAATCACTCTGAAGTCCTCGATCACCTCTATCAGATCTTTGTCCCCCAACATATCTGTTCCTCTTCCACGAGCTCTATTTGGCATCATCAGAAAAATTGGGAGGCATAGGCCTCTTCCTCTGCTATACCATCTCTGTACTCCTCTGCAGACTCAATTCTGCTACGGTGACTCTATCCACCAACTCTGAAAAGCTCTGTACCTTCAGAATTGCCACTTGTTCGTGAATTCTCAATTTCAATCCCCTCTCAAACCACCTCACCTTCTAGAACTCATTAGGAACCATAAAAGGTGCAAAACGGGAGAGCTCCAAGAACTTTGCAGCGTACTACTGCACAGTAAGTTGCCCCTGAGTTAGGTGGAAGAATTCCTCTGCTTTCGCAGCCTTGGTGGTGGCAGGGAAGTACCGATCGTAGAAAATCTCTTTAAATTGATTCCAGGTCATATCTGTGGGTACTCTCTGCTGTTCCTCTAGAAGCTTCACTGCTTGCCACCAACGCTCAACCTCCCCTATCAGCTTAAAGGTAGCGAAGAGAACCTTCTGTGCCTCAGTGCAAGACAACACTGCAAACATTTTCTCCATTTCTTGCACCTAGCTCTCCGCTATGAGTGGGTCAACATTGCTCGCAAATGCAGAAGGTTTTAGGCGAGTAAATTGGTCAATCGAGCAACCCTGGTTCACAGTTGGGCAGTTTTTTCCTTCAGAGTCTCTCCTAATTTCTTCCCAAACCTGTCGAGCTAAACCCCGTAGTAGAGTGGAGGTATCGATCTCTCGAACATTGGTAGCTCCTACATCATTCTCCTCTCCAGCATCAACGTCCTTTCCCCTGGAATCCATCCTGTAGACAGGAAAGAAGCGAATTTAGAACCTTCATATCACATTAGGTACAGTCATAAAACAACGAATCAGTTTAACATTTAAATCCTCAATTAAAACATCAAACAACGAGCTTATCCCCAAATCAACTTAACCCTCAAGTTCCAATTATGAGTTCCAATCTCTCTGCTCAGAAACATCACCGTCAACGGATTTACTGTGGTTTTCTGAAACTAGCAAGATTCGGAAACTTACAGAAGTCTATCAAGGGATTTTTGCCTCTAAGCTACGAGACAAAACTCAAAATCTCCTATCAACATCCTAATCCTTATTCGTACCTATACTCTAGTATTAAATAATCCTAAAGTCTCCAGAATCTATAACCTAATGCTTTGATACCACAATGTGACGCATCAAACCCGCCAAGTGGGGCTCGGGTGCCACGTGTTCCAATCACTTGTATCTGATACCATAATTCACATACACGCAGCGAAATATAAATAAATGACCTCAAATAAATACCAGAGTTCTATATAACAACCCAAAAACAAACACTACAACATCCAGATATCCGTATCCACAACCATCATTTGAAACATAACCCAGTACAATTACATCTATATATATATATACCAGTATCTCACAATACCAGAAAAAAAACCACCAAATATAGTCCCAACCTAGGCCTTCAAGCCCAATCTCCAGAAGAACCTGAAAAGTTGTTAATCCACTAGGGTGAGACACTTCTTAGTAAGGGTGGAATAAATTATAACAGTGTGAGACGAATGAGTTTTAATATTTATATATCAAAATAAACTGCTTCTCATATAATATCAATAACAATTGAGAAAACGTATCATTAATAACATAACTGACATCTAATATCATACACACATCCAATATGCACAAGTACATAATTTTTATGCAGGTGAAAGTCCTCGAGGATAGGGAAGATTACCCGCCCATACAAGTAACTTTCCTCTGCTTTGGTACTAAAAACTACCTATCAGAGCACTTATCTTACTCAGTAAGCCCTCATGTGGAGAATTACCTCGTCGTTAATATACACATCTTTATTATTTTAAAGGCGAAGGTTTTTGGGAATCAGGATATCTATCCGCCCATACAAGTAGCATCCCTTTGCACTGATACCAAGAAACTACCTAGCAGAGCACTCGCCTTTCTTAACAAGCCTCGATGGTATGTTTACCTCGCCACATGCACACACATGCATTCACAATATGCTATATCATTATTATTATGCTATAATTAAATTCACATGCGCACAACATATCCACATAGGAATCATGCATCTCATACTTCATCTTCCAATGTCCTCAATACGTGGCCCACACAGAGCAACTACGTACATATCAGTATGTGGCCCACATAGACACCTACGCACTTCTTATCTACACGTGGCCCACACAGGCGCCACCATCCACACATGATACATAACATGACCCACACAGTTGCCATTATCCATATAGGATATAACATGGCCCACATAGGCACCACTCCAGCTTCTGCGACACGTAGCCCACACAGGCATCACTATTCACCAGTATCCAATCCCCATGACCTACCCGTCGTATATCAGTAGAACAACCTCCTCGACCTGCCAATGTCCTACCCCATATAAATGACAATATGATGAGCTCCTCGACCTGCCAACGTCATATCATGATGCATATGAGTAACCACACTAGTTAGTTTATACAGATGCATCAATGCATTACCACACAGGTATCCAATATCAATACATGCCCACACAGTAGTCCAATAGATTAATACATTTCCACATGCAAATCCAAATATTACAGTAATTCATATTCAATTTATTAGGAAAAATTATTCCAATGTCATATGAATTTAATATCCTATACAATTATCCCAAATATAAACCTTAAACAAAATCACAATTTTTCAGTACTCAAGCTGTTCTAAAAAAATCATATAGATAAATTATAAATTTCATATGCTCGTAAATAACCAGTTCACTTTAATAAAATACGATATAATTTTATTCCCCCTTACCTGATTTCCTGAACCACGCATGCAGGGTTCCTAAAATTATACCCGCAACGTTCACCCGAACCCTGATTTAATCAAATCAACCCCAATAAAATATTATTTTAACCTTTACTAATTTATAATAATTAAATAACAATTAATTTCTAAATAACTCATTTATCCTAGTTTTGGGGCTATGTCTACAATGACCCCATGAGATATCTGCTCCGCTAGACTTGTAGAGAATCATCCCTAGATTCTCGTGGTGGTATCCGATCGTCAATTTGACTTAAAATTTAAGAAAAAATTGAGGTAAAAATGAGAATTTGTCTTACCCCAGGAGATATGTCTACGTTGCTCTTACGACAAATCCACTTTGATAAAAATGTCAGTGGCGGAGAATGGAGTTCAGTGGTATTTTCAGATTTTCAATTGGACGAAAATTCGCCACAAAATCGTAGAGAGAGGAGGAGGGGAGAGCGTGAACTGAGAGAAAAATTTTTTTTTTTTCCCTTCTTTTTCCTTTCTATGCATGAGAACCTTTTTTTTCTCTTTCTTTTCCACTTCCTTTTGCTCCAGGAAGCTTAAGCACTAAGTTTTTATTTTTTTTTCTTTCCTTTATCTTTTTACCTTATACCTTATTATATAATAACTTTATATAAACTTGTATATATATATATATATATACCCACAATCCTTAAATTTCTTAATTTTATTAATAATAATTAATTATTTAATTAAAAATAATTTATTTATTTATTTATTTTTTTAGTCGTTACATTTCAGAAGACCGAACCAAAAAGGACTTCATTGTCCTCGGTCAATCAAATTCGCATGGTTACCTTTTCCACTAACTCGGCAGCCTAAACTTTCACGTTCAAAATTGCCTCAAGCTACCGAATACTCAAGATCGGTAAACCGAACTTGATATCGAGCGACCGAATCGCGGACTCTCGAAAAATCGCCTCGAGTCAGCCACCCGAACCTGTCCACGGGCACCCGAATTTCAAGAACACCTTTTTACTCATGTGTCTGTTCGGGCGACCGAACCATAGGTCAGGCACTCGAAACTCTTGAGTTGTCCTAATTTTTACTGTGGTTATTTTTAATTAAACATGGTTAATTTTCTTAAGCGTTTTTAAAATAAATTTAATAATTTCTTGTATGTCCCAAGCGGTTATAATTTTTACCTTCTCTATATATAGGGGCTCATTTGCTTGCATTAGCGCCTAATTAGCACATTGATTAAGCAAAAACTCTTTAAAATTTCTTAAACCCTATTTCTTCATGCAAATCTTATACACTTATATGCTACCATTCTTTTGAGAAATCAAGCCTTGTGAGTGTTTATTAATTGTTCTAGTGTGCTAAAAACCCTTATTAGTTTATTGCATATTTGATTTTCGGATTGAGGGTTTAGTTAGGTTTTTCCACCGATTTTATTTAATAAATTTGTGTGTGGGAAAACCTGATAGCTAAATGTGTCTTTGCATTATTATTGCAAGACACATTGTGCTTGTATTTTTATGTGTGCAACAATTTTTTTACAAGCCTATTTTTGAATATTTCTTTGTGTTTTGATATTGAGAAATTATTTTTGAAATATTTTGATTATTCTTGGTACAAATCTTTGAAACCCTAAACAGTGATTAAGATTTTCATCTTTACATAGTTTCAAAAATTAGCTTGTTGATACACTCTTGTGCTTAATTTGAGATAATTATTACCTTAAGTGTTGATTGCATGTATACACCATTGAGCTTATTATTCTTACATTGCTGGTGTGCTCTGATTATTACTGGTGCAAACCTTCTTGATTAAGAAGCATAATATTTGTATGCAAATTGTATTGTGATTCTGTTGTATTCCAGGCATAGCTTGAGGGAGTGGTAATTCATTCTGGAAGGATTGATTGTAAAGGTTGAGGTTAGTCATGTGCTAATCGACTTGGTTGTATTTAGGTGCCGCTCCACCCGTTAAGTGAGCTTTAGTGTAATCCTTGTACTTGTGAGCCAAGGCGGGGACATAGGTAGTTTGCCGAACCTCGACAACATATCTGGTGTCATCTCTTCTTACAACTTTATTGTGCATGCTTAATTAGATTACTTGTGCAGTTTAATTTCCACTGAATATACATTGATCTATTTTATCTACAATAGATTGACTTTAGAATTGTATAATACTGCTGCTAGTTAATTGACCTAGGGGGTCAATTTTTAAAATACCAATTCATCCCCTTTTTTGGGATTATAGCAAAGCTAACAAGTTGCATATTGACATTTTAATTGTATTGATTCTATTCCAATTGTTTTACATGTATTATCATTTCCCATAAAAACAACCCCATCATCTAATTCTTCAAAATTAGAAAATCATTCCTTATTGGGACATGTGTGATAGGAACAACCAAAATCCCAAATGCACTCACCAAAATAATGTGACGAAGATGTTCCAACAAGAGAAAAATCTGACTCACTTCCATCATTATTAACTATATTGACATTAGAATGTGCTTTACCCTTATTCTTCTACTGTAATTTAGGACAATCTTTCTTCCAATGCCCTCTCTCATGACAAAAGACGCATTCATTTTTAGCAGGTCTCCCATGAGATTTACTCCTCCTTCCAGGCTTACGACTCTGAGAATGTCCCCTTATTATTAGTGCTTCTATTGTTTCTGTTGACTCTTTGAATCTGATCCCTATTTTGATACTAACAAAGCATATGTTACTTATGTGTGTATTTAGCATGTGAACAGACTTAAATTTCAGCACACATTAGGAAAGTGAAAATGGAAGCCAGAATAAAACTTAAAAGCTCATATCAACTGGTGTATTCCAAGAAGGCAGTAGAGCAAAGATGAAGAAGAAGACTTATGTTTTTAATTTGTAATGCATTTTGTTTTATATTTGGTCCGTAATAATGCATGACATGCATGATGTGAATGATAAGCTCAGATGACCATAAATTGACTATAGAGAATTGAACAAAGGCCATAAACTAACCCTAGGACACAATGCCCTTAATCTAAAATACCATAACTTATTCACAAGGGTTTCAAAAAGAATTTAGGATCAAAATTGGGACAAGAAGGTCGACTAATGCAAGGTTTTTGAGCTTAATTAAAAGCCTCGGTTGACCGACCATCGCAAGGTCATTTGACCTTGGTCGACTGAATTGAGAAAGTTGACCAAAGTCAATGCTTCGGTTTACTTTCCCTAGGTAGTGTAAATGTCTTAGTCAACTGAACCAGCCAAGAAGTCAAAATGTTGATTTCACGGTCAACCGCTCTGAAATGAACGTGTCTTCCACGTTCGACCGAACTGACACGTGTTTGACCCCTAACTACTTGGTCGATCGAACTCATAGTTCAAAGTGGCCACGGTCGACCGAACCTCATGAATGGTTAACCGAACCTCAGCCATGGTCGACCGAACCTACAAAGGGTTCAAAATCGGCTTTGGACAGTTGACCAAAACCTTAGCTCAAAAATGCCACGTTCGACTGAACTTAGTGATATGGTCGACCGAACCACTTGGGTTGGCAAAATTTTTACCGTAGTTAAACAAGATTATTTTTCATTAAACCTAATTAAACATTATCAAAAATACCCTTTGTGTCCCCAAAGGTGATATTTTCACCAAACTTTATATATACCCCCTCATTACTCATAATTAATTAGAAGATAAGCCCAAAAATTCTCTCAAAGTTTATACTAAAATTTTTACTCTTATTATTCTTTTGATAAATCTTACAAGGGAGCATTGTTTTTGAGCATTCACTTGGGCATTTATTTTTTACAAATCATTTAACTCTCTTTTCATTCTTCATTTGAAAAATCTATTTTTGGAAGAGAGGTTTTATTTAGGGCATTGTTATTCAAAGCATTTACTCTCAATATTCATATTTTGAATATCATTCTTTTTTAGAGTAAGTTTCTTGAATCTCCCATACATTTTATTGATAAATATCATTGGGAGAAAATCTATATTGGTTACCTTGAAAGACTTGAGCACATATATTTTGTGCTAGTAAAGTCTTCCTGCATTTGTACTCACCTTGATGTACATTGATTTGCAAGATCATTAGAAGGAAAAAACTCTAACTTCCTTTGAACAAGTTTTTGAAAATCTTTTCGGAAGAGATCTTTTGGGGTTGAATCTTTGAAATATTCACTATATACACTTTACTCAAAGATTCCAAAAAGTTATTTTGAGAAAAATCACCATACTCACACTGAACTTATTTCACATCTACGTGAGTGTATTTTGAGCTATATTGTTATGTACATCTTCTTAGTGTAAGAAGCACATTTGATTGTACACAAATTATTGATTATCTGTTGTATTCCCAACGTATGGTTGGAAGAGAGAGACTAACCTTGTGAATAGTCTCGAACTTTCTTAGACTTGGTTAGGAAAGCACCAGACTGGTTCAGACTTGGTTAGGAGAACTAGGTGCACTATCCTGGTAAGATATTGTAAACGGTGTCGCTCCACCCACAAGTGAGCAACTTAGTGGAATCCTCTTACTTGTGAGCTTGAGGCGGGGCCGTAGGCAATATTGGAAGAACCCTAATAACATATCGTGTGTCTGCTTTTAATTTTCTACACTTTATATTCTTGCGCATGTATGTTATATTCAATAGACTGTGAATGCTGCACATGATTTAATTTCCGCATATTATTTTTATCTAAGCAATTGGTATATGCTTAGAAATACCCTAAGTTGTGTATTGCTGCTGCTGATTTAATTGAACTTAGGAGAAAAATTTTAAAATACCCAATTCACCCCCTCTCTCGGGAATATACCAATTTCAACAGTTTCCTTATGGACCCTTTGATCCTTCTTTCTGCACTCAGTACTAATCAATGTAGTAGAAACAACATCAAAAGTAACTTTATCTTTCTCATATAATAAAGTGGTGGTAAGATGTTCATAATCATCAGGAAGAGAGTTCAGTAACAATATGACTTCATCTTAATCTTTCACCTTTTCATTTAAATTTAACAAATTAGCCAAAATTTTATTGAAAGTATTTATGTGGTCATTAATAAAAAAACCTGGTTGATACTGAAAGCGAAACAATTTCTTTTTCAAATAGAGCCGATTTTTCAGACTCTTGGTCATAAATGTATCTTCTAATGTCTTCCACAATTTCTTTGTAGATGTCTCCTTTATAACACAATATTTCTGATTTTTAACGAGATTCAGACGAATCGTACCACATGCTTAATGAATGATGTTTTCCCAATCTCCGTCACCTATATCCATTGGTTTATCATCCAAAGCAATATCTAATTCTCGCTGATACAGGATGTCTATTACCTCACGTTACCATATACCAAAATTATTAGTACCATCAAATTTCTTCACCTCAAACCGAGCATTAGCTATCGTCTTTGACGATGATGTCGAAGCCGAAGGGGTTGGAGTTCGTGTGGATAGGGTTTCTTCTACTGCTACACTAATTTCTGTCATCTTCTATATATTCAATAGCAACCAACAAAGCAAAAGGCCTACGATGAATTGCACGTACCAACTATGTCTACTTTGTTTTATCCAATGAAATTTCACTTTGGCCAGACCAATCTTCAGGGAGCAACTGAACCGCAATGGTTTCTAAGCATTCGTTTAGACAAAGTCTTTCTTAGGTATCAAATGTGAAATCAAGGATCCTAACAGAGGAACACCTCTGTATCGATACTATTCAACCTAACTCTGATACCAATTGTTGTGTCAAACACTCCACTTGTGTCAAACACCAATACCACAACTAATGCTATTGAATATATAAACAACTAAAGCAATGCAGAAACTAATAATAAAAAACAGTTAAAAAAAAAACAGGACACATATTTAACGAGATTCGGTATAAAATTGGCTCATCCACGATCAATCCACTATTTCTTGACAAAGTACAACTTTAAAGTGTGTTTTATCAAAGGAGAGTTGATCTCTTTATATAGTTTCAACCTTAAGTCTAAAAAACACTTTACACCAATGTGGGACAAACAAAGAAAAAATTTAAAATAATTTTTTTACCAATGTAAAACTTTTCTACCAATATGGGTCAAAAAATAACATCCCGGAGCCACTGATGAGCCTCTTTGTGGATGAAGATGGATCTGCTGTACTATTCTCCCCTCTCAGTGATCTTGAGGTATTCTCGTTTTTGATTCCTTCCTGCCAAGCGACTTCCGGTGAGTTTCTCTTCCTTGATTCCTTCCTGCCTCTGTTCTAGTTGTTTCTCTTGTTGTGCTGTTGTTATGTGTTCTGAGGCTATTTCATTTCCAGGATCCCCTTCTTCCTTCGTGCTTGCTTAAAGCACTGGTCTGCTAGCTGGCACATTTCTCTCTTTGTATTGTATACACCCCTCTGAGATGCAGCTGCTCCTTTTACTATATAGAAAATGATTACTATTGCTAAAAGAAATTATTAAGCATTAATATTGATTATATGTTTTGGGATAAATAAATAAATTAAAGATACTATTAAGAATTAATGCATTTAAATTTATAAATAAATTTCTATATTTTAATAGTATATGAATCAAAATAACTAAATTGTATTTACTAAAGTATAATTTATAAATTATTAAACACTAATAAAGCATTAGTAACACTTATATAATTGCCGTAAATCATCTTAAATTTTTTTTTTTTTGTGTTGTAGCACTTATTTTAAGTGATAACTTCTTCCCCAAGAGCTGATATATTTTTTCACTGCCCAATCACCGTACATATATTTAAAAAAATTAATTTGATGATTTTGAAATAATTTAACTTAAATATATAACTATAACAAGTGTATGATTAGACAACCCAATAATAATCTTTTTTAAAAAAATGTTCAAAAAGATTATTAAAAAATGACAGAGACCAAAAAATTAAATGACATATATGAGACTGAAGGTTGCTCATTTTGAGTAGCCTCTCTACAATTCTTTCCTCAGGAAATTATACTAGGACCTTCCCCTCACTTTCTTTTTGTTTAGAATAGCATTTTCATTAATTTATCAAGCATTTAATTTTAATTTGTGTAAATTTAGGGCAAAATTATATTAAAACTCATAAAAATTCAAACTTAAAATCATGCTTCTAAACACAATTCACATAATTTATTAGTTGTACTAAAGTTTAGCCTAGAAATTGAAAAAATAATGTTACACTTTTAGAAATTGAAACGATTTGGTGCTCTTTTTTATTTTTTTTCAAAAAAAAAAAACTTTAATATTGACTTTACATGTACCAAAATCATAATTTGAAACAAAAATTACACAATTTATCATATGTACTATATATATATATATATATATATATATATATATATATATAATAAAAAATACAGCTTTATTTATGGTGTTGCATGTATCAAAATCATATTTTTGCAAATCACGCAATTTTTTACTTGAACTAAATTTTTAACTAGAAGTTGAAAAAATAAAGTTATGCTTTTAGAAATTGAAACAGTTCGATTCTCAATTTTTTTTTTTAAAAAACCCATGTGTCAAAAGCATACTTTTAAACATGAATGACAATTTATTATTTATACTTAACTTATACCTAGAAGTTGAAAAAGTAAGGTCATTTGGTATCATGCTAAAAATGATAGAAACAAAAATAAAAAATTAGAAACCAACGTCCTGTTTGGTTAATATTTACAAAATTAAAATAAATTTAAAATTTATTTAAAAATGCTTATTTTCATCTTCAAATCAAATAATATAATAAAAAATGATTACCATAATAAAATTGCAAATAATATACAATAAACATACTATCATAAAAATAAAAATATTATAATTACTTCACATAATTGCTATATTTTCAAAGTTTACTTTACCATAAATTTTTATGGGACATGACAATTGAAAAATAGTAAAAATATTTTGTAATTGATTTTATTATTAATTTTTGAAAATTTATGTATATTTTTATGTTAATTACATTTAAATTCATATAATCATTTTATTTTAATTTTAAATTAAAAAGTGTGTCAAACGAATAATTTAATCCAAAAAACTATTTATAAATATTAAAATTTCTGGCAATAAATTGTCAAAATAAGAATAAAAATCAATAAATCTGATTTTTATTTTATTTTTAAAAGAACTGAAACCCAACAACATAAATAAAAAATTGATAAAATAAACAAAGCACTATCTACTTCTTCACTAGGCAAAAATTGAAACAATAAATAGAAAATAGCTACTACACCAAGAGACCCTAAAATTATACTCGCACCTCTCAATTTTTTGGCAACCAGGTTCAGGATGTAATCAAATGCCCAGATGTTAGATGATCATGACTCCCTTTCTCGGCCGCGGTCTATGGTAATTAAACCAGCGGAGTTTGAAAGCAAAAGAACAGACGACCAAACAAAACCAGCTGAAAGAAAATCAGCTGGCAACTTTTTTGCAGTTTAAATAAATTGCAGCTGAGACCACATGATCAATAACGAAAATCAGCATGATTTGTTTTTAGTTTTCCCCGCTCAAAGAAATTAATGGGTTGTTTTGGGCAGTTATGGGTCTTCCTAATGCTCATTTCCTCAGCTGCTGAACATGGCAGAGGAGGCAATATGGACAGCGCATGCTCCGCAGATGACCTCAAGGGTCTAATTGATTTCAAGGAGGGAATACGATCCGACCCCTCCTTGCGCCTCGAGAAGTGGGCCGGAAACAATTGCTGCCAGTGGGTAGGCGTGTCCTGCGACAATGCAGCCCACAGGGTCACAGAAATCCGCTTGCCGGGACGCTTTATCCAGATGGAAGGCCGGTTGTCTCCTTCAATCACACTCCTCACCTCTCTCGAAGTTCTCGATCTTGGCGACAACTGCATCAGTGGAGAACTCCCACCTTCCATCGGTCTTCGCCTTCCCAACCTGCGAATACTCCTCCTCCATCACAACAACCTCAGCGGTCTGATACCCGAAAGCATCGGTATGTTCTCGCAACTTGATGCACTTGGTCTGCATGAGAATATGTTTTCTGGTTCGATACCCTCAAGCATCGGCAATCTCGCGAAGCTTACCAGATTATGGCTTTTCTCGAACCAGCTTTCGGGTGTCATGCCCAAATCGCTTTCGAACTTGACGCGTTTGGAGCATTTGGATCTTCATGGAAACAATCTGTCCGGTCCTATACCAACAGGGATTGGTAAACTGCAGGTTCTAGAATGGCTTGATCTTTCATTCAATTCCTTGAGTGGGAAAATACCACCTTCAGTGGTCAACTTAACGTTAATTGATGTATTGGACTTGAGCGATAACTCTCTTGAAGGCAATATTCCATTTCCTTCAGTCGTTGGTCAAATGCAACACCTTCGCTATCTAGGGCTTCAGGAAAACCAACTAAATGAAATCATACCACCAAGTTTTGGTTCCCTGGTCTCCCTTCAAAGAGTTTACCTGTCGAATAACGAGCTCGAGGGAGCATTACCTCCTACTTTGGGCAATCTATCATTTCTGTCTCAGTTCTATGTTGACGGAAACAGGATCTCTGGCCAATTGCCAAAATCAATTGGTAACCTCTCACAACTTTATGCTTTAAACATTTCAAGTAATTTGATTGAAGGGCCAGTACCGCAGGAGATAACTTCTATGCAGACTCTTGAAATAGTGGATATGTCATTCAACAAATTAGATTTCTCCTCCATCTCCAACTGGACAATGCCATGGCCAGAACTTAACCGATTGTACTTGGTTGGATGTGGAATCCAAGGTGAAATTCCAAACTTCTTGCGAAACAAAACTTCATTATTCGAGTTGGATTTATCAGTTAACAATCTCACAGGAAGCCTGCCGACATGGTTAGGGAACTTCACCCAACTCGATATCTTAAATCTCTCCAAGAATGCTTTTGTTTCAGAGATATCAGACTCATTTTTAAATGCAAGACAGTTACGCGTGCTAGATTTCCACTCAAATAAGATGGAAGGCTCTGTTAGTAAAGTCTTTCAAATGAGCACATACCTGGAGTATGTTGATCTTTCTGACAATGGTTTCTCAAATGGAATAGAGCAAATTGGTGAAGGAGAGCAAGATCGGATTCAATTTATCAATTTGTCACATAACTTCATCAAAGGTCAGTTATCAATTTCAATAGGTAGATTAGAATCATTACATAGTTTGGATTTGAGCTACAACGAATTGGGTTCCAACTTGCCGGAGTCTTTGGGAAATATAACCTATTTAGAGAGGTTGAAGCTGCAAAGAAACAAGTTTACTGGTGAGATACCACTTGAGTTTTTGAAGTTGCAAGAGTTGAAAGAGTTGAATTTGTCATATAATCTTTTGGAGGGTAAAATTCCTGATGGAAAACCACTCACCGATTTTCCAGCGAGTTCTTACTTTAATAATCTGAGATTATGTGGGAACCCTCTTTCTCCTTGCAAGGCTTGAACTTGAAGGCAATGCATTATAAATAAATTTTATCGAGTTATTTTACTTGGTATTATTAATGGAAAAAATTATTGACTTGTTTTTCCCTATTGTATCCTTTTTCAGAAGAGCATTGTTGTTCTAGTTAACTCCATATTTTTATATTTCAAGCACAAGCTTTGAAATGAAGTAACTTGCAAATACTTTCATTGTAGCAAATGCCTAAATGGTTATCAATACACGCATTTGCCGATCTTATCTCGAAAGTTATAATTTTATATTTCTGACATTAATGATCAAGTCCTAGTAAATAGTAGCAAATTCCTTTTGTGCAAGTTAAATGAGAACAACATTGAATCAACGCTTATTTTATCATCCACAAACAAAAAAATTATGATAAAACTAGAAAGAGTTATCCCCTAATAGGTACAAAAAATTTTAATGTGAAAAATGTTCCTACAAAAAGAGAACCATGGAAGTGAAATCTTTTGATAAAAATTATTTGACTATATGAATAATGTTATCGTAGTAAAAATTGTCCTACCACAAGAAGATTTCACGGTCAACAACAAATATCAAAAGTATGTAATGTTGGCGTGAGTTGTCCTCCGAGAGATTATAGGAGGGAATTATGGATACAAATCCCTCAATTATAGGATCAACTTTCAATTTAACCATGATATATGTATAGCCAAATATAGATGAGTTTCTCTGTTATATATTCTCATTCATCCTTGTAAAAAAAGCATTGAATATAAAAATATTTTTTATATATTTTGTCATGGTATCAGAGTCCTTTTGGCTGCTCCTCCCAATTTTTAAACCATCTTGATCCCTCTTTCTTCACCATCACGCCGCTCATTGCTCCTTCTCTGGCCGCGCTCGGCATTGCCCCTTGAGTCGCCACTGCTAATGCAGAATAACCCCGCCTGTTGACAGCGAGGGAAACATTATTGGCGATGAGAGTAGAGATCAGCTTAATGCTGGAGAAAAAAAAAGGCGAGCCATTTCGATTGACAGTAGAAAAAGAATTTTGATGCTACCATGAAAGCTTTCCTTCGATTTCTCGAAAAATCCACCACAACAGCGAGAGAAGCCTCTTCTACAACAGCCGCACACCCACTCTCGCATGCGAGGGTTGAGCTCCTCTTCATTCCGGGAGCACGTGTGCACGACCGGCCCCACTCTAGCCTGTTCCTCAACAGCTGCACACCCTCCCTCCATAGCCAATACAGACTCCCATACCAATGAATCTCCGCCTTCCTCCATCCTGGTTGAGTTGACCATGAAAATGACTGAAGTTTTGAGTAAAGCTTTAGCCCCAAACCAGACCACTAATGCTGCTACTGCCTCGATCGATATCAAGTTGGATGACACCAACTATGCTCTTTAGTCCCAGGTTGTCGAGATGTATATCTCGGGCAAAGACAAGCTGGGGCATTTAAATGGGGATCTCCCTCAACCTCCTCAAATGGACTCTACCTTTAGACGATGTTGCATAGACAACACTATTGTTAAAGGTTGGTTGATTAATTCCATTGACTCCTCCCTTATTAGTAATTTCATTCGATTTTTGACAGTCAAGATGGTCTGGGATGCAATTGCTACTACATATTTTGATGGTAGCGACACCTCCCAAGTGTATGATCTTCGGCGACGCATGACCCGCCGACTCTCTTAAAAAATTCTACAATGATCGCCAAGGCATCTATTGTGAAATAGACTTCCGCCACCTAAACTTGATGAAATGCCCAACCAAAATTCAACATTACAACAATCTAGTTCAAGAAGATCAGGTATATGTGTTCTTGGATGCACACGTCTGTAGGGAAGCTCTTCGTCCAGCGGTGATGACAAGTGGTAGTCTTGATGATACACCGAGAGCGGTTATGGCGTCAAAAGCTTCAAACATGGTTCGCATCCTCCAGCACCCTCCGGGTCTCTCTCTTTGCATGGTAGCAAATCCGATTCCAACTCCAAATCCCAAGCCACCCCCAATGGAGCTAAATTCTCTCACTGTGGGAATACAAAGCATACCTGTGAGACCTGGTTCAAGCTACATGGGTATCCTGATTGGTGGCACGACCTCCAGGCTGGGAAGCACCATGATGCAATTGGGAAAGATGAAGGCATGAGCAAGGTTGCGATGGCTACAGTAGAACCACATCTTTCTCTCATTCTAGCCAATAGTGCAAATTCTAACCCAGGTAATGCTCTCCTCGCTTCTAATAGAGAAGCTAACTGCAATGCTTGGATACTTGATTCTGGAGCAACGGACCATATGACGTTTAATGCAAATGATTTTTCTTAGCACTCTCCTCCTCGGGGAACTAGCATGGCCAATTGTAATGGAGTCATATCTTCGGTAACAAGGGCTGGGACTGTGATGGTTTCACCAGCCCTACCACTATTTAATACTTTACTCGTGCCTTCTTTTTCTCACGGGTTACTATCTGTGAATCAAGTTACTAAAGACCTAAATTGTGTTGTGCTCATTTATCCTATGTTTTGTTTTATTCAGGATATTCTCACCAAGGAGATAAGTGGACATGGTACTAAGAGAGGGGGGGGGGGGGGCTCTATTACATAGAAGATTTTAGTGTAGGTCGAGCACATCACATGCACTGCACGAGTGACCTCAAAATAGAATAGATTTGGCTCTATCACCCTCAGTTAGGCCATCCTTCGTTCAGTTATCTTAAACATGTGTCTCTTAATTTATTTTTGGATTTTTTAGTTTTAGACTTTAAATGTGAGGCTTGCATTTTAGCTAAAAGTCATCGAGTCACTTATATGTTAAGTATGAATAAAAGTGACTTTCCTTTTGTTTTGATTCACTTTGATGTATGGGGTCCTTCCCCAAAATCTACTATGTCTAGTTTCCACTGGTTGTGATATTTGTTGATAATTGCACTCGAATTACTTGGATTTACTTGTTAAAACATAAAGATGAGGTCTTTCATGTATTTCAATCCTTTCATAAAATGATTCAAACTCAATTCTTCGCTAAGATTCGAATCCTTCGATCCAATAATGGTGGAGAATATGCGAATCAATGGTTCCGTGATTATTTCCAACACCATAGCCTAATTCATGAGAACTCATGCCCTAGACTCCTCAGAAAAATGGTATTGCGGTCGCAAAAATTGTTGAAACTGCTCAAGCTCTTTTACTTGGAGCTCACATGCCTAACCACCACTAGGCTGCTGTTGTTGCCACGACAATCCATCTCATTAACCCCATACCCTCCAAAGTCCTTAAGTTTAAGACTCTATTATAGGCCTTGTCAATCTATGTTTCATTGCCCACGTTGCAAATGCTTCCACCTCAAATCTTTGGTTGCATTGCGTTTGTTCACCTCCACAAGAACCAGCTCACGAAACTTGATCCTTGTGCCATTCGATGTCTCTTTTTGGGATACGTTGTAAATCAAAAAGGGTACCGCTGCTACGATTCAACAACTAGGTGCACCTATGTGACTATGGATGTCACGTTCCTTGAATCTGACACTTTCTACTCTCCTGCTAGATCCAATTCTTCTCTTCAAAGGGAAACATGAGAAGAAGAGCTGAAATGGTTGACATTTGATTGGTTCAAGGACGCTGATACATTGCCTAATGCCCCTCAATGAATCCTTGAGGAACCTAATCTAGAGCCGACATCTCCAGAAGATGAAGTAGTAGTACCCCGCCCACTCCTCAGTATCCAACGATCCATCTCCTGAGAATATCATTGTCGTAAGTTCTCCTATCACACCTCACATTTCTAATGATGTGGATACTCCTATTGGCTATGAATTACCTTTCAGGCATAATTAGGGCAAACCACCAAACATATATTCTCTAGAAGTGGAGGAACAAAGATCAAAATATCCGATTGCCAATTATGTCTCTACAAAGGAGTTGTCCAAACCCCTTAAGAACTTTGTGAATGAACTCTTCTCACATACGAGGCTCTGAAAGATCCTAGGTGGGTTCAAGCTATTAAAGGAGAAATGGAGGCATTATTGAAAAATGAGACGTGGATTCTTGTTCCCTTACCTTTAGATAAAAAAACAGTGGGGTGTACATGGGTATTCTGCATCAAGTACAAAGTCAATGGATCAGTTGAACGATACAAAGCAATACTACTAGCAAATGGCTATGCGCAGACATATGACATAGACTATCAAGAGACGTTCTCATCGGTGGCCAAGCTGAGTGTTGTCAGGGTTTTGTTATCTCTTGCAGCAAACCTTGATATATTCACCTTTCTTCATGGAGATTTTGAAGAAGAAATATACATGGATGTTCCTCTAGGACATATGACAAACTCTGAAACTAAGATTGTGCGCAAACTACAACAAACTTTGTATGGATTGAAGTAATCTCCTAGAGCATGGATTGGGCGATTGAGCTTGGCAATGAAGAAATATGATTTTCAACAAAGCAACTCAAATCATACGCTATTCTTAAAGTGTCAACGGGGTAAGATAACAACTTTGATAGTTTATGTAGAAGATATGGTCATTATAGGAGATGACCCAGATGAAATAGCAAGACTTCAAAAGCAATTGGCAACAGAATTTGAAATGAAAAATCTAGGACTCAAATATTTTTGGGAATAGAAGTTGTTAGGTCTAAGCGAGACATATTCCTTCCCCAATGAAAATATATCCTAAAATCTATATGCACCAACTTGAGGGGGAGTGTTGGCGTGAGTTGTCCTTGAGAGATTATAGGAGGGAATTGTGTATACAAATCCCCTAATTATAGGATTATCCCTCAATTATAGGGTTAGCCTTCAATTTAGCCATGATATATGTGATGGGTGGAGAGGAACACTCAGTCACTGGATGTGACTGAAACTCAGTGAGGATAAATACCAAACAAGTATATTTCAATATGAAAAATAATACAGAGGAATTCAAACAACAAAATCTCTCGCTCACTCACTGGCTTTCAACTCTCAACACACCACATTGCTCACATTTACTCACACACAACTCAGCTATTTATAGTAATTATAGAAATCAAATAATCAACAATGGTGGGTGCAAATCTTCAATAGAGGTGGGATGATAGGTGGAGTAGGTTGCCTGCAAATCTCCAATGTCCACAACGGTGGGCTGCCGGTCTTCAATGGAGGTGGGCTGCCGATCTTCAAGTTTAATCTTCAACATCCCCCCTTAAACTTGACTCTCCTAATTTTGTCATTCCGAGCATTGTCTTCAGTCTTGCAAAAATATCATGTCTGAGTGGTTTTGTGAAAATGTCAGCAATCTGATCATACGTTCTGCAAGATATCAATTCCACTTCTTTATTTTTGACATGCTCCCTGATAAAATGATACCGAGTATCAATATGTTTACTTCTTTCATGGTAAACTGGATTTTTCGCAAGTGCAATCGCTGATCGGTTGTCGATGTAAACTTCTATGGGGTTACCTTCAAGAAATCCCAGATACTTCAGTACATTCCTAATCCATATACCATGACAAACAGCCAAGCTGGCAGCAACATACTCAGCTTCACATGATGACAACATTACGATGGGTTGCTTCTTTGAAGACCATGTAAACGCTGTATCTCCCATGAAAAATGTGAATCCAGTTGTGCTTTTTCTTTCATCAAGATCTCTTCCCCAATCGCTATCTGAATAGCCAATAAGTCTGCAATTACCTCTTGATGAATAAAACATACCATCGGTGATGGTACCTTTGACATATCGGAGTATTCTTTTCGCTGCATTCAGGTGGGACTGGTCAGGAGTCTCTATGTACCTACTGACAAGTCCAACTCCGTAGAGTATATCTGGTCTGGTGCACGTCAAATACCTCAAGCTTCCAACCAGACTCTTAAAATATGTGGGGTCAACATCTCCTTGCTCATTCTTTCTCAACTCCAATCCTGTTTCAACTGGAGTTGTCACTGGGTTGCATTTGTCCATCCCAAACTTCTTCAATATTTCTTTTGCATAGTGGCTCTGGGAGATAAAAATTCCTTTCTCGCTTTACATGACTTCTATGCCAAGAAAATGAGCCATCTGGCCAATATCTGTCATTTTGAATTCTTTGACCATGCTCCTTTTGAAAGCGGCAAACATCTCTGGATTGTTGCCGGTGAAGATCAGATCATCAACATATAGGCAGGCTATAAGCATGCTTCCATCTGTCTCCATCTTTATATATAGCGCATGCTCGTAGGGACACTTCTCAAATCCATTCTTCTGGAAGTAGTCATCAATCCTCATGTTCCACGCACGAGGTGCCTGCTTCAAGCCATAGAGTGCTTTCTTCAACTTGTACACTCTATCTTCTTTGCCCTTCTTTACATATCCAGGTGGTTGATCGATATAAATCTCTTCTTCCAGAAAACCGTTCAGAAATGCTGATTTCACGTCCAGCTGGTAAATTTTCCAACCATTTTGTGCTGAAAGTGAAATAAGTAATCTGATGGTTTCGAACGTGGTCTCATCAAGGCCTTGGTAGATTATGGATTTTGCCTTGCAATCTTTCTTTCGATCGGCTCGCAAGGTCGTTCTTTGAGCATCGGGCATAACTGCTTCGGCTTCTTTTGATGGGCTTTCTCTGTACCCATCTTCAACGATATCCATTACATCCTGAGAACCTAGAAGGGCTCTCATTTGAATCGACTAGTTGTCATAATTCTCTCGGGTCAATTTTGGAATGACCGATTGGATAGTACCGTTAGCCATCGAATTCAATATATAAAAAACAGAGAAATGTTGGCTGATTTTGGTAAATCTAATGCCACCAATAAATTCAGAAGATTGAAAAACCTTAGGAACCGGTTTTGGTTTGCAAAGAACCGGTCTAAAAATCACCGAACCGGCTATAGGAAAATTCTGGTGAATTTTTAAACTAACCGGTTTAACTTAACGGCCGCTTAACGGCGTTAATTTTTCCGTTACGCCACGTGGCGTTCTCTGGACGTGCCGCGTGTCGTTGCTGGGAGCGGGTCAGATGCGGGTCAAGTCTCGGGCACGGATCCGGGTTTCTGGTCGCTGGGCCGGGTTGCGGGTCGATGTCCGGGTCGGATCTCGCCAATCGGGCGAGGAAGACGCGTGCAGAGCGTGAGGCGCGTGTCGTTGTTCGCCGGAGACTTCGTCGGCGCGTGCAGCGCGTGGGAAAAACGCTCTCTTCGTGGGAGGCGCGTGGAGGCGCGTGTGGGCTCCTTCGGTGTCCGTTTGAGACGTGGTTTTCACCGTTGGAATCGTCTTGAATCGAATTGCACAATGGCAGGCTCAATTTGGGATTTGGAGCAACTTCAAAACTGGGAGAAAATCGGATTTCTCCTCTGTTCGCCTCTGTTTGGCGAATTCCGGCGTACCTAGACGCTCTGATACCACTGATGGGTGGAGAGGAACACTCAGTCACTGGATGTGACTGAAACTCAGTGAGGATAAATACCAAACAAGTATATTTCAATATGAAAAATAATACAGAGGAATTCAAACAACAAAATCTCTCGCTCACTCACTGGCTTTCAACTCTCAACACACCACATTGCTCACATTTACTCACACACAACTCAGCTATTTATAGTAATTATAGAAATCAAATAATCAACAATGGTGGGTGCAAATCTTCAATAGAGGTGGGCTGATAGGTGGAGTAGGTTGCCTGCAAATCTCCAATGTCCACAACGGTGGGCTGCCGGTCTTCAATGGAGGTGGGCTGCCGGTCTTCAAGTTTAATCTTCAACAATATGCATAGCCAAATATAAATGAGTTTCTCTATTATATATCCTCATTCATCCTTGTAAAGAAAACATTGAATATAAAAATATTTTTTTATATATATATATTGTGATGTAAATATTAGTGAGAAATAATATGTCATCATTTTAAAGTAAATACATTAAAAAAAAAAATACCAAACAAGAAAAGTTTTGACAAAGTGAGTGCTCTAAAAACAAGTGAATGAGATACAAAATCACGATTAATCAAAATAAACTTCACATCACTATTGAATAAAAAAAATGAACATTAACTCGTTGGTTTCAAGTGGCTTCTCCTATCACTTGTTTCATCTATACTCTTTTTTAACAAGCTGTACCAGCTAAAAGAATGTTTGGTAAACATACTTACGTAACTAAAATGAATACATATAGAAAGAGGGTTAATTGTAAAATTGAATATATTAGGTAAGATGACACTAAAAGTGCTATCAAAAGATAATCATATATTATTTTATTATGCATTACAATGTATTAATTATTAAAGAAACATAATTAAATTTTGGAATAAAGAAGAACAAGCATTTAAATTAATATTAAAAATTAAAAATACTAATTTATTTAATAAAATTATTTTAACATAAACTAATATGATAATCATATGTTATAAATATATATTAAAAATAAGATTGTTATTAAACAAAAATAATATATATATATATATATATATATATTACTTGATACAAATATTCAAATATTAATTAAAAATAATAGTTAAAATAATTATTAATTATATTGTTCATAAAATATTAATCATATATTATTTTACAATGCATTATAACCTATAAATTATCAATGAAATATAATTAAATTCTAGGACTTAAAAGAGCCATCTATAAATTTAATTAATTATTAAAAAAAATTTAAAAATTTAATTTAATTATTACTAGTATTTTTAACATAATTAATGTGATAAACATATGTTGTAAATATACAATAATAACAAGCTTATTGTTAATTAATAAAAAATATTATATTATTTTAATCAATAAAAAATATTTAAATTTAAATTATAAATAAATAAAATAATTATTAATTAAAAAATATTAAGATTTGTAATTTAAAATAATTTTATAATACCTTATAATAAAATTTTGAATATAATCAAATATTACTTATATAACTTTAAGCACTTTTTGAGTCCAACACTTTATCAGCACATATTAAATTGAATAGTTTTTTTTTTTGAAAAGTACTTCTGTATAAATGTACTTCTGTATAAATGATTTCAAAAGACAATGAAAGTGAACACAAGTTTGATGGATTTTAATTGAGATCTTTTTGAAAAATATTTTTATTCAATATACACACATACTAGCTCGGAGAAAGAAACTTCTAACTTTTTTTTTTTTAAATATGTAATATTTGATATTTACTGTCCAAGTAGGCTTTTAGTTCATCACATCTTCTTAGATTTGAACAAGTCCAAAGATAAACTAATCTATAAAGGATAGGATTGAATTGAATAATGTTGGGCAGGGCATGCGATTTGAATCCCATCAATACAGCCATCCCAAACCTTCCCTGCTGTATGAAATCCCATTTTCATTGCTCTGTACCTCCGTTTGCTTCTTGAGATTTAGAAACGATTCTTGAGATTTAGAAATGAAGGTACTGACGGAAACCACCAAAGCATAGAAGAAATTTGAAAGTCATAGCAGAAAAGAAGAAATTTGAAAGTCATTAGCACGTCGAATGCAGTATGTAATAGATAGATGGATTTTGTTAGTGGTAAAAATTTTATGTAAAAATCATTGAAGAAAGCGTTCTTCACATAATTCTTTTTTAACAGAAGAAATTAAACAACATGCACAAAAATACTTATTTTCGTTTTTCTAAATTTAAAACTCCACAATGGAACAACAGTGTAAATGCTGAGAAGAATTTACATAGTCTGTAATATCTAACATAAAATTTGTTGTTCTAAACAGGAAAGGAAGATGGGAACCAAGAACGAATAGCAAGTAACCATAAAATTCAGCTATCGAATCACCAGCCAAAAAGAAATAGATAAGTAACAGCCAACAAAAATATTTCAGCTTAACATAGATGAATGGCATCACTGATTTCCTTTCTGATTTCAGCAAAAAGCAGCCGAATGACAATGGGCATGTGTGAGCACAAATGAAGGCACTAAATGATCATGATCCACAGCTTCAAACAATAATATTTCTTTTTTCCCGGCAAACAAATGGAAAATAATAAAATTCATCTCAAGTGAAGGGCCAAATGAAGTCCCTTACATGGTCGATCCGACTTTGAGGCATGAGAAAAGGAAATAAAAGGAATCAATAGCTGAAATGAAATGAATCAATAAAATGAAGCTGCAGGGAAAAGTTTTAAATATTTTTTTATCAAACCCTAAACACAACTTCAGACCCAAAACATATGAAATTTCCCAAACATGAGCATCCAATGACAGTCACAATATCATTCTAAATTTTAGGCCTTCAGTTGAAAACACAAATTCTTGACAAAACAGCTAATTACAACACACAAATTCTCCATCTAAAACTCATGATTAAACGCACACCCAAATTCAGCAATGTAAAACACCGAAAATTTCCAGAAGAATAGTTTTTCATTTCATAATTTGTTGATCTCAAAAAAATAAAATGTCCGCAATGAAATTGGTGTACATTAGATTGGGAAAAGATGCATGATTTCTATTTACTATTTTCTTCTCTTTAAAAAACTCAAATCATTTTTAGCATACTTGAAACAAAATTTACACACAATCCTTCCCAATTGGCAATCACAATTTCGAATAAATGAAACCTCTCTAAGTTTACAAAAATAAAATTGGGGATCAATTACTCACAAATTTAGCCTTGGTGCCACCATAAAAGCATAGCACACTACAACCAAATATCAAAAATGTAAAATGTAAGAACCACCCTCACAGTTGCTTTGAAAAAATGTGGACGTGCCGCCAACAAAATCTGAGCACTCTCCAAAAGGACTGGCAGCGCACACTTAATTCAAAAGAGGAAAATAGAATAGAACGCACTCAAATCTGACGAAGGACACTCAAATCTCTGGGGAAAAAAATTAAAAGAAAAATTAGCATTTATAAGATGAAGGGGATGTTGGGGAAGAGGTGGGTTATGGAGGTGATGTCCAAAACACAATGGTCCAAAAAAAAAAACCCAAGTCCAATCAACACTAAGATGAATAATTAATTATCCAAAAACAGAAATAGATAACAAAACACACCAAATCAATCACATAATCACAAAAGGAACACCAAGATTTACGTGGAAAACCCTTCGGTGTGAAGGGAAAAACCACGGACCATAGTCCACTTCCAATCTTCCACTATTTCAAATTAGTAGGTTATCAATATCTGATATGATGCACTTCAATTTTCCCCCTGTTTCTCTTTCAACACTAGCCTGGAATTTTTTAAACACGTTCAACACTTGATCTTTGGTCTTCAAAGTGTACACCCACACTTTTCTGGATTGATCATCAATAAAAGTAACAAAGTACAATGCACTATCAAGTGTTCTAGTTATCATGGGATCACACACATCTGAATGCACTAAATCTAAAACATTAAATTTTCTAGATGGAGGAGCACCTTTAAAGGAAACTCTTGTGCTGCTTTCCAGATAACCAATGTTCACAATGCTAGTCTAGAATGCCTTTTGCATGGCAGATGCAGTTGATGCGTATTTCATGCTAGTAGTGGATATAAGTTCTCGTGTGCCTTAAACTTCTTATAAATAATTTATTTGAACCTATCAGGTGTAGATTTTATGAGAAAATGTCTAATTTACAGACGGCATGCTACCGAATTTTTGCTAAAATTTTTCCAAAAAAACAAAAAACCATGAACACCAATAATTATGATAAAATGAATGTTGAAGTAATAAGAATTGGATTGACATCTCCATTAATCCTAATTAAAATATTGCGCAGATAAGGTCAAATTCTAAGTTGAATTCATCTAACAAGTGGATAAGTAAATGTAAATATTGTCCACGTAGCCACATTCACCTTCCCTCCATCTATGTTTCAAATTTCTAGTTTTGAAAATCCGTAAGAATGCCAAGATGTGACACAAATTAGGGATTTGTCTGAACATATGAGTTGCAATGTCACTGTAGAAAAAAATAAAAAAAAAGTGAAAAAGATGGTCCATGCACGAGATCACCGATGAAAGTGCCTAGGGTATATTTTATTTTTCATGATTTTTTGAGCTACCAAACAAATGACCAATTTTATGTCCATTTGACTGACATATTTTATTTACTTCTAATATTTTTTCATTAAGACTTGAAAAGATAAACACTTGCTGATGCCAGTTCATGACCTTTTGCTCCATTAATCTTCCCATTTCCCTCCTCTGCAAACCCCACAATCACTGTTTAGAGATTTATTTCAAGTAGAACAATAATGCTTGCCTACGAAACATTAAAGCATGCTAATGGACACGTGTCTCCAGCTGGATTTATTCGCTGCATCCCCACGCAATGCTAATACCTCATTGAGTCATTGTGCAAATCCCCCATAAACTAATCTCATGTTGTGTTCGAGAGCATGCATTTTAGATCTTAAATTTAGATTTAAATAGACTTTAATAAATTTCAATATAATTTTATGCTTCTCGTGCTTGGAGACACCTTGGACTTGAATTTACATTGAATTTAAATAAAACATAATATCAAATTGTATTAAAATTTGTCCAAATCCATTCAAAATGTTCGAAATCTATGCTCTCGAACGTAATGTCACATTTTTCATTATTGATATTACTATCGTACAAATTATGTAATATGCATGATTATGAAATCTTTGCGAATTTGTTATATTATATAATTATTTTTCTTGATTATACTGAGCGCCAGCTCTCCTCCATTTGTATGCTAAATTTTTTTTAATGCCTCCTAATTTCTAGGATTCGTGGCTATCATAACATAAGCACGATGCCATACATGCACTATAGTCGTCAGATGCAACTTTTGACTATTTCTTTATAATTTTTATTGTCATTTGAACAAATGAAGTTTTTGTATTTTAATTTGAATTTGTATTAGTATTTGTATTTGAATTTTGAATATTTTTGAATAATTTTTGTTATTTGAACATATGTTATTTCTTTATTTTAATTGAATTTATATTTAAATTCGAAAATTTGAATGATTTACGAATTTTGTAGTAATTATTGTTTCAGTTTATGTATTCGAAAATGTAATTATAGATTTTTATATAAGAATTGATGATTAAAAAAAAATCAACATTAAAGGTTTTTTTATTTTTCTAATTATTAGTAAAAGATTCAAATTCGTCACTAATACCTTACTATTAGTAGTGAATTTGACTCCTTCACTAATAGTAGGGTATTAGTGACGAATTTGAATCCTTCACTAGTGTCAGAATATTAGTGACGAACTGTAATTCGTCACTAATACCAAACAATTAGTGACAAATTTGAATCCTTCACAAATACCTTACTTTTAATGACGAATTTCTGATTCGTCACTAATACCCTACTAGTAGTGACGAATTTCTAATTCTTCACTAATACCCATACTATTAGTAACGAATTTGAATTGAACTATTTTAGACTATATAGTGATGGTATTAGGATATTAGTGACTGTTATAATCCGTCACTAATACTTCATTATTAGTGACGAAATTTTGAATTCGTCACTAAAAGTTAGTAGTAACGATCTATATAGCAACTATTTTAAAACCGTCACTAATACTCATAAATTCGTCACTAATACTATTAGTGACGAATTTATGATTATTAGGGATGGATTTGATCCATCACTAATATCTTGATTTTTTGTAATGTTACCACGACACCAACTCCAGACCGTGATGTTAACAAATATAAATGTATACAGGGTATTAGAGTTATGTTATATAGTTTGAAAAAAAAATGTTATGAATTTTGGGTTCTTACATATCTGATTAAATTGACGCGTGATACACACAAGTTTGAACTTTTTTAATTATGATATTTTATGCACCGATTATTGACATTTTTTATTTTTTGTTAATTATCCATAGAAGGCATATTGATTTGGGACAAGATAGTCTGAAGATCATTTCAATTTAAAACTTTTTATATGAAATATTTGCACTCTAACAATGAAAGTGTATTAGTGTAATAATTACTTTGACTTTTACATTGGTTGAATGAATTCATTTTTCTATATTTCACATAATTATCATTATACTTTCCAATAAGAATCACTCTAATATATAATAAAGTTCAGCAGAAGCTTGCAAAATGTCAAAGCCTCTCTCTCTCTCTCTCTCTCTCTCTCTCTCTCTCTCTCTCTCTTGTTCTTTCTTTTATCCCCTTTATTGAAAGATTTATCTTCTAAAAGAGCCTGTCCGAAAACGGTTTTATAAAAAAAGAAAAAGTGCTTGGATAAGTATTTTGAAAAAAACTAATTTTAGAAACATATTAGTAAGGCCCTTAAAAACTATAGATGTTTAGGATATAATTTTAAAATGTTTTTCATATTGTTCAATATAGTTTTCTGGATGCAATGAAAATTAAACACGGAGTATAATATATAACTTATTTTGAAACAATAACTGTACTAATTCTAATGACAATATATACTAATAATAATTTTGTTAATTTTACTATTTTTTTTATTGACAAATTGCAATCATTTGGATCAACCTCGAAGAACGACATTTTTTACTATATTCTCTGAAAGGTTTGCTTTGGATTGATAGGTTGGGTCTCACTTCCTTTCGTTATTAGTTCATCCTTTCGATTTTTTTTTTGATTGGTTTAAATTTTTTGATTTGATTTATTTTATTATTTTTATTTTTGCTAGGCCTTTTTGGATTTGTTTCTTATTTAGTTGTGTTTGAATTTGTAGTCCTATTTTGGTTGGTTATTGGTGTTATTTTTATGAGGTCTTTAATGTCTTTTTTATTTGTAATCTCTCAATGCTTGTCTTGTAATTATGATATTCCTCCGTCAAAAGTGATGCTATATCAATAAATATTTGGAGGTACCATCCTCCTTTAGTTAAAAAAAAAAAAAAAAAATCATTTGGATCAACCTTAATCTATCAAATACCTCATACAAAATTTAAGGAAAAAAAAACATTATGTGCATAAATGATGTTTTCATATAAATCCTAGAATATATGGATGGAAATTTTTTATAATAATAATAATAATAAGATATTTTATGTTTAAGATGAGATTATTTATATGTATATAATTGTTATCAATCGAAGTAAAAAAAAACCTAAACATAAAATAAATCAATTTACAAAAGAACTTTACATATACTCTTAGAATTTTCATGAATTGTTAAACACGATGACATGTTTTTCACTTGAATTTCAGTTCAAGTGGAGGCAAAGCCAAGAAGGGGCTGATAGAAGGGGCCAACTCCTCCCAGCTAATGTTATTATAGTTTAATTAACTTTTCATTTGTGTTATACTATTTCCTCTCAAATTTTAGTTTGAGTTTATTTATATAGTTATTGAGATTAGCCCCATTAGAATGCGAGAATAATTGTACTCTCTCCAATTCTAATTTTAAATTCTCAATCTTCTATTCCTAATTTTTTTTTAGAAGGTAAGATTTATTAATTAGGGCAAAGCCGAGATTCAAATAAGGAGCTTGGAGCTCCTCAGTACACAATGGACAAACAGCAAACCGAAAGTAAATCCAACAACTAGGAATAAAAAGAAATTGAAAATCAACAAAGTAAGAAAACTTAGCTCATCAATATATATTTTTTTAATTGTTAATGTATGCCTCTTAACTTTGTGAAATAAATTATCCTCCTATATGCATAACTTGAGTAGTCAAGCCCGCAAAAGATATTTATGATATTCTTTTAGTATGCCACTTTCTAAAATTATTTGAATTCAAATTAATATGACCAATTTAAAGTTGGATGGAAGGAATGTTCCAATGTAATAATTAATTTGACCCTTTAACATTGGTAGATTAAATTCAGTCATTTTATATTCATAAAATTAACATGATAATGTCACTTTAAAAATTTGGTTCAGAATCACTTAGCTATAAAATTGTGCTAGGGAAATTTCCATCCAGCACAGAATTACTCGTGTCAATTATGAAATCACCCTCCTTACCTCTTCCTCTCTCTTCCCCTCCCAGCATGCTCGTTCTCTTCTACTGTCTCCTGATCCTTCTCTTCACCTCTCTTCCATCACTGGCCGAAACCAAACCTTCAGGTTTCACCACCCATCTCATCCATCGCGACTCCCCCTCATCTCCATTCCACAACGCTTCCGCCACCAAGCATGATCTCTTACGCGCTGCCTTCCGCCGCTCCTCTTCCCGGATGAACCACCTCCTCCGCCTCGCGCGCCCGCGCAGAAATACCGGCATAGGGACCATCATCTCCGAGTCCGACGGGGAGTACCTCATGAAGCTCTCCTTCGGCACCCCACCGGTGTACGAAGCTCTACTCATCGCTGACACCGGCAGCGACCTCATATGGCTCCAATGCTCCCCCTGCACCCTCTGCTTCGCCCAAGGTGCCCCATTTTTCAACCCCGCTAACTCCTCCGGGTACAGAGTCTATTCCTGCAATTCGGACCCTTGCAAGGCACTCCCCAGATACGCCTGCGTCAATGAAAATAAAACCAACCCGGAAGACATTTGTGGGTACTACTACAGCTACGGAGACGACTCCTTCAGCGTTGGGTTCCTTTCTAAAGACATCATCGCCTTGAACTCTTTCACGCGTCGGGTCTACACCTTCCCTGGATCTATTTTCGGGTGCGGGCACATCAACGGAGGTATCTCCCCAAGCAGAGCGTCGGGTCTGGTTGGTCTCGGCGGCGGACCCTTATCATTGATTTCCCAGTTGGGCGCAAAAATCAACAACAGATTTTCCTACTGCCTTCTCCCGTTTAGTTCGAGTTCGAACCGGACGAGCAAGTTGAGTTTCGGGAAAGAAAAGATCGCCGGTGAGAGTGGCGCCGTTTCGACTCCTCTCGAGTCTAGAGACCCTGACAAAACGTTCTACTACGTTACTCTGCAGGGTGTTACGGTTGGAGGGAATACGTTTCGGTCAACAGTGAACGGGAGCAACGAGTATATCATAGTAGATTCGGGGACAACATTGACGTATCTAGAAACGAACTTGTACAATAGCGTGAAAGCAACCGTGAAAAGAATGTTCAGCCATCTTTCGCCAATTAAGGATCCAGATGTTCCGGACGGGTTGTGCTATGGAACGGACCCAAGGCGGGTTAAGTTGCCGGACATGGTGTTCCATTTTAAGGGCGGGGCTAACCTTCTGTTGAAGGCGGCGAACGTGTTTCTGACGGTGGAGAACGAGTTTTGCCTGGCAATACTACCTGGGACAGAGTTGTCCATATTTGGGAACGTGGCGCAGGCCAACTTTGAGGTGGAATTTGACATTAAGAATAGGCTAGTGTCTTTTGCCCCAAAGGATTGTGCTACAGTGTAATACTTGAAAATGTAGTTCCAAATTTATCTATATTTATGGACCATGTGACGGTTATGAATGAAATGGATATTGGATGATGATGGTGGCTTTTATAAAAATTAAACTAAATTTGATAGTCCTTGTGTGTGTGTATGCATTTTTTTTTTTTTTTTTGGAAATAGGTGATATATGTATAGTGATTCATGTAATTAGATGAATATGTTACTAGGTTCAATAAAAAGTCTGTAAATAGTCATGTACTCGAGTCATTTGGATCAAGTGGAATCAAAACTTCAAAGTGTCACGTTATTTTCTGTCTTTTACATTTATCTTATAGCCTCTATTCCAATACAGTTGTTAGAGCTTATTGTGTGAATATTTAGTATTTCAAATGATGATAAGTCCATTTCAAATCTTTATACACTCCAAAGATGATTTTGATGGTTGGAGTATTCAAATGAAAGTGTTTCTTAAATCTCAAGATGTTTGGAAATCATTTTAAAAATGTTACATAGAACCCCCAAGATAAGGGTACCTTGAATCAAGCATAGATGAATACTTTAAAATATTCAAAAAAAAAAAAAAAAAAAAAAAGATTGAAAGACTATCATGTGGTGAAAGTTCATTTCCAAATTACACTTAAAGATGAGTTTGAAAGGCTTCAAATGAAAAATCATAACCTTTTGATAAGAGATTCTAAAAATTGTTTGGTGGCTATCGATATTGAGTTTGAATAGCTCCATTTTGGTTGTCAATATTTTGGCGACTAATGAAAATTAATAAGTAAGATGAATAAAATAATTGGTTCCCTTATTTTTCTATTTATAAAATAGAGTTCCCACTTTATTTGTAACGACCTGCTATTTATTTTCTAGTTTTGATTGATTTATATATATATATATATATATATATATATATATATATATATATATATATACTATAACATTTATAATGCTTTGATATCAAATTGGATTAAACCTAATCATCAACCTAAGCAGCGAGAAGCGGAAATCAAATAAATATAACCATATATAATTATATACAATATCAGAGTGCTAAAATGTTTCCCAAATATACATATACGACTATTTTCCAAAAATACCCTCAACTGGCTAGGGCTACATAAAAATACTCCCAAAATACTCACTCTACTGTCAGGGCAATACTGAGGCCCCTCTATCTGCGAGCCTGGTCTACGTGACACTATTGATAAGTGCTTATGTTTCAGCAAAGGAGACTTGAAAATTCGAGGATATGTTGATACTGATTTTGCGGGTGAAATTGATCATCGTAGAAGCACCACTGGATATGTGTTCATTGTTGACACAACGGTTGTTAATTGTTGAGGGTATGGGTTACAATGAAGATGAGTATGGGTGTCACATTTGGGATGATGAAAACAAGAAGGTGATCAGAAGCAAAAATGTGATCTTTAATGAAAATGTGATGTACAAAGATAGACACACAACAGAACCAATAGAACCCGTAGAACCAGTTCAAAATGAAACAACCTATGTAGACTTGGATGATGTCCTAGAAGGTGTTAGGACACAATAGTGAAACACCGAGAATCCTTAGGAAGAGGAGACACAACAGCAAAATTCTGAGATTCCTCAGGCAGAGGAACCTATGGAGCAGATTGTTGCACTGCCGTCCCTACTCCAGCTTCGAAGCTTAGGAGATCTTCTCGGCATCATGTATCAAATAAGAGGTATATGAATTATTTACTTCTTACAGATGGAGGAGAACCCGGATGCTATGATAAAGCATGTTAGGTGGGAGATTTGAGCAAGTGGGAGCTTGCAATGAAGGATGAGATGAAGTCCCTCAACTCCCACAAAACGTGAGAACTAGCTAAGTTGCCCAAAGGTAAGAAGGCTCTTCACAACAAGTGGGTGTACATGATCAAAGAGAAGCATGACAGATCCAAGAGATACAAAGCCCAATTGGTAGTCAAAAGCTTCGAGTATAAGGAAGGAATTGACTACACTGACATTTTTGCACCGGTTGTGAAGTTAACAACCATCAGATCAATTTTGAGCATTGTTGCCTCAGAGGGTCTACATCTCGAGCAGTTGGATGTGAAAACATCATTTCTTCACAATGATCTTGATGAGGAGATTTACATGCACCAACCAGAAGGATTCTCAGTAAAAGGCAAAGAGGATCTTGTGTGCAGATTGAAGAAGAGCTTGTATGATTTCAAACAAACTCCTCGGCAAAGGTATAGAAAATTTGACAACTTTATGCGCAGAAAATATTTTCAAAAGTGCAATGTCGACTACTGTTACTACTTCAAGAGGTATCATTCTAGCTATATCATACTATTGTGTATCGATGACATGTTAGTTATAGGACCAGATATATGAGAAATCAGGAAATTGAAACAACAAATATCAGATGAGTTTGACATGAAGGATTTGGGTTCAGCCAAGAAGATACTTGGGATGCGGATCTCCAAAGTTAAGAAACAGGGAACGTTGTGGTTATCTCAGTCGGAGTATATTAGCCGTTTTTTACAGAGATTCAACATGAGCAGCACCAAGGCAGTAAATACGCCATTGGCCGGTCACTTTCATCTCTTCGAGGATCAGGCTCCTCGGATAGAAGAAGATAAGGATTTCATGGCTAAGTTACCTTACGCCTCAGCCATTGGAAGTCTCATTTATGTCCTGGTTAGTACCAGACCAGACATTAGTGAAGCAGTGGGAGCTGTTAGTAGGTTTATGTCAAATCCAACGAAGACTTACTAGGAAGTAGTAAAAGTGGATTTTGAGATATCTACGTGACACTATTGATAAGTGCCTATGTTTCAGCAAAGGAGACTTGAAAATTCGAGGATATGTTGATACTGATTTTGCGGGTGAAATTGATCATCGTAGAAGCACCACTGGATATGTGTTCATTGTTGACACAACGGTTGTTAATTGGATGTCATAGATACATAAGATTGTTGTTTACTACAGAAGCTGAGTATGTAGTAGTGACGGAAGCCAGTAAAGAGATGATTTGGCTTCAAGGTTTGTTAAGAGAGTTTGGAATAAAGTAGGAAAGAAATGTTTTACACAGCGATAGTTAGAGTGCGATATATCTGGCAATGAACTCTGCATTTCATTCTAAAACCAAACACATTGGATTACGTTATCATTTCGTCAGATCTCTGTTAGAGGATGAAGTGTTGACATTGTAAAAATCCAAGGTAGCAGAAATCTAGTAGATATGTTGACGAAGGTTGTGACTACAGAGAAGCTAAAGTTGTGCTCAACTTCAGTTGGTCTTCATACATGAAGATAGATTTGAGCACATCAATATCTATACAGTGGTTGAGATAGTATCTCCGTCTCCAAGTGGGAGATTGTTAAGCTGAAATGGAAATGGAGAAAATATGGAAATGTAGAAAATGGAAACGCCTTAAAAAAGATGAGCCGCAGCTGCGTACCAAATTAATTCCATCTAAAACACAATTATCACATGCTAAAATAATCCATTAAATACCACCTGCTCATTATCCCATTAGAATGCTATTGCAACATCCCAAATGGAACGAGGCGAATGAAATATATATTAGTTTTCATTTTTGGGAGAAAAATAGGAATGGAGTCGCCACTGTAACGACCTGCTTATCTTATCATATAATTAAACATAAATAATACAGTCCATCCGAACCCGTGGGTAATGGGGACACACACCTAATATACACAGCAAGAACCTAAGCAGTAGTAAATATAAAATCACATTCTCAAATCATAAAATACATAATACCAGAGTTAACTATAAACCATCGCATTCTGTATTTATATACAATCTCCAAAATATCCAAAAATACCAAAAAGTATTTCCTAGGATCCTACAACAAAAACCGTTGATCCTAGTTCAACACTTACCCTCCTAACGGGGTAACACAGACTTAACTCAACGGTGGCCACGATCTGCCGGTCTTTCTGGGTTTCCTAAAAATTATTTAAGTTCGAGGGTGAGACACTTCTCAGTAAGGGAAAATAAATTAAATACAGTTGTATGGAAATATGAATATTTGATACAATTATACATATACAGTACATTTCATATACCTGAAAACATTCATCATAACATATTGAATAATCATATACTTTCATAGTTTCTAATAATTCATATCGATCATGAAATATCTGATATAACTGTAATACTGAAATTTACGCAGGATGTATAGCTAGCTGATGTCATGTATTACCCCCCATGACGGGTTGTGCAACCTGAAGGCTAGACCCGACAATGGCTGGCCGACCACTGTCGAGTAAAAAATGTCTGTAAGTACGATGGGCCTGCCACACCCTGATCCGGATTGCGAGGTGGACGTCTACAACTCTACACTGAAAGCCACATCAACTATCCATCTCCCACCCCCTTGTGGGGTTGTTAGCAAAAGTCTGAACATAATATCTGATTTGTATAGCTACGGTACCGTGCTCTTGTAACTGAATTGAACTAACATATGAGTTCTGATAACATATAATACATGATAATATATTTGTCTAACATAAATAGATTGATAGCATTTTCTGAAATAACATACATATACATGACCTTGCGCCAGTTTCTTTCATATCTACGGCCTTGTGCCGAACATTTCATATATACGACCTTGCGCCGAAATCATACATATACACGGCCTTGCGCCGACTATCAATCACGACCTTGCATCGAACCTTTCATACATATCATTCTGAATAGATAATTCATTTATCATGTATTTTAAAATCATAATATACTGCGTTCTTTCACAATCTCTGAAAAACATGCTTTATTCATAAAATTGCCATATCATAATACTTCCCACGTAAAGTAATATTCATGCCACACATTACTGTATAAAACCATACATTATATTCTAAAATCATAATTTCTGGCATCTCATACACACACACACACACACACACACACACACACACACACACACACACATATATATATATATATATATATATATACGCATTTAAACATAATAGTAGTATTTTCCCAAATATGCATTTCCTCCATAATATACAAATATAATACATGCTTTCCTAAAAATTAATTTACTGATAAATAATAATAATTTGTATGAAAAATAACTGCTTTAATTTATTCCCTTACCTGATACTGAAAAAAAACCTCCTAATTTCACTGGTCTTGCATCCACAAGGTTCCCCGTTCAACACCTTGAAAACGACAACTCTTAGAACTAAACTTCAGTATTTTTTTTTGTGAATATCATTTCTTATAACTATGGAAAGATCAAATTTGGCATAAAAATCCTTACCTTAACCCAGGGATGAATTTCAACTCTGCCCCTCCAACGATCCACTCCGGCAGACTTGGGGAGAACTTCCCTAAGAGCGTTGTGGTGGTCTCAGAGAGAGAGATTTTTCCCGATTTTTCTGTGTAAAATCTGAGGTTCACACTATTTATACCATGGGCTTCATCGACGAGCCACGTCCCCTCATCGACGAGCCACGTCCCCTCGTCGACGAGGTCAAGAGACAATTCATCAACGAACTCTCCCCTTCGTCGATGAAATTCAGAGTCGTCCAAAACATCCTCTCGGTATCTTCTCATTAACAAGCCTATACCACCATGTCGTCGACGAACGTGAAGCGTTCGTTGACAAAGGCTGCTGCCTCCTTCTGTTTTATTTCTATTTTCCTCTTTCTTTAATATTTAAATACCATTATTCTTCGGGTCATTACAGCCACTAAACTTTTACTGCGGTTAGAACACTTGATTACTACCCAATTAAGGTTAGAATCAGTATGTGTTACCAAAGTTGGGATTGGGAGTTCGGTTACGCGAGGGGAAGGTACGAGCACCCCCTACGCGCCCGTTCTTACAAACGATATCCAATTAGTAAAAAATTATCCTACCAATTAAATTTAATAAATCTTTTAAAATTACTCCCTTTCGTGAATTTGTGAAATACATATGCAAAGAAATTAACCCCACAAATATATATATTCCCTCAGAACTAGGATATGTAAGATTTGAAAAGTCCATACCCTTTTGTTGTAATCATAGGAATGAAAATCGAGAATATAGGTTGAGAAAATACACTCCCAAGATTTTTTAAAATTTGTAAGGTTTTTCTAAGTATGAAAAATAATATTTCGGAAGGTTTTTGAATTTATTCGGGGATGAAAAATTTGCAAAGATAGATTTCCAACTTCAAAAATATTTCTTGTGTTTTTCTGCAATTTTTAAACTTTTTATAACATTTTTTATATTCTTCCCCAAAATTTGAAATAACAAAAAGACAACTAAAGAAAAACCATTAAAATCAAGTCAAAAATATTTTTGGAGCTTTCTTATGAATTTCCTAAATTGTATGTTTTTTCCTAATTTCTTTCTTATTTTTATCTTTTTGATTTTTTTAATGCTTTTAACCATTTTAAAACCCAAATAAATAAATATGAAAATATAGGAAATTGGTTCAAATCACTAAATATGCATAACTATAGACATGAAATATTTACGATTAGAAATAACAAATAAAAATAATAATAATAAAAACTTTGGTAATGTATAACCATAAACATGATAAAAAAAGAAAACCCTAAACATTAAACATATCACATGAATATTCCCCAATTGAATAAGGTTGAATATTAAACATGCAACTTGAATATTGTCTATTTAATAAATACAATGAAACCCATACCACTTGAATATTGCCTATTTAATAATATACAATAAAACCTATATATATATATATATATATATATATATATATATATGTATGAATGTTAAATCACAAAAATCGTAATAAATAAACACAACAATAACAACTACCCTGAATATTAAACCTATAATATAAGGGAGAAAACTCTAAAATGTTAAAATTTTAATAAATATGTCAATGACGGCAACAAAGAGAATAATCATGAATAATGATAGTAGAGTCCCGCAACAATAATATTGACATTTTAATATATATACAATAAAAACCTAAATATGAAAATTAAATAAATACTACAATAATGCATTAATATACATGCATATACAAGGAAAACCTACACATTTAAATATTAGAACAAATTAAAACAAGAAAAGAAGACAATACACGTGTATGGGTGTGTGTATGTAACATGCATGCAAGGAGATCTTACCAGTGGGCGAGGGAACTGCTGGAGCTGTGTCACCGGACTGAGGGCTGTTGTGGCTGTGCGAGACGGCGACTGCGACGACGACGGGAGTGAGCGACGGTGACGGGAGTGAGCGACGGGATGGGGCTATGTGTGTGAGCTCCTCGTCGGTGGGTGATGTTTTTGCTGGCCGTGGGTATCTGCTGGTGACTGTGCGTGCTGCCCCTCTTCCTCTCCTGTCGTCTGGTTCCTTTTTTCTTGGTGTGTTCGGCTGTGTATCCTTGGCAGCATTGTCGTCCTCTTGTGTGCCTCCTTCGAGGCAGTGTGTGTGCGCCGTAAGGCTTTCCTGCGTATGCCCACGGCTGCCTGTGCGTGTGTTTTCTTTGGGAGTGGGCGAAGATGGTGGTATGGTTGCCGGAGATGATGGATAGGTTCTGAACTTGTTTGCAGGGAATTGCCGTGAGGAGTGCTGGGGATTGGTTGGGTGATGGTGGGTTCGGGTCTGCCACAGCCGTGGAGTGTTGTGGTTCCTGCGGCTGCTGGGATTGCCAGAGTCAATGGGAGTGGCCGGAGATGAAATGGGAGAGATTGAGGGAGAGAATGGAGAACAAGAGAGAGGGGAGATGAAGGTGGAGATGGTGGCTCGCGGAGATGGGTGCTGCCGGAGTGAGGAGGAGCGGTGGCTGGGAGAGTAGATGCGGGAAGAAAGCTAGGATTTTTTTTTTCTTTTGTGGGTCTCCGCCCCAAGCAGCCGTGTAAGAAAGAAGGAAGATGAGATGGTGAGACCCACCTTTGTTTTTTTTTTTTTTCTTTTTCTTGTTTTGCTTCTTATTTATAAGCCAAGGATTCTAAAACCTAAGCTCCTTTTTTTCTTTCCTTTTTCTTTTTTTCTTTTTTCTTTTTACTTTTATGGTAATAATAATAATAATAATGATAATAATAATAAACCTTTGTTGTATTTGATCCGAGTAAAAATAGGGTGTCTACAAATGTAATAACTTCTTTCCTTCTATATCTATCCAATATATCTATAAATAAGAACATTTGTGTTGTGTGCAAGTGCAAGTGAAGTCGGTGAGTGAGGAGTGTGAGAGTGCTGAAGGTGAGAAAGAGAGAAAAGTGTGAGAAGAGTTGAGTTGAATATGTGTCTACTATTCTTGTTTTTCTCTCAGATTATAATATATTCGGTGTGCTCCGTGAATGTAGGTCATATTAGACCGAATCACATAAATCTGGTGTTCCTATTTTGTGTGCTTATTTTATTTGTGTATGTGATTATTGTTCCTAAACCCCTAACACATCAGAAAAACTTGGAATTGGCGAATCACCTACTATTGCATTGTGGCTACAACCATAGTGCTTGGCATCATTTACTCCATCGATTGGAACTCACATGGATCATATCACCCTCCTTCAAAGAGGATCTACACTCTTGGAGCAATACTAAACTCAAAGGAAAAGCAAGTTCAGAAACCCTATCTTCGTTGCCTTTTCATGGAAAATCTGAAAGGAAAGAAATCAAGGATAAAACACTCCCCACACAAGTTATTGAAGGGCGGATCTTAAGCACTTTTTTTCTTTGGAGCAGATCTTGTCATATCTTTACTTCTCTATCCTGGATGGATTTTTTGTCCCCTTTATCTTCTTTTGGCACTTAAATTTCTTCCTTTGTATGGGTGCATTGGCAGCAATTGCTGTGTACCACCTCAAGCTTCTTGTTTGATTTCTTTGGAATGAAATCACCTAACATTCTAAAAAAAGGTTTAGCATACCTCCATTAAAGTAAAAAAGACTCCCCTGTCTCCTCTCCTATTAACAAATTAAAAAGGTCTTCATCTCTCCTTGACAAAATAGTAAAGCTCACAAATCATAAATGTCTATCTGATTAAATTGACACGTGATACACATAAGTTTGAACTCTTTTAATTATGATATTTTATGCACCGATTATTGACATTTTATTATTTTTTGTTAATTATCCATAGAAGGCATATTGATTGGGGACAAGATAATCTGAAGATCCTTTCAATTTAAAACTTTTTATATGAAATATTTGCACTCTAACAATGAAAGTGTATTAGTGTAATAATTACTTTGACTTTTATATTGGTTGAATGAATTCATCTTTCTATATTTCACACAATTATCATTATATTTTCCAATAAGAATCACTCTAATATATAATAAAGTTCAGTAGAAGCTTGCGAAAACGTCAAAGCCTCTCTCTCTCTCTCTCTCTCTCTCTCTCTGATTTTTCTTTCTTTTATCCCCTTCATTGAAAGATTTATCTTCTAAAAGAGCCTGTCCAAAAAGGTTTTTATAAATGTCAATATATATATATAAGGAAAAAACAACAACAACAACAAAATCAAGCCATAGTCCCACTAAGTGGGGTCAGTTATATGAATCCTTTTCTGCCAATTTATGCGATCATGAACCATTTCTTTTGATAGATTCAAGGATATTAAATTCTTACTCACTATCTCCTCCTAAGTTATTTTAGGTGTATTCCTACTCCTTCCACTGCTCCCCCACAGTAGTTAAGTAACTCTTCCTCAGAGGTGCACTATCTGGCCTACGTTGCAAGTGTCCATACCATTTGAGTCATCCCTCCCTTATCTTATTTTCTGTAGGAGTTACACCAAACTTATCACGAATATGTTCATTCTTTAATTTATCTGTCAATGTTATACCATTCATCCATTTAAGCATTCTCATCTCGACAACTTTTACTTTTTGGATATTATGTTTATTTGTCGCCCAACATTCCGATCCATATAGCATAGCTGGTGTTAGAATTTGTGCATTTCCAAAAAGGGGGGGGGGGTTGAAGTGGAATTTTAAAATTTATCTCCTTGGTTAAATGGAATACCCGTATGATACAACCTATGGTCTTTCTATGCAATTCCAAATGCGCCAATAATATAATGTGCAGAAATTTAAATCAAGCGCATCATTCATACCATAACATACATGTGCAATAAATATAAAGTGCAGAAATATAAACAAGGCACACGATATGTTATTGGGGTTCGGTCAACTATGCCTACGTCCTCGCCTCTGGCTCGCAAGCCAGAGGATTCCACTATAGGCTCACTTAATGGGTGGAGCGGCACCGATTACAACCAGGTCAATTAGCACAGGGCTGACCTCAACTTTACAATCAGGTCAATTAGCGGGGCTGACCTCAGCCTACACCTTAATAGGATGATACACTTAAATTTCCTAACCGGGTCTAAACTAATCTAAGACTATTTCACAGGGCAAGTCTCCCTCTTCAGGCCCGTGCCTGAAAATACTACAGTATGATCACAATCAATGAAATTGGTACAGTGATTTTGCTTTCATGTTAAGCAGATATGTACTTAGTTACGTGCAATCACGTACACCACCAAATGATATAATATGTAAGCTCAATGTGGTTTAATATATCAACTCTCAAATATACTTTCTATCGATGTAATCAGTGCGTGAGAGTGCAAACCAGTATAATCTTTGTATCACAAAATGTTCAATCAACGTGCTCAAACAAAGATGTCAATCAAGTCACAAATATTTCAACCAGCAGGATATCTCAATCGACTAAATATCAAGTAATGTATATGCTTGGTTTGCAAAAATTGTTTAATCTTTGTATTCAGCAATATATATATAAGTCAATGAATATTGCAACAAAGATTCTTATCACATTAACAAATATCTTTTCAAAGGTATATCAAGATAAATCACACAAGATATTTGAAAATGTTTTGAAAAGATTTTGCAATCCAAAAACAAATACAAACTTCCCAAGATATTACAATGAAAATGCAATACTCAGAAGTTTAATGAAGTCTTCTTAGGAGAGACTTAATCGCAAAGTCTCGTAAGAATACTTAGGTTTGGCTCTCTAAAAATCATATCACACAATCACAAATCAAGGAGAGAAAATCTTTCAAACAATCACTGAAATCAACTTACGAAGAGTTTAGACAATAGTAGAAGGTAAGTATGAGTGAATGGGGCTTTGAAATGAGTATTATGGGATTTGGGAATTTTAGAGAATTTTTCCTAATCAAGATTGTTAATCCCTCTCTAATTACTCCAAATGAGGGGGTATTTATAGACTTCCCCTGAAATATAACCGTTAAGGACATAGTTGGAATAATTAGAAAAGATTTAATGATATTTAATTATTTTAATCCTGTTTTATTGAGTTAACTACGTTAAAAAAATAGGTTCAACCCGAGAGCTCCAGTCGACGAGGACAAGTTTGGTCAACCCAAGTTCTTGGGATTCGGTCGACCGGGCAAAAGATGAACTGTCTGTTTGGTCGACTAGACATGTATGTTCGAGGCGATTTTTCTAATTTTGCAAGATTCGATTGACCAGGATCATTTTGAACTATACTGGTTGGTCGACCAAACCATTGGGTTCCCACACATGGGAACTCAGTCGACCAGGAGGTCAAAATGTTGACTTCCTAGGAGGTTCGGTTGATCGGGGCCAAATGAACTACATAGTTTAGTCGACCGGGTTGTGGTGAACTTGTTGACCCGAATCAGGTTCGGTTGATCGAGGACAAAATGAACTACATAGGTCCGTCGAACGGGCTGTAATCAACTTGTTGACCCGGACCAGGTTCGGTCAACTAGGGGCAAAATACACGTGAGGAGCTGGTCGACCGAAGGTGGACATTTTGTGCATTTTGGTCCTTTTTCATCCAAAAATCACCCTAATCCAATTAATCAAACATGTGTATGTCCGAGTGAGTGTCCTAGTGTCATTTTTATGTCTTTTTCATTTTACGTGCACCGAAAAAATCTGGTGTCGGTCGACTGAAGGGTGTTCCCTAAGGTCTGTCTAAGGTCATTTTTATTTTGAACTTACCTCACATACCATGCAGGTGATGCATGCAATTATTACAATCAAAGTCCTATTTACTATTACAGACCCTTTAAATAATAATGAAATAAAGTATAACATGTATTGGGTCTTTTGCTTCTATTCTTTGTGCCATCATTATGAGTGCCAATATAAACCTGCACATGAACTAGATAGTCATCAAATGGCTGAGTATTTATCATAATCAAAATAGGGTATGACCCATAAGGTCAACAATGTAATAATCCCAAAAAGGGCTAAAGAAGATGAGCAGAGTGATTTCCAAAAAAAATAAAAAATAAAAAAATTAATTAATTAATTAATTAAATTTAAAGGAAAAAGAAAAAGAAAAAAATAATTAAATTTATTTTTATTTTTATTTTTATTAATAAAATATATTATTATTAATATTAATTATTATATATATATATATATATATATATATATATATATATATATATATGTTGAATCACGTGAAGCTTCTTTGAAGCTGCAGGTGTCTTCAGAAGAAATCCTACGTAGGCAGGCCGCCCCCTACTGAAGTACTCTCTCTCTCTCTCTCTCTCTCCTCTCATTCTCTCTCCCTCTCTTCTCGATTTCGTGGCGAATTTTCGTCCGATCGAAAATCGGAAGATATCACTGGACTCCATTCTCCGCTGCCGTTAATTCTACCGGAGCAGATAAGTGGTAGGAGTGGCGTAGACGTATCTCCTGGGGTAAGCCAATTTCCCATTTTTCTTTAATTTCTTGCAAAATATAAGCCCAATCGATGAACGGACACCACAACGAGAATCTAGGGATGATTCTCTACAAGTCTAGCGGGATGGAATTCTCGTGGGAAAAACCCCAAATTTGGGGTATGGGGGGTATTAAGGGGCTTATTTTTAATTAATTAGGATTAATTTAAAAATTCTAAAATGTTGAGCACCTGGAGTTGAAGTAGGATTTCTTGAATTTAGGGCCCGGGTGAGCGCCGCGAGTGTACTTTTAGGACCCATAGGAAAAATTCAAAAAAATTAAGTGGGGCTGTTAAATGTTAGTTTAAACATTAATTTGAGGTATATGGAGCCTAGGGAAGGTTAGATGGGTATTATTTTGGAGAAATAGATTAATTAATTTGGAAAAAATGTAAATTGCAGGAGTTGAATTTCGGGCGCCAAGGGCGTAGGAGTTGGGGTGTTAAAGAACTCTCAGTAAGTCAGGTAAGGGGAATAAATTATAGCAATGTTTTTAGAATTACTATTTGAATTAATACGTGAAAACGAGCATATGATATTTTTTCTGAAAATTATTATGATATAAATATCAAATTGTGTGGCATTTGAGTAATTTTAAATTGTGATATTTTGGAATGTGAAATTAATATTTTAGGAATAATAGATGAAAACTGTGTGGCATATAATGTATGTTGAAAAATGTGAAATATAATGATGTGTATTTTATGAGAAAATAGTGAATGAGAATGATTGATGTGATATTTATACGTCAGTAGAAATTATTTGCATGAAAAATGAGTTTGTACAAATTACTGATATGAGCATTTTGAGAAATGTGGAAATACGTGAAATATGATATATATTATTTTGAGATAATGAAAGTGCACAGAAAATGATGAGAATATTTATAATGAACTGAATTGAGATATACTGAAATATGATTGATGATATGTCAATACCACACAATAATTGCGGGTGGCTGATATTCCTTTCCTACTGATGCCGTTGGGGAGGTATGCTTAGTAAGGAGATTGTGTGTATGAAGTTCCTACTGATGTCGTTGGGGAGGTATGCTCAGTATGGAAATTGTGTTGTGAAGTTCCTACTGATGCCGTGGGGAGGTATGCTCAGTATGGAAATTGTGTTATGAAGTTCCTACTGATGCCGTTGGGGAGGTATGCTCAGTATGGAAATTGTGTGTGAAGTTCCTACTGATGCAGTTGGGGAGGTATGCTTAGTATGGAAATTGTGTGTGAAGTCCCTACTGATTCCGTTGGGGAGGTATGCTTAGTATGGAGACTATGTGTGTATGTGAAGTCCCTACTGATGTCATTGGGGAGGTATGCTCAGTATGGAGACTATGTGTGTGTGTATGTGTGTGAATTCTCTACTGATGCAGTTGGGGAGGTATGCTCAATGTGGAGACTATGTGTGTATGTGAAGTCCCTACTGATGCCGTTGGGGAGGTATGCTCAGTATGGAGACTGTGTGTGTGTGTGTGTGAAGTCCCTACAAATGCTGTTGGGGAGGTATGCTCAGTAGGGAGACTATGTGTGTATGTGAAGTCCTTACTGACGCCATTAGGGAGGTATGCTCAGTATGGAGACTGTGTGTGTGTGTGTGAAGTCCCTACTGATGCCGTTGGGGAGGTATGCTCAGTATGGAGACTATGTGTGTATGTGAAGTTCCTACTGATGCCGTTGGGGAGGTATGTTCACTATGGAGACTGTGTGTGTGTGTGTGTGTGAAGTTCCTACTGATGCCGTTGGGGAGGTATGCTCAGTATGGAGACTCTGTGTGTGTGTGAGATTCCTATTGATGTCGTTGGGGAGGTATGCTCAGTATGGAAATTGTGAATATGTTGAGTATGGGAATTATGTGATCTAACGTATTATGTAAAGTACATAAATGTGAATTTATGTATACATAGATATGTAATGAGTTAAAATGGGAAATGATTATGAGAAATGAAAGAGTGTGTGTTTTATAAAATAAATAATTGAGGCGAAGTGAAACTCTCCGCCTGAGGGCTTACTGAGTAAGGTGAGTGTCCTGATAGGTATCAGATGTTGCCATTCCTGACTGCATAACGTGTTAGGGCAGAGGGAAGCTACCTGTATGGGCGGGTAACCTTCCCTATTCTCAAGAACTTTGCGGTAAATATGTGTTGGAAATTATTGAATTTAAGAAATGGTTTTAAAGCTTATAAAATCTTGTGTTGTATATCTATATGATTATGAGAATGTGTATATCAGTGTATTTTCTCAGATGAAACGATGGTTTGAAAAGTAAAGTGTATTATAACTGAACTCATATGGCCACACACTGTAAATAATTTATTCCTTCTTACTGAGATGTGTCTCACCCAAATTATCTAAATTTTTTAGGGAGTGGGGATAGACCAGGTGATAGAGCTCCGTGATCATAGGGAGCTGGGATCTTAACACACAGGGTGAGTTTTTGGATTAGGGGGTGTGTAATTTCCTCTAGAGTTGAGTAGTTTTTAAATTTCTGATAATGATGTATATGTGTGTATGTGGATACTCTGGATATTGCATTCTGAATGATATAAATATACTGTCTTCCGCTGTTAGGTTGTAATAATGAAATAAATGATTTTTTACCTAGTACCCAATGCGGGTCGGGTCGTACGAATGTTAGTAGGGTTGTTGACGTGGCCGATTTGTGAATGTTATTGATGATGTGTAAATTATTTACTTATTATTGTTTATGAAAAAAAAATTGTACAAAAATCGGGGCGTCATAAACAATCTCCCCCTTTTTAATGATGACAAATACTTGCCTACTTCTCTCCATTTTGGCAACAACAAAAATGGCCTAAATAAATTTTTAACCATATAGGCAAATAATCATTTGAATACAGAAATGTTTGGGAAAAGTTTTTTTTGAAAATTTAGAAGCATGTCGTTTGAAAATAGAACATTTCCCAAAAATCTCTGTATGCAAGTGACCTGATTGAGTTCAAATTTTCAATTATCCACAACAATCAACTCAAACAGTCCAGTATGATAAAAAATAGTAAACATGAGTATAACTATCAAAATGCAAGAGATATGATAGTCATGCATTTCAAAGCATAAACAAATTCTTAAGGTATGAAATATAGCAGTGAGGCACACACACTGTATAACTGGTCATTAAAAGGTTCAAATGATATAACAAACGTGATTAGACCAAGAATATACACAAACCATTGCAATTGAAACATATCATAAGACCCGTGAAAGATTTGAGCAAACGACATATGATACCAAATAGTAGGTTTTAGCATAAAAATGATCTAACTAGTTTGCATGCATTTTTATTTAAGCTTCATGAACTAATTATGCACCATCCTTTGCAAATTTTTTAAACAAACAAAAAAAAACTTCATGACTTAAATTTTTAAAGCATAGATAACATAAGTCATGAAATCCTTTAGCACACAAGCAAGGACTAAAACATGTTTAGTTTAAAAGCATTTCTTACTATAATATAGTAAATATATATAAAATATATATATATATATATATATATATAGGTATTAAAAATATATCCCCTTTGATGTTTGCAAAAAGTACTGGGAGTGTGCTTGCAGAAAAAGATAATTTAATTTTAAAACAAGCAAGCACAAATTTAGCACAAACTTTTTGGTTTGCCAATTAAGCACATACTAAGATATAACCAGAAAACCACAACCGTAATGATCATAATAATTTAACAATCATATGCACGATCATATGACAAATCAAATAACATGTGGCAAAGAAATATATATCAACTTAAGATTTTCACAAAAGTCACTTCGGTTAAGCACATGCCATAGTGAGTTCACAATAGATCTAAGCTAAAAATATTTGTGAGCAAAACAGGGTAGGAATTTATGCCTAGATGCTCCCCCAATCAATTTGAGTATGTGCTTAGATTCTTTAACTTCTTATACTAACCAAAGATTAATTTCATTATGCTTAGTAGTATAAGCCATCAATCCAAATCTTTATAATAAACTATACTGAGTATTTGTCAATTGCATTTGTCACTTGATTAGTATGGTTGTCCCTATAGATCATAGATGCATCAGAGAGTGTATATTGAGGCATGCAATAATGTTCATGATCCAAGAACATTTCACATCAAATCATAAGCCTTTAAGCACTGGATATAATGTTTAGGGTATTCTCAAGAGCCTCGATATTTCAATGGATGAAAGTGATGCATATGGATTCTTTAAGTTCTTTCTATAGGAATGGAGCTGGGCTCCCCTAATTATTCGATGATTATGTAAGGATGAATTTTAATTTTATATTTGGTTTCACTCATCCTTTCAAAAATGTTTTAACATTAATCATAATCATCTTTAGCATAAGGTTTTATTTTGGGAAAATTCCTGTCAAAATTTCCACAGCATGCTGTCTGTAAATCAGACATTTTCCCATAAAACCTATACCTGATAGGTTCAATCAAGCAATTCATATTTCAGTTCAAAGCACACGAGAACCTATATCCACTACCAGCATGCAATTCTCATCAACTGCATTCGCCATGCAGGAGGCATTCTAAACTAAGCATGCAATCAGATAGCAATCAATAAAAGATAAACTATCCATTAGAAGATATACTCGCTTAACGCATAATGAATAGTAGGAATTCAGTGCTTTTCATATAGAGGCATATGGGCATAAAAGATAAAAATCATGAGAGCATTTAATGTATAAATATATTCATGAAGAAACATGCTCCCCCTGAGTTATGCATTTATTCAATTTATGCCTTTTCATTTTCTAATTACTTAGCCAAGTGTTTAGATTTTTCATGATTTAATCTTGGCTAAACATGCTTAGGCTTAGAGGACCAAAGATTCACATGCAATACTTCTTTAGGGTTACAAGCGAATGTATGCCTCTTTACTTATGAATTTCAATATATGATAGAGGCCCAAGTTCAAATGGATTTTCTTTCTTAACATTCATGCATAGGTTTCTTAGTTATAGCATTTTCATATATGTTGAAACCTATGGCCATCATATTAGCCATTTAACTTATTTCTAAGGATATGAAGCTTTAAAGGATATGACTTAACGTTTTGAGAGTTATGCGTGTGAAGTAGATTAAGTACTCTTAAAGATTATAATTTCTGTTAAGTTCGAAGAGTTTTCAATATAAGTGGACATGATTCAAGATATTTTCATGGAAGGGGATATGTCCAACTGCTTAGGCAAAGAGCATTTATGAGTATTTGAATTTTCTTGAACAATGCTCTTCGGAGAATGGAAAGTATCCTATAAATATAATTACAATTTAAAGCAAAGGTGAAACCTTACCGAATATGATCATGGTTTGGTAAGGATTTCCCATGGAAGAGATAAACCAAAATTAGAGAATTTTTATATTTTTGGTTCAAAGGGAATATTTTGATTTAATCAATAAAATTTGAATCCCTTAGTGGTTGCCTTTAATTTTGATTGTGAGAGAGATGTCTTATTATTAGCACAAGATAGATATGAAATTTATTATCATTACTTATATCTAGAGTGATGACCAGGTTTTGACTAATGAGATTAGGGTTAAAAATATATAGAATATGATGGATCCCTAAAACTCATTTCTGTGCAATGGACAATAGTATGCTTAAACTTGTGATTTTCATGTTAGTATGGGTTAAGCATTTAGAAATATTTACCTAACAAAGATGCTAGGATCGTTTGGAAGTGAAGTTTATTCAATTTCTTAGTATGGAAAAAGTGTATAGTGAATACATATACTAAGAATTTTCATTTTAAGCACAAACCACTTCTTAAACCTACAGTCATCACAACCCCCAAAACCTAAGCCTAGGATCTAAGGAAACATTTAATAAATCACAACCCCCTAAACCTAAGCCTAGGATCTAAGGAAACATTTAATAAAGTAATATTAATTTAAATCCATTTTTCCTTAGGACCTATGGGGTTTGCTTTCATGATCATCCAAATCATTTCTTTGCATAGGCCTCAGGCACTTCTAAATAGAAAATTAAATTGACGTGCCCTTTCATTATATGGTGCAAGCAAGTTTTGAATAAATGTGAAACATTGTGCTTGCATACCCAATTTTTACTAGATGTGGCATGGAAAAATTTATGACGATGGGATTTACATAGTGAACCCTTTTTGAAAACATTTCTCTTCTTAACTCTAAAGGGTTTATTATGATTATTCTTTTCATTTTTAATTTTGAGAACAACTTTAGAATAATCATCTATTTCTTCATCTAAGCAGACAATTTTCAATATTTTCTCAATATTTTTCTTTTCTAATGTGGCATGATAATCTTTTAGATTGTCTAATTGTGTTGCCACCCTTTTATTTTCTTTCTTCATGACTGTTTTCTGCTTAGACATTCGAACTAGAAGCTTATGCATTTTAAGTAAATCCTTTTCTAGTTCTTTGTAGACTGACATGCTTTTATTTATCAATTTAGCACATGATTCATCACACAATTCAACACAAGAGTTATCATATGAATCAGTGCATGAATTTTTAGCCAAAACATCACATGAGCTATCAGATGATTCATCACAAGATTTTTCACAAAAATGCCATCACATGAGCTACAAGATCTTATTTCCATTTCTTTTTTTTTTTTATTATTTAAATACCATTATTCTTCGAGTCATTACAGTAATCCTGTGAAAAAATCCACTGTTATATGTTCTCACTTCCACTTAAGGATGTGGAGTGGCTGCAATGATCCCGCCAATCTTTGATGCTTAGCTTTCACCTACTGACATGTCAAACATTGCACTACAAACTCAGCAATCTCTCTTTTCATATTGCTCCATCAAAAAGACTCCCAAAGACCCCTATACATTTTAGTGCTACCAGAGTGCACATTATATAGGGATCGGTGCGCTTCCTCCAAAATAACTTTCTTAATTTTAGGGTCGGCAGGGACACACAGCCCGGTACAGAACCTCAAGGCTCCATCATCTGAGACACTGAAATTTGCCTCCTGACCATCCTAGACTTTTTCAATAATTTTCATTAATTTCATGTCTTTCTGCTAAGCAACTTTAATTCTTTCCTATAGGGTCGACTGCAATATTATATTGTCAATAAATGCCCGGTGATTACCCTTTACGAGTCCCAACCCAAGTCTTTCCAAATCCATTTGAATCGAATGCTGAATCATCCCTGCGTCACTACTGCTCCCATTGATTTCTAGCTCAGAGCATCAATTACCACATTAGTCTCTCCCAGGTGGTAATTGATGGTGCAGTTGTAATCTTTTATTTGCTCCAGCCATCTCCTTTGCAGTATGTTTAATTCTTTTTGTGTGAAGAAGTATTTTAAACTCTCATGATCAGTGAAAATCTCACACCTACCCCCATACAGATAGTATCTCCAAATTTTCAGCGCATAAACCACCGCTGCTAACTCCAGATAATGGGTAGGGTAATTCTTCTCATATTCTTTCAACTGTTGGGAGACATATGCTACTGCCTTCTCCTACTGCATCAGTACACATCCGAGCCCTTTACGTGACACATCACTATAAATTACGAAACCCTCTTCTCCCAAAGGAATCGTCAACATGGTGCAGTGATGAGCCACTACTTTAACTCTTGAAAGCTCCATTTACATTCATTAGTCCACTCGAATTTCACAGCTTTCCTAGTCAATCTCGTCAAACAGCCCGACAATTTAGAGAAGCCCTCAACAAATCTGCTATAGTACCCAGCCAAACTTAACAAACTTTTGATTTCCTACACATTCTTCGGTCATACCCAGTCCACCCCCCCCCCCCCCCGCCTTAATTTTGCTCTGATCCACTGAAATACCACCCGTGGATACCACATGTCCAAGGAAGGTAACTTGCTTCAGTCAGAACTCACACTTCTTGAATTTTTCATACAACTTTCTTTCTCTCAGCACCTGAAGCAGTATTCTCAAATTTTCCTTATGCTCCTCTGGGCTCTTTAAATACACCAGTATGTCGTCATTGAATACCACTACAAACTAGTCCAAATACTGGTGGAAAACCTTGTTCATTAGATCTATAAACACTACGTGAGCATTTGTCAATCCAAACAGCATAACCAGAAATTCATGATGGTCGTACCGAGTCTTGAATGCTGTATTTAGAACATATTCCACCCTAAACTTCACCTGATGGTACCCAGGCCGTAGATCTATCTTCGAGAAAGTCTGGGTCCCCTGTAGTTGGTTAAACAAGTCATCAATGCAGGGAAGTGGGTACTTGTTCTTGATAGTCACTTTATTAATTTCTCTATAGTCGATGCACATTCTCATTGACCCATTTTCTTCTTCACAAACAATACTGGCGCTCCCCAAGGTGACATGCTGGGCTGGATAAACCCCTTGTTTAACAGTTCCTACAACTGTCCCTTTAATTCTTTCAATTCTGCCGGTGCCATTCTATATGGTGCTTTCGAAATCGGCGTTGTTCTTGGAATTAGATCAATTGTAAATTCTACCTCACGATCAGAAGGTAGTCCCAGAAAATCCTCGGGAAATACATCTACAAATTCCCTCACTATCGGGATATCCTCTAACCTCAACTCCCCTTCCAACACCTCTTTCACATAAGCCAAATATGTGACGCCCCGATTTTCATACCATTTTTTTTTCCATAAAAACAACATATATAACTACATATCGGCCATGTCAACCACATAAACTCTAGGGTAATCAAACCTCCCTAGCTCAAAATACTCACCTTGACTCAGGGTATCTGCTCCACTCTATCTCAGAGCTCTATCACCGGATCTATCTTAATTTCCTAAAATATTTAAATGATTGGGTGAGACTCATCTCAGTAAGGCGAAATAAATTATCTACAGTGTGTGGCAATATGAGATTCATTATATCAAAGCATATATTCATTTCAGTAATAATATCTTCTAAGAAAATATACCATTTCTACAATCATAATCATATAGATATACAACAAAAGCTTTCATAAGATTTTACTTTCATTTCCAAAACCATTCGTTTGTAACCCAACTCTACTATATAGCTCAGTCTACTGTCATGCCACATGCTCCACGAGCCTGTGTGGTTGCACTAACTCCACTAGCAACGGTATTGCGCTCAATATCACAACCCATCATTAGGGTTTCTATATCCTTCCACCAAGGTTAACACTACCACATACCAGCAATCATTATATGGTATTGACAATTCATCAATCATATGTCTGTATTCCTATTTCGAAATTTTACATTTTAGTTCTCACAATTCAATATTTATATTGCAGAATTAACGGTGCAATATTCACATCTCTCATTTCCATATTTCAATATCTGTATTGTAATATTCACATTACAATATATACATTCACATATTCTCAATTTCATATTCTCATATCTGTATTCACATATGATTATTCTCATTGCTGCATTATCCTTGCAATGTTCACATTTTCAGTATACTCGTATCACATTCGTATTGCAGTATTTATGTTACAATATTTTCATTTCTCTTTTTCACATTTCAAAGTATGCATTGCAGTATTAACATTGAAATATTCACATAATCAGTATTCTCAACTCAGTTTTCACAATTCAGTATTCACAACTCATTTCATCTGATATTACCATATACATATCTCATATTCATCATTTCTCAAAAGATATACATCTTTCAGTGCATTTCACTTTCATTATTTTTTCCCATTTCAAATCTTATATCTCATTTCACATTTTCAGGGCATTTAACCCAGTTTAAACATTTCTCAATATAAATCATATGCCACACAAATTTCATCTGATATTTATATCATAATAAATTTCAAGAAAAATAACATAATATCGTTTCTCATATTTCTCAACCTATAATTTTTAGAAATAGACTGCTATAATTCATTCCCTTTACCTGGCTTACTAAGAAGTCCACTAACACCCTAAATCTAATGCTCCTTGGTGTTCATGGCTCAAAAGCCTACTTATCACATTTTTACCAAATTAAACAACCAAACTCCCAAAACATTTATCATTCAGAAATATTTGAACTTTATATACTCCAAGTTAACTTAAAAATCCTTAAAGTATCTTACTTACCTTGATTTTGGGATGGTGCCCCAAAACTCCAATATGAAAATCTACTCCACCTAAGATGTAGAGAATCTTCCTAGGAACCTCGTGGCGGTTCTCGATTGTCAATCCGGGCCTTAACAAAACCTAAAACGAAGAGAGAAATGAGAGAGTCGTGGGTCTAGAGAGAGAGAGAGAGAGAGAGAGAGAGAGAGAGAGAGAGAGAAAGAGAAGACGAAACCTGAAAAATGAGGGTTTCACCCTTTATAAGTCGAAATTCGTCGAAGAATTCAAGTGGTTCGTCGACGAATCCATGAAAAAACTTCGTTGACGAGGAGGCTATTTCGTCAACGAACCTAAAATTCCCTAAACTCTCTCGGTATTATCTCATCGATGGGACACGTGTTCCTCATCGCCGAAATCTATGGGACATTCATCGACGAAGACCCTAGGTTTGTCGACGAAGCCCTGTTTTCTCCCTTTTTAAAATTTCCTTCCCTTTACTCTTTCCTTCCCTTTACTCTTTCCTTCTTTTATTATTATTATTATTATTATTATTATTATTATTATTATCCATGAATAACTTTTCCGAGTCTTTACAAAATATCCTTGACAGCCTTCTAGAAACAATCTCCTCACCTGAATGGCGAATAACAACTGTGGTGGGGCGCGCACACGTGATCTCACAAATGTGAACTCCTCTCCCCCTGGAGGTCTAAACACTACCTCTCTCTGATGGCATTTAATACTAGCGTAGTGGGTAGCTAGTCAGTCCATCCCCAGTATCCCTTCAAACCCAAACATATCTAAAACCACCAAGTTAGCTGATATTAAAGACCTCCCCTGAATACAGAATGGACAATTCCCGAGTACCTTCTTACCTAACATTACAACCCTAGTCGGCTTAGAAACGGACAAACTAATGTCTAGCGACTGAGTTTCTATCCCACAAAATTTAACAAACTCCCAGGCAATAAAGGAGTGAGTCGCCCCTGAATCAAATAAAGTAGTAATTGTATATGACAGAATTGAAGCAGTACATGTCACGACATCTTCTGCCGCCTCAACATCTCCTGGTACTAGCGCATAGACTCGTGTCAGGGCGGTATTCCTCTACTGACTGCCTCGGGGTGCCTGGTGACCTCCTCGATATGGTCTAGGAGCATGTGCAATAACTGGTGGTGCTCGGAAGTCTCTCACCATATGGCTAGGCTGATAGCATCGGTAACAAATCATCTCTCTGACTCGACACTCTCTTGGGTGTCTCCTAAAGCATCTGGGACAAAGACGAGGCATTCGTCTACCCTATATTGCTCGACATCTCATCCCTTGTTTGCTATCTTGTCTCCTCCAAGGCACTTGGCTGGACCCAGCCTAAAAATCTAGAGGTGCAGATCTCTTTCCTTGACTTTGCGCTGCAGCGCCCCTCTGTATGCCATTCTCAATCACTATGGCTCTATTAACTATTTCTGAAAATGTTTGGGCTTGAAAACCTATAACCTACTCATATAATCCCTGGTTTAGGCCCTCCTAAAATGTTCTCGCCTTCTTCTCCTCATCTGACACTAAGTACGAGGCAAAATGGGACAACTTAATAAATTTGGCTGCATATTGCTGTAATGTCATATGCACCTGAGTCAAATACAAAAACTCTACCGCCTTTGCCTTTCTGATGGTAGCAGGGAAGTATTGCTCAAAAAATAACTCCATGAAGTGGCTCTAGGTCACCGCTATAGGATCAGGTACTGCTCCTCTAACAGTCTCATTGATCTCCACCAGCGTAGCATTTTGCTTCTCCAGTTAACTTGAACGCAGAAAAGGACACTTTCTGCTCCTCAGTACAAGGAAGCACTGCCAACATGTCTTCAATATCCTGGACCCAATTCTCAGCCACTACTGGGTCGACCCCTCCAAAAAATGACGGGGCCTACATATGCGTGAATTGCTCAATCGTGTAGCTCCGCTCCCCTGAACCCCTAGCCATCTCTACCATCACCTGCTGGGTGACGCTACGTAACACTGCATTAGGGTCTCCACCACCCATACTGGAAGGCCCTACATCATCACCTTTAACATGTGCACTGTAATGAATCAAAGAATAATGATATTTAAATAATAATTAAGAGAGTGGAAAAATGGAAACAGGGAAAAGGGGGCACAGCAGGCTTCATCGACGAATGCTTCACGTTCATCAACGATGTTGCATTATGAGCTCGTCGACGAAGGAGAATTTTGTCAATGAGAAGATACCGAGAGGATTTTTGGGGCGACTCTGAATTTCATCGACGAAGGGGAGAGTTCGTCAACAAATTGCCTATTGACCTCATCGACGAAGTGACGTGGCTCATCGACAAAGCCCCTAGTATAAATAGTTTGAAACTCGGTTTTAATGCAAAAAAAATCAGGAAATTCACTCACTCTCTCCTCCCTTCAGTTTCTCCTCCTTCTCTCTAAGTTTCTGGGCTGAATTTACGTTGGTTTGACAATTAGAAGCCACCACGACACTCCTGGGGAAGTTCTCTGCATATCTTCCAGAGTGGATCGTTGGTGGGGCTAGTTTGAAATTCATCCATGATTCGAGGTGAAGCTAAATATTCAGAATTTGATCTTTTCATAGTTATAGGAAATTATATTCACGTGAAAATACTGAAATTTAGTTATGGGAGTTGTTGAATTTAGGGTGTTGAACGGGGAACCCTGCGGGTGCAGGATGAGTGAAATTAGGGGGTTTCTTTTCAGTACCAGGTAAGGGAATAAACTAAAGTAGTTATTTTTGCATGCAAATTAGTATTATTTATCAGCAAATTAATTTTTAGAAAAGCATGTTTTATATTTGAATATTATTGAGAAAATGCATATTTGGGAAAATACTGCTGTTATACAAGAAATATAATTTTAGAATGAAAAGTATGATTTTACACAGCATTGTGTGGCATGAATAATATTTTTACATGATACGTATTATAATATGGAAATTTTACGAATAAGCATGTTTTCAGTAATTATGAAATAATGTAATATATGATGATTTTGAAGTACATGATAAAAGACTTATTTACTCAGAATGATATGTATGAGATTTTCGGCGCAAGGCTGTGATTGATAGTTGGCGCAAGGTCGTGTTTATGAAATATTTGGCGCGAGGCCGTATTTAGGAAATGTTCGGCGCAAGGCCGTATTTATGAAAGTATAGAAATGCTATCAATCCATTTATGTTAAATGCTATATTATCATATACTATATGATATCAGAACTCGGATGTTAGTTTAGTTTAGTTCAGGGGCACAGTACTGTATATCTATGTTCAGATTTGTGCTAACCGCCCCATGAGGGGGTGGGAGATGGATAATCGATGTGGCCTTCAGTGTAGAGTTGTAGACATCCACTTGACAGTCCGGACCAAGGTGTGGCAGACCCATCGTACTTACAGACATTTTTGACGTAGCAGTGGTCAGCCGACCATTGTCAGGTCCCGCTTTCGGGCTGCACAACCCGTCATGGGGGGTAATACATGACACGAGCTAGCTATTCGTCCCAGGTATGTTTTTAGTATTATCAACTATACCAGACATTTTATGAACTATATAATTTATTAGAAAATATGAAAGTATATGACTATTCAGTATGTTATGATGAATGTTTTAGGTATATGAAATGTATTGTATATGTACAATTGCATTAAATGTTCATGTTGCCACATAGCTATATTTAGTTTATTTTCCCTTACTGAGAAGTTTCTCACCCCCGAACATTAAATGAATATCAAGAAACCTAGAAGGACTGACAGATCGAGGCCGCCGTTGAGTTAGTGTGTTACTACCATATTAGAAGGGTAAGTTTTGTCTAGGAACAGTAGATTTGAGTTGTGGGTTCCTAGATATGCATATATGTTTTGTATTTTGGGAGATGTATATAAACACCATATATATGGATTATTAGTTAACTTTGGTATTATATCTTTTGTGGTTATGATGATGATGTTTTACATTTACTGCTGCCAAGGTTCCGCTGTGAATGACAGGTGTTCCCATTACCCACGGGTTCAGGTTGACTTACTTATAAAATTTGTATTATTATATGATAAATTAAGCAGGTTGTTACAGTTTGGTATCAGAGCCTAGGATACTAGGTTCTGTAGACTTTAGAATGCAGCAGTAATAATATTAGAGTATAGGATAAGGGAAATTGAGGTCTAGTTTTGTAGTCTAGATGTAGGACTTCCATGGTCGTTTGTGTGATTTTCTTGGGGTGATGATTTCAGGAAAGTCACGGTAAACTATCGTCGGGTTGGGTATCTAGGTTGTAAGATTGAACCTTGAATTAAGATCAGAAGAGATGAATTAATTAGGAGTATATACTATATTAGTTGGGTGATATGTATAGTGAAGCGGTTTTGAGCTAAGTTATTTGTTTTTCAGGATGGACCCTGGTGGCAGTAGTGCCCATGCCAGTGGGAATTAGGGTGCTGGACCCTCAGGCCCTGTGGGTGGTGATTCAGATGCCGTCTTACACAGCGTGGCACAACAAGTTATGGTAGAAATTGTCAGGAGTTCAAGGGAACAAGGTGGTCTGTCGACGGGTCATGGTAGCTCGATAGAGAAATTCATAAAGATGAATCATCCGACTTTCTTAGGGAGAATAGATCTTGCAGTCATTGAAAATTGGGTGCAAGAGATCGAGAAAATATTTGCAATTCTACAGTGTTCAAAGGAGTAGAAGGTACTATTCGCTACATATAAACTGACTGGAGAGGCCGAGAGATGGTGGTCGACGGGGAAACTTTTAGAGCAGCAGAGGAAAGTACTTGTGGAGATGACATGGGAGCAGTTCAAGGAGATATTCTTTGACAGATATTTTCTGGCTTCGTCTAGGGAAGCTAAGATAGAGGAGTTCCTGAATCTGAAGCAAGGACAGCATACCATACAATAGTATGTGGCGAGGTTCATTGAATTGTATCGCTTCACCCCGTACATCATACCAGATGAAGCAAAGAAGGTACGGAAGTTTGAAAGAGGTCTGAGGAGAGAAATACATAAGTAGGTATCGTTATTGAAGTTACAATATTTTACTGAATTGGTAGATAGGGCCACTGTAGCAGAGGTTGGGGAGCAGTTGGAGGTTGAGGAGCAGAGGCAGAAGAAGAGATCCACACCTTTTGGTTCCCAGCAAGGAGTTGGCCATGGATCGTGGAAGAGAGCTGGTTACTACAGAGATCGGAGGTAAGAGACCGGGAATTGTGGTTTTTCGGGTGTGCAGCCATCTCCAGCTTGCCCGACTTGCGGGAAGAGACACCTGGGGGAGTGTCGTGTCGGGCGAGGTGTCTTCTCCCAGTGTAGGGAGTCAGGGCATATAATAAGGGACCGTCAGGCTTAGATTGGTGCTGCTCCTACTCCTAGACCTACTCGAGGAGGCTACCAGGCACCACGTGGAGGCCAACAGCGGAATATGGCCCCAGCCAGGGTTTTTGCTCTGACACCGGGTGATGCTGAGATAGCCGGCGACGTGGTGATAGGTACGGTTAATATATATTCATTTAAAGTTATTGCAGTTTTTGACTCGGGGGCCACACACTCGTTTATATCTTTGGGGTGTGTTAAATTGTGTGGGGCTAAAACACAGACATTAGATGTTGAATTCTTAGTAGCTACACCGACCGAGTCAATAGTGAGATGTAGTAGGGTACTTCGTGGTTGTCCAGTTGATGTTCTGGGAGGATTCTATATGCTGATTTGGTAGTGCTGGACATGCATGGGTTTGATATTATTTTCTGTATGGATTGGCTAGCAGCTAATTTTTCCAATATAGACTGCCATGCGAGACAAGTAATATTAAGACCGCCATGATGACCAGAATTCAGATTTACAGGGTCATGAGTGCAATCTTTACCTCAGGTGATCTCAGCTATCCAGGCGAGTAGATTACTCCTGAGTGGTTGTCAGAGATTTGTAGCCTTTGTAAAAGAAATGTCAGAAAATGAATTGAAGCTTGTTAACACGCTCGTAGTGAAAGAATTTACAGATGTGTTTACAGATAAATTACCAAGCTTGCCACCTGATTGTGAAGTAGATTTCCCTATTGATCTACTTTCAGGTACAACGCCAATCTCTAAAGCACCATATCGAATGGCACCGACGGAGTTAGCATAATTAAAAGATTAGTTACAAGATTTGCTTGATAAGGGCTTCATATGACCTAGTGTATCTTCATGGGGAGCTCCCGTACCATTTGTGAAGAAGAAGGACGGGTCTATGAGGATGTGCATAGATTACAGAGAGATTAATAAAGTGACAAACAAGAACAAGTATCCTCTACCCCGTATCGATGATTTGTTTGATCAACTCCAGGGTACACGGGTATATTCTAAGATTGACCTCAGGTCAGGCTACCATCAAGTAAAGGTAAGAGCAGAAGATGTATCAAAGACAGCTTTCAAGACCAAGTATGGGCATTACGAGTTCCTTGTTATGCCATTTGGTCTGACAAATGCTCCTGCGATATTTATGGATTTGATGAATAGGATTTTTCATCCATATTTAGATCAGTTTGTGGTTATTTTTATTGATGATGTACTAGTCTATTCGAGGAGCTATGAGGAGCATGAGATACATTTGAAGCAGGTCTTGCAGATGCTCAGGGAGAAGAAGTTGTATGCAAAGTTTAGCAAATGCGACTTTTGGCTCGAGGAAGTTGTGTTTTTGGGGTATGTTATCTCAGGAGACGGAATTTATGTGGATCCCAGTAAGATTGATGCGGTAGTGAATTGGGCTAGACCGAGGAACGTCTAGGAGATCAGGAGTTTCTTGGGGTTAGCTGGTTATTACCGCTATTTCGTTGAGGGATTCTCAGCTTTATCAGGGCTATTGACTGACTAAGAAGAATTCAAAATTTGAATGGGATGACAGTTGTGAGCAGAGTTTTTAGGAATTGAAGCAGAGGCTAGTCACGGCACTAGTACTGATCATCCCGTCAGGGGATGAGGGTTATGTTATTTATAGTGATGCATCCTTGAAAGGAATTGATTGTGTATTAATGTAGCATGATAGGGTGGTGGCGTATGCATCCAGACAATTGAAAGAATATGAAAAGAACTACCCTACCCACGACCTTGAATTGGCTGCAGTGGTACACACATTGAAAATTTGGAGGCATTACCTGTACGAAGAGCAGTGTGAGATTTTCTTCGACCACAAGAGTTTAAAGCATTTCTTCACCCAGAAGGAATTGAATATGATACAGAGAAGGTGGTTAGAATTGATTAAAGATTTTGACTGTACTATCAGTTACCACCCAGGGAAAGCAAATGTGGTAGCTGATGCACTGAGCAGGAAGTCTGGGGAATCAGCATTGGTAACTATGGAGATCCAGAATTTGATCATAATGGATCTAGAGAGACTCGGAATTGGATTGAATGAGAGTAATCTTTCAGTATGTATCACCAACCTAGTGGTACAGCGTACTTCGCAGGAAAGAAAAGCCACTCAGAAAGAAGACCCAGAATTAGCAGAGGTGATAGATAGAGTGCAAACTGGTTAGGGTGAGGAATTCTACATCTCAGATGATGAAGCTTTACGGTTCCATTCCAGATTGTGTGTTCTTGATGATGTTGACATCAGGAAGACTATTTCGGAGGAGGTGAAATTAGGAATAGCTTCCCAAGGGGGGGGGTGGGAATTGGTTTTAAAAAAATTGTTCCTTTAGAATTAGTTCTTTTAAGTTGTAAATCTTAGAAACAATCACAACAAGATCAAACTTTCAATTTATGTAACAATATATGTGAAAATTTGCTGCACTCAGTATAAGCCCTGTATCACAATTATTCTTCTTCCCAATGTTCATTTTTTAAATAAACTTTCAGATTAATAAGTTAAGGATAATCAACCAACGTAGTCCCTTTCGGTTTCCGCAATCAATGCTGATTTATCCAAAATGAATTGCCTTCTGGTCTATTTAACAACCAAACATTCAGAATTGAAATTTAAAACAACCCCACAGATTATATCCTTGAAAAATAAAGAGTAGAGTAGAGAAAGAAGAACACAAGGATTTTTACGAGGTTCGGCTTCAACACAGCCTACGTCCTCGCCCTTGGTGAAACCGCCAAAGGATTCACTATTACCGTTCCTTTATCAATCGGAACAAAAACAATTACAATCACTCCTTGGGTAAGGCTAGAGCCCGTCTTCTCCAAACAATCTTCCCTTGTTTGGTCCAACAATTCAATTACTCAAATCGTCAACAAGCCTTGTTACAAAGATAGAAAAACAATATGTACAAGAACTTGCTCCTCAAAGAGCTGATTAGTACAAATTTAAAACACTAATGCACTTCAGTAAATTCAAAATATGAATTTCAGAATGAAGCTCTAAGAAATTTATCACTGTGGGTATCTTTCAATGAAAGAATCAGAAACTCAATGATCAAACACAGTGAGATTCAACAAGAACTTCTCTTAATTTCGAGCAAGGATGAGAGCTATATGAAGCACTTTCAGAAATTCAGAATGAGAGAGAGTATGACAGCAGATTGTGAGTTCTTAATGATCTTGGTGATTAAATCAATGTGTCTTTAGGGGTATTTATAGATGTATAAAACCTTCTTGCTTGTTCCTCAAAGGATACTTAGACTTGTTTCCATATATTAAACTTATTTGAGTTTCTAAATATTTGAATTTCAAAAATTATATCCGTTGGAAAATAGAAAAATGCCACGAGGCAGTCGATTGTGAAGTCTTGACAGTCGTTTGTCCATTTAATATAACTGTGAAAATCATAGGCAAAAAGGTGACAGTCGTCTGTCCCTTGAGTGGCAGTTGTCTGTCATCAGAATATAAGGTGGCAGTCGTCTGTCCATATGATGACAGTCGTCTATCCATGTATAATTTTAAGCCTATTAATAGCATAGAGAGTGGACAGTCGTCTGGTGAAACTTTCACAGTCTTCTCACTTTTCACTGACAGTCATATGTGGGAGCATTGACAGTCGTCTGTCAGGCTTCTGTGTTTCAATTTTAAGCCTTGTTAATTTAGTCAGTCGTCTACCTATTAACACACAGTCGTCTGTCACCTGAATGATTTTCTTTTCTAGTCACTTTTTGATTTCTCTCTCATTGTTACTTGGAATATAAATTTGTTTTAACTTTGAAAACATGCTCCAAGGTATTATCTTAAGGTCTCTAAGTCTATTTTCCTAATGGGCTTCGAAATGAAAACTTCATACTTGAATAAACTTAAAATACTTACAAAGACTTGTCCTAAGTGCTTAAAAATTCTCCTTTGCTCTAAACTTTTTTTTTGTTGTTGCTAGTCTCTGATCTCTCAGAATAATCTGAACTTTGAGCTCTCATGTTGATCTTCTTTAATCATCATGCTCTTATGGTCTTCAGAATTTGATCCATACTATCAGACTTTGATTCATGCTACATGAGTACCTTCAGTATGGATTCCAGAGAAAACACAATACTCAACTAAAGCATGTTAAATCCTACTTTTTTGTTAGCATCAAAATGGAGTATTAAACCTTGTAAGGCCAACAATCTCCCCCTTTTTTTATGATGAGAAACAAGAAGAAAAAATTTTGAGTGAGCCTTAAAAGGACTCCCCTTTTCAATAAGCTTCATCTTAATTAAGAACCAATACTAATTTCATCAATATCATTCATGCTTTATCAATATCATTCATGCTTCATCAATATCATTCATGCTCTTTTCAAGTTCAAGCAAAATTTTTGCTAAAGTGTAAACACTTCTTCCCCTTTGACATCAATCAATAAATATAATTTGAGTATATAATGATCAAGGGCAAATATCAATTTGAGTATGTGTGACCAGTGTTAATGTATTAACATCAATTGATTAAGAATTATGCTCAAGTCATAACTCATAATACTCCCCCTGTCAATCAGCATACTCAAATTAGAACTTGCAAAGTTTCCAGAGTTATCATTAACATTAGAACTTATAATACATCAACTTGATAACAAAGCATTGCAAAAGTTAAGATTTTTAGAACTAGAAAAAAAATACATATAAAGACTTATAGTCTTTGCTTACATATACTCCCCCTTTTTACAACAAAAACAAACTACATTCAGAATGTGTAACATACAAAATAACAAAAACACCAACACAAAATACATATAAAGACTTCTTCTTCTTCTTCCTCAGCATAATTTTTACTATTTTCATCATCTGAATCAGTGTCATGTTTAATGACATGATGCTCTATCTTAGCAATACGAGTGTCTAATGAGGTATACTTGTCATCAATGGTGGAGAGTTTATCTTGAATAGAAGAAAAGTTTTCTCGCATTTCGGAACTGAAGCTAGTATAATTTTGATAAAATGGAACAAACCAAGGTGGCATATCAGCTTCTTCAGGAGCTGGACTCCTTTCTTCAGGTGCAGGTCTTGCTGGTCTATTGCCTTAGAACATCCAGCCCTTGATATACTTTTTGTAACCCATTCGTTTCAATGTAGTAGATGAGAAAACATGATAATGGGTTCTTTTTACTATTTTTGAAGCTGGAGAGAGGACTTGAAAATGGGTAAAGATTAAGGAACGAATACCACCGTATGGAAGCCCAATTCTAGGAGATTTAAGCTTCACCATCCACTTCAGTATGATACTGGATAAGTCTAGTTTCTTCCCTTTTAGTAAGCACCACATAACAAAACAATCAAAATATGACACGTGATCAAAGGATCCAGACCTCGGAATTATGTTGTATGCAACAATCTTATGCATAATTTGTGCCTAAAGATTAAGCTGCTTGTATGGTGGAGGATGTCCAAAATACACAGGTGCATCATTCATCACAAGAGGCAGAAATTCTTGTGGTGTAAATCCTTGTTCCTTGGTCCAATGCTTCTCAACTGGTGCACACTCAAAATTCCCATGCTTAATATGAAGAATTTTCCGTAACGAGTGTGGGGTAAGTGTAATCCTTTGACCATAAATTTCAGAAGTAATTCTATCTTCCTTCTTAACCAAGTTAGAGTAAAAAAATCTTAATCTGATCTGGATAATACCTTTTTACTTGATGAAGGATAAACTTGTCCCATCCTATAGCTTTGAATATTTCTAAAATTTCAGGAAAATTTTCTTCAAAGAAAGTAGCATCTAAAATCTTACAAAACATCGGTTCAATAGCAGATAGGTGATTTTGATACAATGATTTTGCGTGCGAAGAGACAAGCCATTTTTCTATGTCATCGTTGCTTGTAGGCTTTGAAGAAGACGAAGAGGCTTTGTCCTTTTTTCCTACAGTTTTGGTACGAACCATCTTGATAAGTAGAAACCCTAGATATGTATGGAGTAGGATATGATCGATAATCATTTTTTGAAGCTTGGGAGAGAAAGAACTGAAAGAAATTAGAAGAGAAGATGTTTTAGAGGAAGGAAGACGAATGGACAGACGTCTGTAGGGTTTAAAAATCATGTTTTTAAGTAAAAAGTACAACCCGCCGCGAGACAGTCGTCTGTCCACAGACAGTAGCCTGCCAGTCGACTGCTAACTCACTGGCAGTCGTCTATCTATTGTATTTTATACTGACAGTAGCCTGCCAATCATCTGTTAGCTCCCTGGCAATCGTCTGTCCTGACCAAACTGAACTTCTTCCTTTTTTAGTTAACTTCTCTTATATGTAACATGCCTAATTCTTGTCGAATAAATATAAATTGATCCTCAGCTAATGGTTTGGTAAATATATCAGCTAATTGAGCATGAGTATTTACAAATTCAAGAACTATTTCTTTCTTGTCTACATTATCTCTTAAAAAGTGACGACGTATATCAATATGTTTAGTTCTTGAATATGATACCGGATTCTTTGAAATATTTATCGCGCTTGTATTATCGAATTTTATGTGGATTGTTTGGTATTGAATTTTGAAGTCCCTTAATTGTTGTTTCATGTATAAAATTTGAGCACAACAGCTCCCAGCTGCTATGTATTTTGCTTCAGTTGTAGATAATGCTATGAAATTTTGTTTCTTTGAAAACCATAAAACTAATGAGTATCCTAAAAAAGTGGCAAGTCCCACTAGTGTTTTTTCTATCTATTTTGCAGCCTGCATAATCTGCATCTGAATAACTCATCATTTTGAAATCAGTTCCTTTTGGATACCATAACCCTAAATCTAGTGTGCCTAGCAAATATTTAAGGATCCGTTTTACTGTTGTTTGATGTGATTCCTTAGGAGCCGATTGGAACCTAGCACACATACACATATTGAACATTATATCTGGTCTACTTGATGTTAAGTAAAGTAAATTTCCTATTATACCTCGATAATGTTTGGTATCAACTTGTTTCCCTTTTTCATCTTTGTCTAGACTAGTTGAAGTGCTCATGGGTGTTCCTATAGGTTTACTTTCTTCCATATCAAACTTCTTTAACATGTCTTTAATATACTTAGTTTGATTTATGAAAGTTCCATTTTTATCTTGTTTGATTTGCAAACTTAGAAAGTAATTTAATTCTCCCATCATGCTCATTTCAAACTCTCTCTGCATAGTTTTAGCAAATTCATTACACAAATCTTCATGAGTAGCTCCAAATATAATATCATCAACTTAAATTTGAACTATAAGCATATTATTATCTTTGGTTTTTATAAATAAAGTGTTGTCTATCTTTCCTCTTGAAAAATTATTTTGGAGTAAAAATTTGCTTAGCCTATCATACCAAGCTCTAGGAGCTTGTTTCAATCCATATAGGGCCTTAGTTAACTTAAATACATGATTTGGATTTTTAGAGTCTTCAAAACTTGGAGGTTGTTTAACATAGACTTCTTCATTAATATAGCCATTTAGAAATGCACTTTTTACCTCCATTTGGTATAATTTGAAGTCTTTATAGGCTGCATAGGCAAGAAGCATCCTTATTGCTTCCATTCTTGTTACAGGGGCAAAGGTTTCTTCATAATCAATGCCTTCTTCTTGATTGTAACCTTGTTCTATAAGACTAGCTTTATTTCTTACAACTACTCCAGTTTCATCCTTTTTATTTCTAAACACCCATTTAGTTCCTATGATTGACTTGTCTTTGGGTTTAGGTATAACTTTCCATACTTGACTTCTTTCAAATTGATTTAGTTCCTTCAGCATAGTTATGATCCAAGAGTCATCTTTTAAGGCTTCTTCAATATTCTTGGGTTCATCTTGAGATAAAAAAGTATAATGGTTGCAGATATTCTTTAATGAGGCTCTAGTGGTTATTCCTTTTGAAGTTTCACCAAGAATTTGTTCTTTTGGATGATTTTTATCATTTCTCCATTCTTTACGAAGCTTCAGATTTTCTGTAAGGTTTTCATTTGGAGCATCATTATTGATTTCTTCTTTTATTTCAAGATCTTCTTCTTTTTGTGGAGTATCTTCTTTTTCATCATTCTCATTTTTATTATCATGATTGTTTGATTTATCAAATGTTATGTGCATTGATTCCATAATAGTAAAGGTTCTTTTAATATAAACCCTATAAGCTTTACTATTTATAGAGTACCCTAGGAAGATACCTTCATCAAATTTTGCATCAAATTTTCCTAGATCATCTTTAGTATTAAGAATAAAACATTTGTATCTGAATACATGAAAGTAGGAAATATTAGGTTTTCTTTCTTTCCAAAGTTCATATGGTGTTTTGTTTATTTTTGATCTTATTGATACCCTATTTACAATGTAGCATACTGTATTTACAGCTTCTACCCAAAAGTATTTAGGTAGATTATTTTCATTCAACTTTGTTCTCGCCATTTCTTGTAGAGTTCTATTTTTTCTTTCTACAACTCCATTTTGTTGTGGAGTCCTAAGTGCAGAAAAATTATAGTTTATTCCATATTCATTACATAATTTTTCAACATTTTTGTTTTTAAATTCCCTACCTTGATCACCCATAAAGCTTGTTATATTATAACCCTTTTCATTTTGTAATTTCTTACATAATGTAATAAGCATGTCATAGGCTTTATCTTTGTTTGGTAGAAATAATACCCAAGTGAATCTTGAATAATCATCCACTATTACAAAAGCATATTGTTTTCCTCCTAGACTTGAGGTTCTAGTTGGACCAAATAAGTCTAGATGCAACAATTCTAGGGGTCTTTTTGTAGATATGTATTTTTTCTTTTTGAAACTTGTTTTAACTTGCTTTCCTTTTTGGCATGCATCACATATCTTGTCTTTTATAAATTTTGTATTAGGTAGTCCTTTGAAAAGATTTTTCTTTGATAATTTGGATAATAGGTCCATGCTAGCATGTCCTAGTTTCCTATGTCATAACCAACTTATTTCATTCATTACTGCCAAACAAGTTACATTTTGATTTACTAAGTTCTCAAAATTTATACAATAGACATTGTTTAAACTATGAGCTATAAACAAGGTTTCATTGTTCTTAAGATTTTGAATAACACATTTTTCTTTCTTAAAGATTATTTCGAACCCTTTATCACTTAATTGACTAATACTTAAAAGGTTATGTTTTAATCCTTCTACTAATAGCACATTATCTATAGTGAGTGAAGGTTCTTTACCAATTTTACCGATGCCAATGATTTTACCTTTAGCATTATCGCCGAAGGTGACGTATCCTCCATCCTTTTATTTTAATGTAGTGAACTTGGTCTTATCACCGATCATGTGCCTTGAGCACCCGTTGTCCAAGTACCATTTATCCGTTGACGGTATTGTTCTAAAGCATACCTACAATGGAGGATTTTTTGTGTTAGTCTTTGGAACCCAAATTTTTTTAATTTTCTTTGTTTTGTTGTTAGTTCCATTATTGACTTTCCATTCCCCTTGCACTTTAACATATTTTCTCTTTAGTGGGCAGTTAAACATTACATGACCTTTAGTCTTGCACATATAGCAAGTGGTGTGTTCATGTTTGTTGTTTGATGAAGTATTATGGTGTGTTCATGTTTGTTGTTTGATGAAGTACTAGCATAATACTTAGCTTCCTTAACAAAGTATCCCATATATAACTTTTTGTTCCTTTTATTTGCTTTACCATTATAGCCTATACCTTCTTGGTTTCTATGAAGCCTTTGCTGTCCAATCATCTTTTCAAAGTTTTCTTTTCCTTTGGTAAAGTTATAGATAATTTTTTTTTTATCCTCTACTGCCTTTTTGAGTTCATTTACTTCCAAATCTTTTTTATTATCTTTATGAGTTTTGCTTAATTCTTGAGTTACTTTATTTACTTCTTCTTCTAACTTCTCAATAAAAGTGTCTTTTTCTTTTTCAATGATTTTGAATGATTCAAGTTGCTTTAATAGTTCTTTATTTTGATCTTTCAAAGTTATATTTCTCTTAAAATTTTTTATGAATCTCTTATGCAAAGAAAACAACTCAGCTTGCAATTCCTTATAGGAAGACATGCTGTCACATGACTCATCACACGACTCATTGTGAGATTCTGTAGAGGAATAGTAGGAGTTTACCTCTTCTTCATTCGCCATGAAACATATGTTTGCCATCTCTTGTCAGCTTCATTCATTTTCTGTCTCGTTGGAGCTTGAATCATCCCACATAGCTTTCATAGCTTCCTTCTTTTTCTTCTTGTTTTTCTTGAGCAACGGACAATCTAGTTTGATATGCCCTGGTTTCTTGCAGTGATAACATATTGGAGGTTCATTTTTACTTTTATTTTCCTTCCTATTTGTCTCTCCTTTTTCAGGTTTCTTTTTATTGAACTTCTTAGGAAACCTCTTATTTCTTCTATAGAACTTGCCTAGTCTCTTAGTGATGAATGCTAATTCATCTTGATCTAAGCCACTTGTCTCATTTTCCTCTTCACTAGAGCTGTGGCTAGACGCTTTTAGTGCAATAGATATTTTATGCTTTAGTTCAGGATTCCTTTCTTTTAAGGCCATTTCATAGGTAAGAAATGAACCCAAAAGTTCATTTAAAGTGGTAGTCTTAAGGTTTCTACCTTCAGTGATAGTTGCAGCCTTTGGTTCCCATATTGAGGGAAGACCTCTTAGGATTTTTCTGATCATTTCGTAGGTAGTATAGGTTTTCCCTAAGGCACTTAAGGAGTTTATTATATGGGTAAATCTTGTGTACATACTTGATATTGTTTCATCGGAATTCATCTTGAATGCTTCATATTCGCTTGTTAACATGTCTATCCTATTGTCTCTAACATCAATAGTTCCTTCATATGTCACTTCTAATTTGTCCCATATTTCTTTAGCCGTCTTGCATGCCATGATCCTATTAAATTCGTTAGCATCTAAGACACAGTATAAAGTATTTATAGCACTTGAATTGATTTGAAGCATTTTATAGTCTAAATCGATCATATCCTTTTTTTCTTTTGGAATCTGTTTTCCATCAACTATTTTAGTGTGAATAAGGTCTCCATCCACAACTACTTTCCATGCTTTCCAATCCATGTGTTGGAGATAGATTTGCATTCTCTTTTTCCAAAATGTATAATTATATCCACAGAAAATTGGTGGACGAGCTGAGGATTGGCCATCACTAAATGGTGCTACTCCTATATTTGCCATTTGATCTTTTTATAGTTTCTAATTAGGAATTACTATAACTAGTCTTTGATACCAATTGAAATTAGGAATAGCTTCCCAAGAGGGGGGGCGGTGAATTGGTTTTTAAAAAATTGTTCCTTTAGAATTAGTTCTTTTAAGTTGTAAATCTTAGAAACAATCACAACAAGATCAAACTTTCAATATATGTAACAATATATGTGAAAATTTGCTGCACTCAGTATAAGCCTTGTATCACAATTATTCTTCTTCCCAATGTTTAGTTTTTAAATAAACTTTCAGATTAATAAGTCAAGGATAATCAACCAACATAGTCCCTTTCGGTTTCCGCAATCAATGCTGATTTATCCAAAATGAATTACCTTCCAGTCTATTTAACAACCAAACATTTATAATTGAAATTTAAAACAACCACGCAGATTATATCATTTAAAAATAAAGAGTAGAGTAGAGAAAGAAGAACACAAGGATTTTTACGAGGTTCGGCTTCAACACAGCCTATGTCCTCGCCCTTAGCCAAACCGCCAAAGGATTCACTATTACCATTCTTTTATCAGCCGGAACAAAAACAATTACAATCACTCCTTGGGTAAGGCTAGAGCCCACATTCTCCAAACAATCTCCTCTTGTTTGGTCCAACGATTCAATTACTCAAATCGTAAACAAGCCCTGTTACAAAGATAGAAAAACAATACATACAAGAACTTGCTCCTCAAAGAGCTGATTAGTACAAATTTAAAACACTAATGCACTTCAGTAAATTCAAAATATGAATTTCAGAATGAAGCTCTCAGAAATTTATCACCATGGGTATCTTTCAATGAAAGAATCAACAACTCAATGATCAAACACAGTGAGATTCAGCAAGAACTTCTTTTAATTTCGAGCAAGGATGAGATCTATATGAAGCACTTTCAGAAATTCAGAATGAGAGAGAGTATGATAGCAGATTGTGAGTTCTTAATGATCTTGGTGATTAAATCAATGTGTCTTTAGGGGTATTTATAGATGTATAAAACCTTCTTGCTTGTTCCTCAAAGGATACTTAGACTTGTTTCCATATATTAAACTTATTTGAGTTTCCAAATATTTGAATTTCAAAAATTATATCCGTTGGAAAATAGAAAAATGCCGGGAGGCAATCGACTGTGAAGTCCTGAGAGTCGTCTGTCCATTTAATATAACTGTGAAAATCATAGGCAGAAAGGTGACAATCGTCTATCCCTTGAGTGGCAGTCGTCTGTCATCAGAATATAAGGTGACAGTTGTGTATTCATATGATGACAGTCGTCTGTCCATATATAATTTTAAGCCTATTAATAACATAGAGAGTGGACAGTCGTCTAGTGAAACTTTCACAACCTTCTCACTTTTCACTGACAGTCGTCTATGGGAGCCTTGACAGTCGTCTGTCAGGTTTTTGTGTTTCAATTTTAAGCCTTGTTAATTTAGTCAGTCGTCTGCCTATTAACACACAGTCGTCTGTCAACTGAATGATTTTCTTTTCTAGTCACTTTTTGATTTCTCTCTCATTGTTACTTGGAATATAAATTTGTTTTAACTTTGAAAACATATTCTAAGGTATTATCTTAAGGTCTCTAAGTCTATTTTCCTAATGTGCTTCAAAATAAAAATTTCATACCTGAATAAACTTAAAGTACTTACAAAGACTTGTCCTAAGTGCTAAAAAATTCTCCTTTGCTCTGAACTTTTTTTGTTGTTGTTGCTAGTCTCTGATCTCTCAGAATAGTCTGAACTTTGAGCTCTCATGTTGATCTTATTTAATCATTATGCTCTTATGGTCTTCAGACTTTGATCCATACTATCAGACTTTGATTCATGCTACATGAGTACCTTCAATATGGATTCCCGAGAAAACACAACACTCAACTAAAGCATGTTAAATCCTACTTGTTTGTTAGCATCAAAATGGAGTATTAAACCTTGTAAGGCCAACAGGAGGCTCAAGATCTTTGTAGACAATTCATCCTGGCCGTATGAAAAATGTACAAGGATCTACGAGAGTTTTATTGGTGGAGTGGTATGAAGAGAGAGATTGTTGAGTAAGTAACCCAGTGCTTGACGTGCCAACAAGTAAAAGCTAAGCACGAGAGGCCAGCGGGTCAGTTGCAGCCATTATTTATCCCAGAGTGGAAGTGGGATCATATATTTATGGATTTTGTCTCAGAGTTACAATCAACATCGCATGGCCAGAATGCGATTTGGGTGGTAGTAGATCGGTTGATTAAGACCGTCCATTTCCTCCCTATCAAGATCAACTATCCCCTCAACCATTTGGCAGAGATTTACGTCTAGGAGATAGTTTCTTCTCACGGAGTGCCTGTGTCCATAGTGGCAGATCGAGACCCGCGTTTCACATCACGGTTCTGGAGAAGCTTGTAGGAAGCTCTAGGTTCTCAGGTATCATTTAGCATGACATTCCATCCTCAGTCAGACGAGCAGACTGAGAGGATGATACATATATTAAAAGATATGCTCCGAGCATGCGTATTAGATTTTGGGGGTAACTGGAATCAGTTTATGCCACTGGTAGAGTTTGCATATAATAACAGTTACCAGTCTAGCATCAGCATGACACCATTTGAAGCTCTATAGGGTAGAAAATGTCATTCTCTATTATATGGGGATGAGATGGGTGAGTGGTGAGTTGTGAGACCAGAGCTTGTACAGTAGGCGTACAATAAGGTTTGACTCATTAGGGATACAATCAATGCAGCTCAGAGTCAACAAAAGAGTTATGCCGATAATCACTACAGGAATTTGGAGTTCGATGTGGGTGATCATGTATTTTTGAAGATAGCTCCATTGAAAGGGGTTATGAGGTTTGGTACGAAGGGTAAACTTAGCCCTAAGTTCATCGGTCCATTTGAGACTTTAGAGAAAGTGGGTTTGATGGCCTATAGGCTAGCTTTGCCACCTGCATTATCTAGGATGCACGACTTATTCCATGTTTCTATGTTGAGAAAATACGTCCCAAACCCTTCTCATATTATCAGTTATGGTGAGTTAGAGCTCAGTGATTCGCTAGTTTATGAGGAGGTACCCGTGTAGATTCTGGACAGAAGAGAACAAGAACTACATAATAAGAAGATTCGTCTGGTAAAGGTTCTATAGAGGAATTACACAGTAGAAGAGGCTTCTTGGGAGCTCGAGGAACAGATTAGACAGAAATACCCGCAATTATTCTAAAAATTCTAGATGTGATTAAGAAATGTGAGTAAATATGTTATGTTTCTTTTGCAAGTACATGTAATGCTTTAATTAGTAAGTGGTAGTTTAGTTTTGAGGGAAATTTTCTTTTGATATATGTAATCTCCCAGGACTTGGAACGTAAACCACGGTATTCGAGGGTAAGTAATAAAATAAGTAGACCATTTTGCCTTTAAGGGATGATGAGTTGTATGAGTAGTAAATTTCGAGGACGAAATTTTATAAGGAGGGGAGAATGTAATGACCCGAAGAATAATTAAGAGAGTGGAAAAGTGGAAACAGGGAAAAGGGGGCACAGCCTACTTCGTTGACGAACGCTTCACGTTTGTTGACGACGTTGCATTATGAGCTCGTCGACAAAGGAGAATTTCATTGACGAGAAGATACCGAGAGGATTTTTGGGGCGACTATGAATTTTGTCGATGAAGGGGAGAGTTCGTCGATTAATTGCGTATTGACCTTGAAGCGTTCGTCGACGACGTTGCATTATGAGCTCGTCAACGAAGGAGAAATTCGTTAACGAGAAGATACCGAGAGGATTTTTGGGGCGACTATGAATTTCGTCAACGAAGGGGAGAGTTCGTTGATTAATTGCCTATTGACCTTGTCAATGAGGTGACATCGCTCGTTGATGAAGCCCCTAGTATAAATAGTGTGAAACTCAGTTTTGAACGCAGAAAAATTAGGAAATTCACTCTTTCTCTCTCCTCCCTTCAGTTTCTCCTCCTTCTCGCTTAGTTTTTGGGCCAGATTTACACCGGTTCAACGATCTGAAGCCACCACGACACTCCTAGGGAAGTTCTTTGCATATTTGCCGGAGTGGATCGTCGGTGGGGCTAGTTCAAAATTCATCCCTGATTCGAGGTAAGGCTAAATATTCAAAATTTGGTCTTTTCATAGTTATAGGAAATGATATTCATGTGAAAATATTGAAATTTAGTTTTGGGAGTTGTTGAATTCAGGGTGTTGAATAGGGAACCCTGCGGGTGCAGGACGAGTGAAATTAGGGGGTTTCTTTTCAGTACCAGGTAAGGGAATAAACTAAAGCAGTTATTTTTGCATGTAAATTAGTATTATTTATCAGCAAATTAATTTTCAGAAAATCATGTTTTATATTTGAATATTATTTAGAAAATGCATATTTGGGAGAATACTGCTGTTATATAAGAAATGTAATTTTAGAATGAAAAGTATGATTTTACACAACATTGTATGACATGAATAATATTTTTACATGATACGTATTATATTATGGCAATTTTACGAATAAGCATGTTTTCAGTAATTATGAAATAATGTAGTATATGATGATTTTGAAGTACATCATAAAAGACTTATTTACTCAAAATGATATGTATAAGATTTTCGGCGCAAGGCTGTGATTGATAGCCGACGCAAGGCCGTGTTTATGAAATATTCGGCGCGAGGCCATATTTACGAAACATTTGGTGTAAGGTCGTATTTATAAAAGTATAGAAATGCTATCAATCCATTTATGTTGAATGCTATATTATCATGTACTATATGATATTAGAACCCAAATGTTAGTTTAATTCAGTTCAGGAGCACGGTACCATAGCTATATAGATCAGATATCTATGTTTAGATTTGTGCTAACTGCCCCACGAGGGGGTGGGAGAGGGATAGTTGATGTGGCCTTCAGTGTAGAGTTGTAGATGTCCACCTGACAGTCTAGACTAAGGTGTGGCAGGCCCATCGTACTTACAGACATTTTTGACTCGGTAATGGTCGGCCAACCATTGTCGGGTCTCGCCTTCAGGCTGCACAACTCGTCATGGGGGGTAATACATGACACCAGCTAGCTATTCGTCTTGGGTATGTTTTCAGTATTATCAACTATACTAGAAATTTTATGAACTATATGATTTATTAGAAAATACGAAAGTATATGATTATCCAATATTTTATGATGAATGTTTCAGGTATATGAAATGTACTATATATGTATAACTGCATTAAATGTTCATGTTGCCACACAATTGTATTTAGTTTATTTTTCCTCACTGAGAAGTGTCTCACCCCCAGACATTAAATGAATTTCAGGAAACCTAGAAGGATCGGCAAATCGAGGCCGTCGTTGAGTTAGTGTGTTACTACCCTATTAGGAGGGTAAGTTTTGTCTAGGAACAGTAGATTTGAGTTGTGGGTTCCTAGATATGCATATATGTTTTGTATTGAGATGTATATAAACACCATATTTATGGATTATAGTTAACTCTGGTATTATATCTTTTGTGGTTATGATGATGTATGTTTTACATTTACTATTGCCTAGGTTCCGCTGTGAATGACAGGTGTCCCCGTTACCCACGGGTTCGGGTTGACTTACTTATAAAATTCGTATTATTATATGATAAATTAAGCTGGTCGTTACATGCACTGCTACTTCTAGGCTCTGTCTTGAAAATGATATAAAATAGTCTTAGAAATCTATCCTCATAATACCACTAATACACTAAACAAACTAGGATCCATAAAATATTATTCTATAACCATTTAACATCCTTAATCCCAATTTAAGATTCAATCCTACCACATAGAAACACGAACCGACGACAGTTTACTATCGTTTTCTTGAAGTTGTCACCCTAGGAAAATCACAGAAACAATCACGGAACTCCTGCCTCTAGGTCACAAGAGAGAACCCTAAATTCCAATCTTATCCTCCACAATGACTGATTCATATCCCAGTCTACCCATCCCCTATTCTCATCAAAATCCATTCCTATACTTTGATATTGTATTCCGTTGTTTACTAGAGTTTGCAGAAACTAGCAACCTAAGTTTTGATACCAAACTATGACGCCCCTATTTTCATACCATTTTTTTCCATCTCTAGTAAATAATAAATATTAATCCAACACCTGCCATGTCACAACTATGATACCATATCAACACAACCTGACCTGAAGTGGGATACTGGGTAATCAGTCCATTATATAAAAACATACCTAACAGCGGAAGTCCATATATACATACCATCCAGAATACAAATGGTCAAAGTTCTAAACATCCATAAACATCCCCAAAAGTCCATAACATATCCCAGGGAACTACACAAACACATTCCCAAACACAAAATGCTTGCCCTCTCTATCAGGATACTAGCTCTCCTTTATCTCAGAGCTCTATCTCCTAGTCTGTTACGGTTCCCTAAAATATTAAAATATTTGGGTGAGACACCTCTCAGTAAGATGGAATAAATTATTCACAGTGTGTGGTAGTATGAGTTCAATTGCATCACATCACATTCCATTGTAATACATATAATAGCTAGGAGAATATATAGAGATATGTACTCATAATCATATAAGTATGTAAAACGTATTTCTCAAAATCTCTCTTATCATTTTTCATAATTATATACGTACTTTCTTATTTCTCAAAGTCATATTCACATTTTCCTTCATAAGCTTTTCTATCTTATATTCATATCTCAATAACTTTCATAAGCTTTTCCTTCTCATTTTCATTTTCACACTCCATCCCATGGGCATCCTCATATATGTATCTCAGCGTGCTTGTAACCCATGTTTGTTCATTATCGTGTCTGTAATGAGTAATCATAATCCAGCACATGAGTTTTTGCCAGTATAAAATCCACAACGTGTCTATAACTCATGGCTGCCTTGAGGATATTCCTATCTCATTGTCATGCTTTCCCCCATGACTAGGTTGTGCGACTCGAAGGTTGGACCTAACCACGATTGGCCTACTCGGTTAGATTAAGGGGGAACATGTCTGTAGTACAAATGACCTACCCAATCCTGGTTCGGACCCCAAAAGGGTATCACAACCCTTCATAGGCCCATTTGACTGTCTCGCCACACACTCCATGAGACCGTGTGGTTGCATTATCACCTCACTATCAACGGTACCATGCTCTCAATCAACAATAGCCCATCAGGGTACTCATTTCCACATTTCCATATTCATATTTCAATATTCTCAATTCAGTATTCATAGTTCAGTATTAACATTCATCTCATCACATCAGTGGTATTCCCATCATTTTTCTGTTCATTCTTCTCATAACATATATCTCATTTATCGTATTTCAACATTTCTTAGTAAAACATATCAGCACCACATTTCATTATTCCCCAGTAAATTGCACACACACACACACACACACACACACACACACACACACACACACACACACACACACATATATATATATATATATATATATATCACATTTCTTCGTTTTTTTTTAAATCATTCTGTATACTTCTTTTCATCATTTCCATAAAAAAATCTCATTTCATCACAATTATGCTTATGAAACATAATTAAATTTCCATAACTTCATTTCTATATAAAACAGTTCAGTGTGTGCGTGTCTATATATATATATATATATATATATATATATATATATATATATATATATATATTTCATAATCTCGTTTCCTTCAGCGTAAACCATGTATCCCAATTTCAATTACATTCCCAGTATAAGCCTGTTATCTTATATTTCTCAAGCCACACAATTTTTATCTAATATTTATAATATAATAACCAAAGGAAAAATATCATATTTCATTTTTCACATACTTTAAATTAACAATTCATTTTCCAAAAATAGCTATTATAATTTATTCTCCTTACCTGACTTATTGAGATGCCCGTTAAAACACAAATCCTATGCTCGTGGCGTTCGAAACTCAAGACTCCTGAAATTCACATTTTTCCCAAATCAATTTACTTATCTCCTACAATATTTCTCATTTAGCACTTCCTAGGCCCTAAGTACTCCAAATGAGCACTTAGACCATAAAATACCTTAATTACCCTGATTTTGGAGTGGTGCCCAAGTACTTCAAATCAACAATCCGGTTTGGTTAAGCTATAGAGAATCTCCCCACGAATCCTATGGTAGCTTATGATAATCAAAACAGGCATTAACAGAGCAAGAATCGAAGCGAGAAAAAGAGAGTTAAGGCTATAGGGTAGAGAGAGAAAGAGAAAGAGAGAGAGAGAGAGAGAGCGAGAGGAGAGAAAAATCACGCTGGAAAATGACAGATTGCCTATTTATAGGCTAGACTTCATCGACGAGTTAAAGTGATTCATCGACGAGCCAATGAAGACACTTTGTCGACAAGGAGGCTGGTTCGTCGATGAACGTTAAATTCTCTAAAATTCTTTGACTCTTGGTATCTTCTCGTCGATGAGACACGTGTACTTCGTCGATGATACCTAGAAGGACATTCATCAACGAAGACTCTGGGTTCGTCAATGAAACCTTGCTGATGCCCCTTTTAATTTCTTTCCCCTTTTCTTATTCTTTTTTGTAACAACCTGATTTTTCATGCCATTTTTTTCAACATATATAAACTGTAAAATTTCACTGCTCTAATACCTTCTAATAAAAACCAAATCATCATCGCAGACCAGATAGGGACCGTGGAATTTGGAATTCAATAAAGTACCTATGTAGCGCAAAGCATAATACATACAACCACATCAATATATACAATACCAGAGTATCCAAATTTCCAGAATATGCATACATAGTCATTCCCAAAATTTCCTCATCTGGACCTAGGGACTACTAAAAAATGACCTCCTAAAAACACTCACCCAATAGACAGGGTAGTACTGTAGTCCCCTCTATCTGCAAGCCTGATCTGCCCGCCTAGCTGGTTCACTTGAAAAATGTTAAATCATTGGGATGAGACAATGTTCAGTAAGACGAAATATGCTATTGCTAGTGTGTGGTAAATGAGTTTAAATAATTGTAAAATCTTATTTAGAAGTACTGCAAATAACTGAGTCTGAGAAAACACATATAGATAATATAAAGTATAGCTTATACCTACGTTGCTTAACATAACTTTTTTTCTAAATATACTATTCATGATACTTCTAATATTTATAGGTATATCTACGGTTATCGTAAAATATGGATATATATATATATATATATATATATATAATAGCTGAGAAAAAAAATCCTTGGATGGATAACTAAAAGTCATGATTTAACCCCTCATGACAGGGTTGTGCGGCCTGTACGAGGGACCCATCACTAGTTGGCCGACCAGGATAAGTCGAAAGTCAGATCGGCCTCCTTAACCCTAACTAATGGGGAGCTTGTCAACAACATAGGCACGATCGACTGTTGAAAATCCACATACTATCTGAGTTACGTGGTTGCACTCTGAACTAAAAATAGCTATGGTACCATGCTCTACTAACTGAATCTAGTCGATCAAGGTCTGATACTATAGATATATATATATATATATATATATATATATATATATATATATATATATATGTAACTGATATTTCTATTTACTGTTTTACCATGATTTTGAAATAACCATAACACTATAAAAATGGTATGAATAATATGAAAATCTGAGTAACTTACTAAATATTTAATATCTGTATATCTGAATATCTTTTTGAATATTTGAGTATCTAGGTGTTATGGTTCTGAAATCATGGTATTCTAAAAATGCTAAAAATATATGTTTCTGTACGTATACTGTAAATCATGGTATCTTGGAAATACTATAAATCATGTTTCTGAATACTCTATAAAATTTCTATCTGTATGTATACTGAAAATTCAACATTCTATAGAACATGTATATTCCATGATATTTCCTACTAATATACTATAAAATAGGGTATTTGTAAACTGTATAAATATCGTACTAATCTATTACGAGCTCATGCCACACAATTAAATTCACATGCTCTGAAGTCTATATTTTCTGTTATACTAATATTTATGATTTGAATAATAATAAGGTAAAACATATAATTTTTACTGGTAACCATACTCAAATTTCTAGCATAGCATGTTTCCTTTAGTTGACTATTTAAGCACTAGATGCAATTCATAACCTTATGTGTGCGACATTCATAATTTCAACATCCTGAGATAACACATGTATAATTTCCCAATCAAACAACTGAATTCACCTAAATAATTATCATATATATATTTTCCCTAAATACATATGTGCATAATTTATAGACTATAAACCATGTATCATTTTACCTGAATTCCTGAAATATTACCCACTGGGGTCCCCAAAACACCATATTCCTGAAAATACATTACCATGATTTTACTTCACAAAACTCCAGTACATTCTCATATAATACAAAATCTGGGCTTAAATGAACTTGCTAATACTAACAATACCCAAATAATCAACTTACCTTGGTTTCGGGATGGTTCCCAAACTTCTCAAATCAATGTTTTGCTCTAGCTATGTTGTAGATAATCTCCCCAAGATCACTGTGGTAGTTTCTGATCATCGAATTGGGGAGAGACGGAACCAAAAACGTAGAGAGAAGTGAGAGAAACTGTATTCTAGAGAAAGAAAGGAAATTCTATTGAAATTCTCGTAGAAAAATTGATTTTCGGCTTTATATAAAAAAGCTTGTCCACGTGGACTCGTCGACAAGACACATCGCTTGTAACGACCTACTATATTTTATTTAATTAATCTAACAATCAACCTAAGCAGTGAGAAGTTGAAATCATATAATCACAACCATATACATATACAATACCAGAGTGCTAAATACTCCCAAAATATGCATACATAATTGAAACAGGGCTACACAAAAATCCCCCTCTTTCCCAAAAACACTCACCCTACTGGCAGGATAGCACTGTAGCCCCTCTACCTGTAAGCTTAATCTGCTTGCTTAGCTGGATCACATGAAAAATATCAATTAAATGGGATGAGGCGACACTCAGTAAGAAGAAACATGCTATTACTAAGGTGTAGCAAGTGAGTCATATGCTTAGAAATTCTGATTTAAGAAAATACCATAATTAATAAAATCTGAAGAAAACTCACATGTCTTTTACAGTATATCATACACCTATATTGTTTAACATAACCTAGTTTTTCTAAATAATCTACTCATAATACTTCTAAATATCTAAGTAGGAATAATTTTATGAAAAATATGATCATACATATATAATAAAACTAAGAAAAGTTCCCTGGATGGATAACTGAAGTCATGAATTAACCCCTCATGACAGGGTTGTGCGGCCCCGTAGGTAGGATCTAACCTGACTGGCCGACCAGGGTAAGTCAACTGAACTCCGATAGTCAGATTGGCCCCCTCAACCCATATCTAATGGGGAGCCTGTCCACAACATAGGCATGATCGACTTCTGAATACCACCTATTATATGAATAGGGGTTGCACTCTGAACTGAATATAGCTACGGTACCGTGTTCTGCTGCTGAATATAGTCCATCAGGGTCTGATACCATATACATAATTGATATTTCTAAAATACTATTTTTACCATGATTTTGCAATAGCGGAAAATAATCATAACATTATATATTCTGAGCTGAATAAACTGTAGTAGCTGGATATCTGAAATGTCTTCATAATTGGATAACTGAATTTCCTGATTAACTATATGAACTGAACGTTATGGTTTTGAAATAGGTACATCATAATAATCTGAAAAATACTGTAAATTTCATGTTTAGTACGTATACTGAAAATCATGGTATTCTGGAAATTATGGAAACCGTGTACTGGGAATAATAAACTCATGCCACACAATTAAACATTAATATTATCAGGCTATGAAACTGCATAAATAATCTGAATAATAATTTGCTAAAAAAACATATAATTTATACTGAATCAAAGTAGGTTTGCCTAGCATAGCATATTTCTCTTACCTAATTCCTATTAAAATCCCCCCTGCTATGATGGGTCCTAGACCCGCAAGGCTCCCCTGTGACGACCTGCTTAATTTTCATTTTTTTTAATATAATAGAATAAAATCAATATCACAAATCTCAGCAGATCATAGTCCACCTGGACCCATGGATACCGGGGATATATCAGAACATATAGCAGAAGCCTAAGCAGCAGAAACATACAATTGTATACATCTTATTATACCATACATCACAATACCAGAGTTACTACAATCACTGTATATATATATACACAATACAAAACCCAAAATATATCTAGGGCCATCCCACAAAATACATCCGACCCTATCAAAACACTTACCCTTCTGGAAGGGCAGACCAATCGTACTAGATCAGTTTACACGCTCTCCTATCAGGGGCTCTTGAAATGTTTATAAAATTCAGGGTGAGACACCTCTATGTAAGGGAAATAAACTAATACTAGTGTATGGCAACATGAGTATTTCGTGTTATACATATACCATACAGAACATATCTAGTAAATTGTTATGTCAAATATGGGAAAACATATATATCAGCAAAACATAGCAGAACATATCGCATTTTCATAAACATATATCATCTCATATAATAATAATAATACAAAAACATTCTTGGTAGGTTAGATGGTTGTTGTCATGTATTACCCCCACATGACTGGGTTGTGTGGCCCGAAGGTAGGACTTGACAATGGTTGGCTGACCACTACCAAGTCAAAACTACAGTCTATAAGTTCGATGGGTCCGTCAGACCTAGTCCGTACATTAGGGGTGCTCACACACTTCTTAAAAACTTCATCGACCTTACAATCTCATACCACTCCGTACAGCGATGTTAACACAAATATTATGATCATGATGACCATTGACACATAGCAACGGTACCGTGCAAGTGCTAGCCTAGACCAAGTCAACCAGGTTCTGATATCATATAACATATACTGAAATTGTGATACATGGATATTTCATATCATTAATTATCAAATCAATCATATCATTTTGCATATATACGTATATCATGAAAACCATCGGCTCGTACACCGGTATTTCACATTTTACCATAACTCGGCCCATACGCCGGCAAATCATATCTATAGTACAACTCGTACATTAGAAAATCATTTCCATAGCTTGGCCCATACGCTGGCAAATCATATCCATAGCACACCTCGTACGCTTGAAAATCACTTCCATAGCTCGGCCCATATGCCGGCAATTCATACACATAGCTCGACCTGTACGCCGGCAAACAAATATAAAAATCTCGACCCGTACGCCGATTTTTGTTATAAAAATTCATATCATTAACTCATTCCCAGAAAACAGTATTCATAACAATTTCTACTCATGCCACACTAAACAAGTTTCTCGTATATTCAACATACCATCTTTTTCAACAGTATTTTCCCAAATATAAATCATATATAAATATATTTATTTCCTTGAAATCAAGTACTATAATATTATACATACTTTTCATAAAATACTAGCTTAGTTTATCCCCTTACCTATGTCTTGAAAAGCCCCTAAATCAAACACTCCTGCACTCGCAGGGTTCCCCGTTCAATACCTTGAAAACAACATTCCCCATAACCAAAGGTCAGTATTTCTACACGTACAACACTTTCTACAACTGTCAAATAGGCAAATATTGAGTAGAAAGCCTTACCCTAGATTTGGGATGGATTCCAAACCAGCCCCAGCAACGATCCGCTCCGGCAGATTTGTAGAGAACTTTCCCAAGAGCGTTGTGGTGGCTTCAGATCCTCGAACTGACGAAAATTTGGCCCGAAATCGAAGAGAGAAGGGGGAAGAACCAAAGGATGGGAGAGAGAGAGAGAGAGAGAGAGAGAGAGAGATTCTGCGCAAGAAATAAGCTGAAAAATCACGTTTAACCCTATTTATCTTGCGGGATTCGTCGACGAGCCACATCACCTCGTCGACGAGTCTTGTAGAAAGTTCGTTGACAAATCTCAACCCTCGTCGATGAATTTCAGGCTTCCAAAAATCCTCTCTCGGTATCTTCTCGTCGACGAATGCTATCCTCGTTGACGAGCTCCTCTCATACCTTCGTAAACGAGTCCCTTGTGTTCGTCGACGAGGAGCAAAAAAATTCCTTGGGATTATCCCATCTAAAATGCAACGTCGTCGGCTCCCTCCTTCTGTTCCTGTTTCCATTTTCCTTTCTTTTATTATTTAAATACCATTATTCTTCAGGTCGTAACATTCTCCCCTCCTTATAAAATCTCGTCCTTGAAATTTATTATTGACGCAACTTATCATCCCTTAACAAGAAAGGGGTCTACTTATTTTATTACTTACCCTCACTTATGGCGGAGGAATACCGTGGTTACATTCCGAGTCTTGGGAGATTACATATACAAAAGAAAAATTCTCCCAAAACTAAAATGTTATACTAATTAAACCATTACATGTACCTGCACAAAAAAATATTACCTAACTACTTAAGCTTCTTGAAATAGTTGTGGGTATTTCTGCTTCATCTGCTCCTTAGACTCCCAAGAAGCCTCTTCAACTCTATGATTCCTCCATAAAAATTTTACCTGAGGAATCTCCTTATTATGTAACTTCTATGCTTTTCTATCCAGAATCGGTATTGGTACCTCCTCATACACCAGTGAATCATTGATCTCTAATTAACCATAATTGATGATATGAGAAGGATTTGGGACGTATTTCCTCAACATAGCAACATGGAATACGTCGTGGATCCTGGACAATACAGGTGGCAAAGCTAGCCTGTAGGCTACCGGTCCCACTTTATCTAAAATCTCAAATGGACCGATAAACCTAGGGCTAAGTTTACCCTTCTTGTCGAACCTCATAACCCCTTTCAATGGAGCTATCTTCAAAAACACATGATTACCCACATCAAATTCTAGATTACTGCGGCGATTATCAGCATAACTTTTCTGTTGGCTCTAAGCTGCACTGATCTTGTCTCTAATAAGCCAAACTTTATCACGCCCTTGCTGTACAAGCTCTGGCCCCATTACTCGCCGCTCACCCACTTCATCCCAAAATAAAGGAGAATGATATCTCCTATCGTATAAAGCCTCAAACGGTGCCATGCCAATACTGGTCTGATAACTGTTATTATACCCAAATTCTACCAATGGCATGAATTGAGTCCAACTACCCCCAAAATCCAATACGCATGCTCAAAGCATATCCTCTAATGCCTATATCATCCTCTTAGTCTGCCCATCTGACTAAGGATGGAATGTTGTGCTAAATGACAACTAAGACCCTAGTGCTTCCTGCAGACTCTTCCAAAAACGTGACATGAAATGCGGGTCTCAATCTGACACAATAGATACTGGCACCCCATGAGGACGAACTATCTCCTGAATATAGATCTTCGCTAAACGGTTAAGGTAGTAGCTGATCTTGATAGGTAAAAAGTGGGCGGTCTTAGTCAAACGGTCAACAATCACCTAGATGACATTCTAACCATGTAACGCTGTCGGGAGTCCTAACACAAAGTCCATAGATATATGATCCCACATCCACTTTGGGATGAATAATGGCTGCAACTGCCCTGCCGCCCTCTGGTGCTCAGCTTTTACCTTCTGGCACGTCAGACACTGGGCTACATACTCGGCGATCTCTCTCTTCATACCACTCCACCAATATGACTCTTGCAGATCTCTGTACATCTTCGTACTACTGGGATGAACAGTATACAAAGATCTATGAGCCTCCTCGACAATGGTCCTCCTAATGTCCATATTGGCAGGAACACATAATCTGGAACGGAATCGCAAAGCGCCATCATCTACAACACTGAATCCCCCCCCTGACCATTCTGCACTCTATCCATCACCTCTTCTAATTCTAGGTCTTCTTTCTGAGATCTTTAATTCTTTCTTGTAGGGTAGGCTGCACCACTAAACTGGCAATGTGAGCCTGAGAACCACTTCCAACTAATCTAATGCCGAGTCTCTCTAGATCCATCATAATCGGATATTGGATCTCTATAGCCGCCAACACTAATTCCCTAGATTTCCTGCTCTATGCATCAGCTACCACGTTTGCTTTCCTTGGGTGATAACTGATGGTACAATCAAAATCCTTAATTAGCTCCAACCACCTTCTTTGCCTCATATTCAGTTCTTTTTGAGTGAAAAAGTACTTCAAACTTTTATGGTCGGAGAAGATCTCACACTGCTCGCCGTACAGATAATGCCTCCAAATCGTCAAGGTGTGTACTACTGCAGCCAATTCAAGATCATGTGTAGGGTAGTGCTTTTCATATTCTTTCAACTGCCTGGACACATATGCCACCACCCTACCATGCTACATCAATACACAACCAAGTCCTTTTAAGGATGCATCACTATAAATGACATACCCCTCACCCCCTGATAGGATGACGAATACTGATGCTGTGACTAATCTTTGCTTCAGTTCCTGAAAAACGTTGCTCGCAACTGTCGTACCATTCAAATATGACATTCTTCTTAGTCAGTCGTGTCAAAGGCCCCGATAACACCGAGAATCCCTCTACAAAATGACAGTAATACCCAGTTAGCCCCAAGAAACTCCTGATCTCCTAGACATTCCTCAATCTAGCCCAATTCACTACGGCCTCAACCTTACTAGGATCAACAGAAATCTGTCTCCAAATACAACATGCCCCAAGAACACAACCTTCTCAAGCCAGAATTCACATTTACTGAACTTGGCGTACAACTTCTTTTCCTGAAGCGTTTGTAGAACCTGCCTCAAGTGTGTCTCATGCTCCTTATAGCTCCTTGAATAGACTAGTACATCATCAATAAAAACAACAACAAACTAGTCCAGGTATTGGTGGAAGACTCTGTTCATCAAGTCCATAAATATCGCAGGAGCATTCGTCAAACCAAATGACATAACAAGAAATTCGTAATACCCGTACCTGGTCCTGAAGGCTATCTTCGAGACGTCTTCTGCTTTCACTTTCACTTGATGATAGTTGGATCTGAGGTCAATCTTTGAATACACCCGTGTACCCTGGAGCTGGTGAAACAAATCATCGATATGGGGTAGAGGATATTTATTCTTGATTGTCACTTTATTAATCTCCCTATAGTCTATACACATCCTTACATACCCGTCTTTCTTCTTCACAAATAAAACTGGAGCTCCCCATGGAGATACACTAGGTCGTATGAAGCCCTTATCAAGTAGATCTTGCAATTGATTCTTCAATTCTACCAACTCCTCTGGCGCCATCTAGTAAGGTACTTTAGAAATCGGCGCTGTACCGGGAAGTAGATCAATAGGGAAATCTACCACACAATCAGGTGGCAAGCCTGGTAACTCATATGGGAAAACATCTGTAAATTCCTTTACTACAGGTGTGCTAGCAAATTTCAATTCATTCTTTGACATGTCCTTCACAACTGCCACAAATCCCTGACAACCACTCAACAGTAATCACCTGGCCTAGATAGCTAAAACTAGATGAGGCGGGGATTGCACCTATGATCCTACAAACTTGAATTCTGCTTTCCCCAGAGGTTTAAATATCACTTCTCGTGCTCTGCAATCTATGCCGAAAAAATTAGCTGCTAGCTAATCCCTGCCAAATATAACATCAAACCCGTGCATGTTCAGTACTATTAGATTAGCAGACATAATTTCCCCTTGAATCACAACTGAACAACCCCGGAGTACTTTACTACATCTTACTATTGACCCAGTCGGTGTAGCTACCAACAATTCAACATCTAATGGTTGTCTTTTAGCCCCACATAATTTAACACACCCCGAAGACACGAACGAGTGCATAGCACCTGAATCAAACAACGCAATAACTTTAAAAGAAAGCATAAGAACCATACCTATCACCACGTCACCTGCCGTCTCAGCCTCACCCGGCGTCAGATTAAATACCTTGTCTGGAGCCGTATTTCTCTACTGGCTCCCGTGTGGCGCCTGATAACCTCTCCGGTATGGTCTAGGAGCTAGAACTGCATCTGGTAGGGTAGGGCAGTCTCACACCATGTGCCCCAATCTACCGTAGTGATAGCACACCACACCCCCAGCTCCACACTCTCCCCAGTGCCTCTTACCACAAGTCTGACAGACTGGAGGACCCTGCACTACCTGAACCTCGCGTCCTCTAGTATCCTATCACCGCCCTCTGCCATGGTTTTCTCTCCTCCACTGACCCGGTCTATGACCCTGCTAGTAGCCAGTAGATGTAGATCTCTTCCTCTGTCCCTGCTCCTCCGCATTAAGACGCTCACCAATCACTGCCAAGGCTGCCCTGTCGACTAACTCAACAAAGTCCTGGATCCGCAGCATCACCATCTGCTTGAATATACTTCGCCTCAAGCCTCTTTCAAACTGCCTCGCCTTCTTCACTTCATTAGGAACGATATACGGGGTGAAACGAGAGAGCTCGATGAAACACGCCGCATACTTCTAGATGGATAGCTGTCCCTGCTTCAGACTCAGGAACTCTTCTACCTTAGCCTCCCTTGGAGTAGCTGGAAAATATCTATCAAAGAACAATTCTTTAAACCGGTCCTATGTCATGGCTATCGGAGTCACCCTCTGCTGCTCCAACAGTCTCACCGTAGTCCACCACCTCTCGGCCTCTCCCGTCAATCTATAGGTGGCAAAAAGGACCCTCTGTTCTTCAGTACACTGCAATACAGTAAAGACTTTCTTGATCTCCTACATCTAGTTCTCAGTAGCTGCAGGATCAACTCCACCTGAGAATGTCTAAGGATTCATCTTTGTAAACTTCTCAATAGTGCACCCATGGCCAACTGATGGACCACCCTGCTCCCTCAAGCTCCTAACAATCTCAGCCATAACCTGCTGAGCCACGCTACGTAATACTGCGTCAGAGTTGGTCCCCGCTGCACCTGATGACCCTGCTCCATCATTGCCACTCACATGGGCACTATTTCCTCATTAATCCATCCTGAAAACAAAAAAAACAACTTAGAAATCCTATCCTTATAAACATACCGCATTTTTATAAACATATATCATCTCATATAATAATAATACAAAAACATTCCTGGTAGGTTAGCTAGTTGTTGTCATATATTACCGCCACATGACTAGGTTGTATGGCCCGAAGGCGGGACTTGATAATGGTTGGCCGACCACTGCCAAGTCAAAAGTACAGTTTGTACGTCCAATGGGTCTACTAGACCTCGTCTGTACACTAGGGGCACTCACATACTTCTTAAAAACCACATCGACCATCCAATCTCACACCATACCGTACAGCGGCGTTAGCACAAATATCATGATCATGATGACCATGGACACATAGCAATGGTACTGTGCAAGTGCTAACCTAGACCGAGCCAACCAGGTTCTAATATCATATAACATATGCTAAAACTGTGATACATGGATATTTCATATCTTTAATTATCAAATCAATCATATCATTTTGCATATATACGTATATCATGAAAATCATCGACCCGTATGCCAGTATTTCATATTTTACCATAGCTCGGCTCGTATGCCGGCAAATCATATCCATAGCATAGCCCGTACGCTGGCAAATCATTTCCATAGCTCGGCCCGTACGCCGACAAATCATATCCATAGCATAGCCTGTACGCTGGCAAATCATTTCCATAACTCGGCCCGTACGCCGGCAAACAAATATAAAAATCTCAACCCGTATGCCGGTTTTCGTTATAAAAATCCATATCATTAACTCATTCCCAGAAAATAGTATTTCATAACAATTTCTACTTATGCCACACTAAACAAGTTTCTCGTATATTCAACATACCATCTTTTTCAACAGTATTTTCCCAAATATAAATCATATATAAATATATTTATTTCCTTGAAATCAAGTACTATAATATTTTACATACTTTTCATAAAATACTTGCTTAGTTTATCCCCTTACCTGTGTCCTGAAAAGCCCCTATATCAAACACTCCTGCACTCGCAGGGTTCCCCATTCAACCCCCTGAAAACAACATTCCCCAGAACTAAACTTCAATATTTCTACGCATACAACACTTTCTACGACTGTCAAATAGGAAAACTGTAACGACCCGAAGAATAATGGTATTTAAATAATAAAAGAAAGGGAAATTGAAACAGCAACAGAACGAGGCAGTCGACTTCGTCGACGACATTGCATTTTGGATGGCATAATCCAAAGGAATTTTTCAGCTCCTCGTCGACGAATACAGGGGACTCGTCGACGAGGGTATAGGAGGAGCTCGTCGACAAGAAGATACTGAGAGAGAATTTGTGGAAACCTGAAATTTTTCGATGAGGGTTGAAGTTCTTCACAGAACTTTCTATATGACTCGTCAACGAGGTGACGTGGCTCGTCGATGAATCCCGAAGTATAAATAGGGTTAAATGTGATTTTCACTTCATTTTCCTGTGCAGAATCTCTCTCTCTCTCTCTCTCTCTCTCTCTCTCTCTCTCTCTCTCTCCTCATACGGTTTCTCCTCTTTCTCTCTTTGATTTCAGGCCAGATTTCTGCCGATTCGAGGATTTGAAGCCACCACGACGTTTCTAGGAAAGTTCTCTGCAAATCTGTCAGAGCGGATCGTCGGTGGGGCTGAGGTGGAAACTATCCCAAATCTAGGGTAAGACTTTCTACTCAATATTTTGATATTTGACAGTTGTAGGAATTGTTATACGCGTATAAATACTTAATTTTAGTTCTGGGGAATGCTGTTTCCAGGGTGTTGAGTTGGGAACCCAGCGAGTGCGGGATAGATTTTCTTAGGGGCTTTTCAAGAATCAGGTAAGGGGATAAACTAAGCTAGTATTTTATGAAAAATATGTATATTGTTATAGCATTTAATTTCAGGAAAATAAATATATTTATATATGATTTATATTTGGGAAAATATTGTTGAAAATGATGGTATGTTGAATATGCAAAAAACCTGTTAGTGTGGCATGAGTAGAAATTGTTATGAAATACTATTTTCTAGGAGTGTATTAATGATATGGATTTTTATAATGGAAAACCAGCCGATGGGCCGAGATTTTGATATATTTTCCGGCGACGTGTCGAGCTATGTATATGATTTGCCGGCGTACGAGCAGAGCTATGTGTATGATTTGTCGGCGTACGGGCCAAGCTATGTGTATGATTTTTTAGCGTACAGGCTGAGCTATGGATATGTTTGCTGGCGTACGGGCCGAACTATGAAAATGATTTGCCAGCGTATGAGCTGTGCTATGATTTGCAGGCGTACGGGCTGAGCTATGGTAAAATGTGTAATACCAGCGTATAGGCCGATGATTTTCATGATATACGTATATATGCAAAATGATATGATTAATTTGAAAATTAATAATATGAAATATCCATGTATCACAGTTTCAATATATGTTATATGATATCAGAACCTGGTTGGCTTGGTTTAGGCTAGCACTTGCACGGTACCATTGCTATGTGTCCATGGTCATCATGATCATGATATTTGTGTTAACGCCGCTGTATGGAGTGGTGTGAGATTGGATGGTCGATGTGGTTTTTAAGAAGGTGTGAGCGCCCCTGGTGTACGGACCAGGTCGGGCAGACCCATCAGACTTACAGACTGTCCTTTTGACTTGGCAGTGGTTGGCCAACCATTGTCAGGTCTCGCCTTCGGGCCACACAACCCAGTCATGTGGGGGTAATATATGATAACAGCCAGCTAACCTACCAGGAATGTTTTTTTGTATTATTATTATATGAGATGCAATATGTTTATGATAATGCAGTATGTTCTGCCATGTTTGATGATATATATGTTTTCCCTGATTTGACAAAATAGTTACTGATTATGTTCTTATGGTATATGTATAACATGAAATACTCGTATTACCACACATTGGTATTAGTTTATTTCCCTTACTGAGAGGTGTCTCAACCCAAAATTTTATAAACTTTTCAGGATCCCCAGATAGGAGAGCGAGAAAAGCCCCGCTGATCTAGTGTTGTTTTTCTGCCTTCTTTGAAGGGTAAGTTTTAGTAGGGACAATTGGATTTTGTGGAAAATGTCCCTAGATCTTGTTTTTGGGATGTATATACTGAAATACAGTGGATATAGTGACTCTGGTATTTATTGTAATGACCCGAATTTAAAATGAAATTTAAATAATAGAGAAAGAGAAATGATAATCGAAAACAGAAGTAGGCTGTCGACTTTGGGAGGAAAAACGGAAAGGGGATCAGCAGGACTTCGTTGACGAACACAAGGTTTCGACAACGAAGGCTTAAGAGAATTCGTTGACGAACATAAGGGCTCATCGATGGGAAAATACCGAGAGGGGTTCTGAAGTAGCCTTAATTTCATCGACGAATATAGGGTCTCATTGACAAAATTTGTGAAGGACTTGTTGACGAAGAATGGGCTTGTCGACGAAATCCCCTATTTTATATATATACGGAAATCCGGATTTTTAAAGCTTCTTTAAGAAGCTAACTCTCTCTCTCTCTTTCCCCTTCGGTTCTCTCTCTCTCTCTCTCTCTCTCTCTCTCTCTCTCTCTCTCTCTCTCTCTCTCTCTCTCTCTTCGTTTTTGGGCTATTTTTATGCCAGATCGACGATCCGAAGTCACCACGACACTCCTGACAGAGTTTTCTCCAAATCTGCTGGAGCGGATCATCAGTGAAAGCGAGGAGGAAATCATCCCAAATCTAAGGTAAGGATTTATACTCAATTTTTGGATTTGTGATAGTTGAGAGAAGTGTTGTATGCGTTAAAATATTAAAGTTTAATACTGGAAGTTTCTGTTTCCAGGGGTGTTGATTAGGAACGTTGGGAATCATCTCTAAGTTGAGGTAAGATTTTTAAGCCTAATTTGACCTAGTGATAGTTGTAGAAAATGTTGTACGTACAAAAATACTGAACTTTAGTTCTGGTGAATTTCATTTTCAAGGTATTGAATCGGAAACCCTGCGGGTGCAGGGAAGAGTTTCTTAGGGGTTGTTCAGGAATCAGGTAAGGGGATAAACTAAACTAGTTTCTATTTTTGAGAAAATATTTATATATATATATATATATATATATTTATCATTTGATTTATGGAAAATGTATAAGTTTATGCATATGTTTTATATTTGCAAAATACTGTGAAAATGATCGTATGATTGAATATGTGAAAATCCGTTTGTGTGGCATGAGTATAAAATGTTGTGAAATACTGTTTTCTGGGAATGTGGATGATATGAGTTTTTATGATGGGAAAACCGGCGTACGGGCCGAGGTATTTATATATATATATATTTGATTTGCCAACGTACGGGCAGTGCTATGTGGATATGGTTGTCGGCATATGGGCTATGCTATGTGGATAAGATTTGCCAGCGTACGGGCTGTGCTATGTGATTTGCCGGCATACAGGCTGAGCTATGTAATTTGCCAGCGTATGGGCTGTGCTATGTGATTTGCTGGCATATGGGCCGAGCTATGTGATTTGCCGGCGTACGGGCTCAGCTATGTGATTTGCCGGCGTACGGGCTATGCTATGTGATTTTTCGGCATACGGGTCGAGCTATGTGATTTGCCAGCGTACGGGCTGTGCTATGTGATTTACCGAAATACGGGCCGAGTTATGATAAAATGTGTAATACCGGCGTACGGGCCGATGATTTTCATGACACACGTATATATATGCAAATGATATGATTGATGTGAAAATGAATGATATGAGATATCTATGTATCACGATTTTAGTATATGTATATAATATCAGAACTTAGTGGCCTTGGTTTAGGCTAGCACTTGCATGGTACCGTTGCTATATGTCCATGGTCTTCGTGATCATGATATCTATGTTAAAGCCGCTGTACGGAGTGGTGTGAGATTGGATGGTCGATGTGGTTATTTTCAAGAAGTGTGCTGTTATCGCCCCTGGTGTACGGACCAGTCTGGGTAGACCCATCGGACCTACAGACTAGACTATTGACTTGACAGTGGTCGGCCAACCATTGTCAGGTCCCGCCTTCGGGCCACACAACCCAGTCATGTGGGGGTAATACATGACAACAGCTAACTAACCTACCAGGATGGTTTTTATGTTATTATTATTATTATGATATGAGATGAGAAATGTTTACGAAAATGCAGTATGTTCTGCCATGTTTTGATATACATATGTTTTCCCAGATTTGATAAACAGTATTGAGTATGATATGTATGGTATATGTAGAACACGATATACTCATGTTGCCACACACTAGTATTAGTTTATTTCCCTTACTGAGAGATGTCTCACTCCTAAATCTTATTAACTTTTCAGGAGCCTCTGATAGGAGAGCGGGAAAAGCCTCGCTGGTCTAGAGTTGTTTATTTGCCCTCTGGAAAGGGTAAGTTTTTGGTAGGGACAGTTAGGTTTTTGTGGGGATTGTCCCTAGATTACATTTTTGGGATGTATATATGGAAATACAATGTTTGTAGTAACTTTGGTATATTGTGATATATGAAATGATGAGATGCATGAGATTGTATATTTTCTGTTGCGTAGGCTTCTGCTGTATGTTTTGATGTATCCCTGGTACCCACGGGTCCAGGTGGATTGTGACCTTCTGAGCTGGAATGTGAGATGTGTGGTATTGATTTTACGATGATATTATTATAAAAAAAAAATTATGTGGAAAATGAACAGGTCGTGACATTTATGGTAATGTGATGGATGTTTTCATATTTATAATATTGTGGTTGTATGTTTCCTGCTGCTTAGGCTTCCATTATGTGTTCTGATGTATCCCCGGTACCCACGGGTCCAGGTGGATTATGATCTGCTGAGTTGAGATTTGTGATTTTGTAATATAAAATATATATATATATATATATATATGGGGAAATTAAGCAGGTCGTCACACAAATACTAAGTAGAAAGCCTTACCCTGGATTTGGGATGGTTTCCAACCCAGCCCCACTGACGATCCGCTCCGGCCGATTTGCAGAGAACTTTCAGAGGAGCGTCGTGGTGGCTTCAGATCCTTGAATCGGAGAAAATTCGGCCCGAAATTGAAGAGAGATGGGGGAATAACCGAAGGATGAGAGAGAGAGAGAGAGAGAGAGAGAGAGAGAGAGAGAGAGAGAGAGAGAGAGAGATTCTGCGCAGGAAATGAGCTGAAAAATCATGTTTAACCCTATTTATCTTGCGGGATTCATCGACGAGCCACGTCACCTCATCGATGAGTCCTATAGAAACTTCGTCGACGAATCTCAACCCTTGTCGACGAATTTCAGGCTTCCAAAAATCCTCTCTTCGTATCTTCTCGTCGACGAGGAGCTGAAAAATTCCTCGGGATTATCCCATCCAAAATGCAGCGTCGTCGACTGCCTCCTTCTATTCCTGTCTCTATTTTCCTTTCTTTTATTATTTAAATACCCTTATTCTTCGGGTCGTTACATCCCCACTCAACACCGTGAAAATCATATATCCCAGAACAAAATATCACTATTTCTATTTCTACTGCATTCCCTATAACTGCTGGAAAGCCAGATTTTGACAAAAATGTCTTACCCTAAATCTGGGATGAAATCCAACTTCGTCCCACCAACGATCCGCTCCGACAAACATAGGGAGAACTTCCCCAAGAGCATCGTGGTGGCCTCATATCGTTGATTCGGTAAACGACGGGGCCGAAATTGAAGAGAGATGGACGAGGAGCCATAGGGAGAGAGAAGAGAGAAAGTTCCGTTGAATTTCTGTGTAAAAATCCTCGTTTAACACCATTTATACTGCGACCTTCGTTGACGAGCCACGTCATCTCGTCGACGAGGTCACGAAGAAGGTTCATCGATGAACACCATCTCCTCATCGATGAATTTATGAATTTAGAAAACAGCCTCTCGGTATCTTCTCGTCGACGAAACATACCCTCGTCGATGAGACCCTATGTTATCCTCGTCGACGAATCCCCTATATTCATCGACGAATCCCCTGTATTTGTCGATGAATTCTACTACCTCCTTCTATTTCTGTTTCCATTTCCCTCTCTCTTTATTATTTAAATACCATTATTATTCGGGTCACTACATCACCTCGTCAACAAGTCAATGAAGGGAGCTCGTCGACGAACACCTTCTCCTCGTCGACGATTTTTAGGTTCTGGAGCAGGCCTTTAGGTAAGTTCTCTTCGATGTGCATTCCCATCGACGAGCCCAAAATTTTGCTCTTTGACGAACACTTCTACACTCGTCGATGAGACCCTGCTGAAATCCCTTTTAAAATTTTCTTTTCTCTCCTTTCTTATATTATTTAATTACAATAATTATTCGGGTCTCTACACTTTTCCTCTCTCTTTATTTTCTTTTATTACTTTCATAAATTAAATTTTTCTGGTCTCTACACTATATTGCTCATACTCTCTCAAAGACTACTTGCACACATCTATATGATGAGATTTTCTGAGAAATAGTGAGTTATTATTCACCGATCTCTGAGCATAACTTCTAAGTTTTAAATTAATTCAAGAAAGATCCTGGTTGTAACGACTTGCTATTTAAATGGGGGGTTTTTTTTTTTTTAATATATATACCATAACATTTGAAATGCTCTGATACCAAACTGGATTAACCAATCATCAACCTATGCAGCAAGAAGCAGAAATCAAATAAACATAACTATACATAGTTATATACAATACCAGATTGATAAAGTGTTTCCCAAAATATACATATATGTCTGTTTTACAGAATACCCTCAATTGGCTAGGGCTATACAAAAATACTTCCAAAAATACTCACACTACTGTCAGGGCAATACCGAGGCCCCTCTACCTGCGAGCTTGATCTGCTCGCCTACTTGGATCACCTGAAAAATGTTAAAGTAATTGGGATAAGCCAACACTCAGTAAGACGAAATATGCTATTGCTAGTGTGTGGCAAATGAGTTACAATACTGTGAAAATCTATTACTATATAGTCATGTATCACTGAATCTATAAAGTACAATACTAGTAATATAATCTTCATCTTTTACCTGTTGCTTAACATTTCTGTATTTTAGGTTTCTACTTAAAATACTGCCAATATATATATTTTCTGTTTCTGTAAACCTGTATAAATATAGTAATAATTGTAAACTTTCCTGTGGATAACTGTGTGTCATGATTTAACCCTTCATGACAGGGTTGTACGGCTCGTAAATGGGATTTACCCTGGCTGGCCAACCAGGAATAAATCACTATACTCCATAGTTTGATCAACCCTCCTCAACCCATATCTAATGGGGAGCCTGTCCACTCATGGGCTCTATGCGATCGACCTTTATACCACGTATTATTTGAATAGGTGGTTGCACTTTATATACTGTATGTAGCTATGGTACCATGCTCTGTAAACTATATGGTCCAACAGGGTCTGATACTATATAATACATCTATATATACAACTATCTGTTTTACCATGATTTTGTAATAACTGTATAAACCATGACGCTGTGGAAAACTGTATCTATATCAACTGTGTTTCTATGATTAACTGTAAATCTTTATGTCATGATACTGTAAAACTATACAATCATGGTATTTCTGTAATTGCTGTAAAATATATTCACTGTTTGTATATTCTGTAAAACATAACTCAGGAAAATACTGTAAAACATATTTCTGTACTATATTTATATTCTCAAGCCACACAGTAATTCTAAAACATATTAATCATACTTTATAATTTTATACTGAAATCATACTCAAATGACCTAACATAGTATATTTCCTTGACTTGTTTCCTACTAAAAATCCCCTACTATAATGGGTCTAACACCCGCAGGGTTCTCCACTCAACACCCTGAAAATCATAAATCTCATAACAAAACATTACTATTTCTATATCTATTACATTTCTTACAACTTCTGGAAACTCAAATTACGAATAAAAGACCTTACCCTGGATTTGGGATGAATCCCAACTTCGTTCCATCGATGATCCGCTCTGGTAGACTTGAAGAGAACTCCGCCAGGAGCGTCGTGGTGGCCTCAGATCATCGATCCGGCGACTGACGGGACCAAAATCGAAGAGAGATAGAAGAGGGGCTGTAGGAGAGAAAGAGAGAAGAGAGAGCGACATTGTATTTCTGAATTAATCCAAAGTTTTGCATAATTTATATTGCGGGATTTTTCGAAGAGCCACGTCACCTCGTCGACGAGTCCTGTAGAAAGTTCGTTGACGAATCTGCATCCTCGTCAACAAATTTTAGACTTCCCAAAATTCCTCTCTCGGTATCTTCTTGTCGACGAGACGGGACCCCATCGACGAGGTGCTGAAGAACCCTCGTCAACGAAACCCCTGTGTTCATTGATGAGGCCTGGGGAAATTTCTTGGAATTATCACCTCCAAAATGCAATGTCGTTGACAAACGCTCGGCTACCTCCTTCTGTTACTGATTCCATTTCCCTCCCTCTTTATTATTTAAATACTATTATTACTTGGGTCGTTACACTGGTGATATACTCTTTGAGCTTCAATTTTATTCTTCATTGATATTTACTTTGAAGTATTGATTAGTTGTGCTAAATCTTGTACTAATTTGCTCTTTCGAGAGTAATTCTTGTACACAAGAAATTGTTCTTGTTTTCTTTGTTTTTCTTGATGGTTCAGGGCTGTTGAATCATTGTACCAAGCGTGGGGTATCATTTGGAGAGGTGAACTCTAGCCTATTGAAGGAGGGATTGTAAGGTTGCTCCTACTCGTAAAGGAGTGTTATAGTAGAATCCTTAGGTAGTGTTGCCTAAGGCGAGGATGTAGGCGAATATAGTTGAATCTTGTAAAAATTCGATCTCACTCTCTTTCCCTAAACTCTCTTTAATTTTTTGCACACATATAGTTGTGTGGTTGTTTATTTCAAATCTACAAATTGTGTGGATTAGATATTAAATAAACTAAAAATTAATTTGACTTTGGTATTGCGGGAATCAAATAAGAGTATGTTGGTTGATCAATACTTACTGTGGAAACCATAAGGGAGTACGTTGATTGATTAACACCCAAGACTTATTAATTGAAAGTTTATTTAAATTTTGAGTTTTGGAAGAGTGTTGGAAATTTCAAGTGTGCTTTATTAAATCTATTAACACAAGGCTTTTATCAAACTCTACTTTGAGTTATTCAATCGCTGAATCTCAAAAGCTTTACTGAATTCATTCTATAGTGTGAATCTTGTTTTGATTAACTTGTCGAGTGGATTGAAATATTCAAAAGTTGAAAGTATTACATTGTGAATCATTGGTTTATGTTGATATTGATTGAATCAATTCATTAGTTGGGTGTTGATTGAAATTGCTGCAAGATTAAGTTGACATACTCATTCATAGAGGCTTAAAATTTTGAATTCGATTTTCAACTGGTCTAGTGATTAAAACTTAAACATTACATTTGTGATTATTGAAAGGTTGAGATTGAATTTATAAAAAAGAGTTAAAAGAAACTTTTAATTTTTTATCCACCCTCCTTGTTGGGACTACACCTTAGTTTTCACTGCTGCTTATTGTTTAGGAGATATGTTGTGGTTCTTTGTTTTAGTTTCTTGAAAGCACATGATGTCTGGCTTCCAAATTTCCATCATTTGATTTAAGCCAAATTGTTAAATCCCCTAACATTCCAGGAGATATTTTGTATACTCATGGACTTACCGCAGTTGTATCCTTGGATTCAGTCCTCAACTCAATTTCTGAAAATAGTCGGCAAAGCTCATATGTAGTCCCCCTATCTAATATCGACTTCCTTATTGACTACCATGACCTTGTATACGATCCAATCATTTTTCCTTATTTTGTTTGCATTTAAATTAAATCTCAAAAAATCTACATTTAAGCCACAATTGTAGTTATTTTAGAAGACTTATTTGTTTAATTGTAGGGTTCTCATAAGTTTCGAAGGTGTTGGTGGTCCTTAAATTGGGAAGAGATCTCTTGTATTTTCTCTTATTTGGGAGGATAATTTAACCTCACCTTAATCAGTTATCTTTTTTATGAGAATCCAAACATCTTGCTTGAATTCTCCTCTTATAATGAAATTACACATTTAAAAGAAAATATCCATCCATCCAAAGGAAAATACTAGTCATCATGGAATATATGATCCTTGTAAGTATGTGCGTGCCGCACGAGGGCACTGAATCTCTATCATAGTGTCCAAGCTTGTTTGGCCCCTCCGGCTAGCAAATTATTGCATTCGCTATCCAATTTTCGGCTCACCAACAGACCATGAATTGAAAGCATTGCAATCAATAAAACCACAGCCACCCACGCTCCCACAAGAATACGGCATGCAAATTAAAACCCCCAGCGAAAATAAAATGTCAATTCTATCATCGTGCAGGTGCGCTGCCCACTTAGCAATGCATGACTACTATGAACTCGGCCATTACCCGTTCTGTTGATGCCATCACACCCCATGTCACTATGATGTCACAGCTCCAAAAGTTGCAAGGCTTCCTGTTAACAGGACTGGCTTGCTCGTTTATTATATATGCTTTTTCGTTTTCAGAAATGTCACAGTTCCAAAAGTTTCAAGGCTTTCTATCAACAGGACTGGCTTGCTCGTTTATTAGATATGCTTTTTCTGTTTTCAGAAATGTCACAGTTCCAAAAGTTTCAAGGCTTTCTATCAACAGGACTGGCTTGCTCGTTTATTATATATGCTTTTACTGTTTTCAAAAATGGGTTTAGTTCAATTTGTTGGGTTTTTCTTGTTCTTGTTTGGGCTTTATAGATCATTATACTTGTATTTGTATAGGGTGGTTTACTACTGTATTTAGCAACATTTATGGAAAAATTGCACAGACATGTGACCCTAGGGAAAATCAATAATTTGGTATATTGGATATATACAACAAGACCAATATAATTTATTGTCTGTATTTTAATTAGATTAGACAATTATAATTATGTGTCTGTATTTTTAAATTTTAAACATGTTAGGAATGAGTTCCTGTTGAGATATGGATCATAAAATGGAGATGCACAGCAGAATAATCAACAAGAAATAAATAACACAACCAATAAGCACAATAACACAAAGATTTACGTAGTTTGACAAATTCTACATCCACCGAAGTAATGACACACACATTTCACTAAAGAAATCAAAATGTACACTATATACTTCAATAATGATCACTCTCACTCTCTAAATATGCTCAGATGACATATATAGAGTTTTCTTGAAGGTTTTCTCTCATTTGCCCAACCACCCAACGTTCAAAACTTCAAAATTTAGAAAAATTGTCTTAACCTAAGCGCCTCTCGTCGACGAACACAGAACCTTGTTGATGAGACCAAGAAGACCTTTCGTCGACGAATACATGCCTCTCGTCAACAATGCCAGAAGTCTAAAAATTTCCTGCTCTTGGTAATTATACGTCGACGAGCTTCAGAACGTTCATCAACGAACCTGTGTTGTTCCCTGGTCGACGAGCATAGGCTCCTCATCGATGAGTCCTGCTGTGCTGCCCCCTTCATGTTTTCCCTCCTTCCTTCTTTTCTTATCAAAATAAAAGTATAAGAGTCATAAATAACAATCTCCACCTTGGAGATTATACGCCCCTTAGGAGAATCTCAAAGGCATGAATTGCTTCACTTTGAACTTGAAAATGCTTGGTTGGGTATGTCTTCCTTCTATCACTTGGAGACATAAATAAGTCCAAGCAATGCTTAAACTTCTCTGAAATAACTAATTTGATCAGAATATCTGCAGCATTATCAGATGTGTGAACTTTCTCCAACATAAGTTCACCTAAAGCAATCAATTCACGTACTTTGTGGAACCTCACATCAATGTGCTTGATCCTGGCATGGTAAACCTGATTCTTCGCTAAGTAAATGGCACTTTGACTATCACAATGTAGCACCACACCATCTTACTATAACCCCAGCTGCAACAACCTGCTTAATAAACTAGGGTTTTTATTTTATTTTTTATACTATGATACTTAACATGCTCTGATACCATTCTGGGAATAAACCCAATCATTAACCTAAGCAGCGAGAAGCAGAATCACATGAACATAACCATATATAAATATATACAATCCAATACCATACAATACCAATTCCAGAGTACTAACATGTTTTCCAAAATATACACATATATCTGTTTCCCCAAAATACCCCAACTATGCTAGGATATACAAAAACACTCCCAAAAATATACTCACTCTCTCTACTGACAGGGCACTACTAGAGATCCCTCTATCTGCGAGCTTGGTCTGCCCGCCTACCTAGATCACCTGAAAAATGTTTCAACACTAGAATGAGCCAACACTCAATATGACGAAATATGCTATTACTAGTGTGTGGCAAATGAGCTACAATATAAAGAAAATCTGTATTCAAATAAACATGTATAACTGCATATGTAAGTACGGTATAAGTAATAAAATTTACCCCCTTTCTATGTTGCTTAACATAACAGTATCGTTCGTTACTACTCAGAATACTTCTATTATATATAAATAAATTCTCTGTTTCTATAAATATGTACATACGTAATAGTAACTGAAAATGTTCCTTGTGGATAACTGTGTGTCATGATTTAACCTCTTATGACAGGGTTGTGCAGCTCGTAGGAGGGATTTATCCTGGCTGGCCAACCAGGAATAAATCACTATACTCCATTGGTCGATCTGCCCATCTCAACCCATATCTAATGGGGAGCCTATCCACGTCAAGGGCCTAGGTGATCGACCTACTACCACGTATTATCTAAATACGTGGTTGCACTCATAACATAACATAATATCTGTAATAACAGTACCGTACTCTGTAACTGCATAGTCCAACAGGGTCTGATACTATATAATGTAGTCACACGAAGAATAATAACATGTTAATAATAAGAGGGAGAGAAAATAGATACGGAAATAGAAGGAGGCCGGAGACTTTGTCAATGAACGCTTTGCGTTCGTTGACGACATTGCATTTTGAGGGAAATAAAAATTTCATAAAATTACTAGGCTTCGTCGACGAACGCAGGGTTTCGTCGACGAAGGTTTAAAGAATTTCGTCGACGAGAAAATACCGAGAGACGGTTTGGGCTTCTCTGAATTTCGTCAACGAATACAGGGCTTCGTCAACGAATTTACTGAAGGATTTGTCGACAAAGTGACGTGTCTCGTTGACGAACCTGGCCCTATAAATAGTAAAAACCTGGGATTTTTATCATTTCCACCGCACCTCTCTCTCTTCTCTCTCTCTCTCTCTCTCTCTCTCTCTCTCTCTCTATGTCACTCTCTCCCTTCTCTCTTCATTTTCGGCCCCGCCAGTCACCGGATCGACGATTTGAAGCCACCACAACGCTCATGGCGGAGTTCTCTTAAAATCTACTCAAGCAGATCGTCGGGAAAACAGAGTTGGATTTCATCCCAAATTTAGGGTAAGACCTTTTAACCTATTTTTGGCCTTATGGTAGTTATAAGAAATGATATAGGCAGAGAAATACTGATATTATGTTCTGGCATATGTTGGTTTCGGGGTGTTGTGTAGGAGGCCTTGCGGGTGTTAGGCCAGTTTATCATAGGAGCTTTTCAAAGTTAAGGTAAGGGAAATATGTTATGCTAAGTATTTCTTAAAATTTTATACAGTTTATTTAATTATGAAAATTATGTATTTAGTATGGTGTGGCTTGTGAATATAAATATGGTACGGGGATATGTTTTTACGAATTTAGTTTCATGATTTTATGAATTTCAGTATTATGATTATGCGAATTTCAGTACCATGATTTTATGGATTTTAGTACCATGATTATATGGATCTCAGTACCATGATTACATGAATATCAGTATTATGATTATGCAGTTTCTATGTTATGATTATTCAGTTCTCAATATTACGACGTATGAATTACAGTACAGTTTATACAGCATCATGGTTATTACGATTACTTCAGAATCATGATAAATCAGATAGATATGTATAGAAATATATTAGATGATATCAAATCCTGTTGGACTTGCAGCTACAGAGCACGGTACCGTTGCTACAGATATTATATTACTTTATGAGTGTAACCACCTATTCAGATAATACGTGATAAGGTTGATCACCTAGGCTCTTGAAGAGGTTAGGCTCCCCATCCAAATATGGGTTGAGGTGGGCAAATCGACTGACGGAGTACAGTGATTTATTCCTAGTTGGCCAGTTAGGGTAAATCCAACCTATGGGTCACACAACCCTGTCATGAGGGGGCAAGTCATGACACACAGATAGCCACAGGGAATAGTTTCAGTTACTATTATATACGTACGGATTTAAAGAAACAAGGACCGTACTTATGTACACTAGAAGTACTTTGAATTATAACCCATAATACTGCTATGTTAAACAACATGGAAAGGGGTGGTGTATTTTATTATTTGTACTGTACTTTTGTATTCAATTATTCATGTTTATATGAAAACATATTTCATGATATATAGTAGCTCATTTTCCACACACTAGTAATAGCATATTTCCTCTTACTAAGCGTTGGCTCATCCCAGTGTTGAAACATTTTTCAGGTGATCCAGGTAGGCGAGCAGACTAGGCTCGCAGGTAAAGGGGCGTCTGTAGTGCCTTGTCAGCAAAGTGAGTATAGTGGAGGATTTTTGTATTGCCCTAGCTAGCTGAGGGTATTTTGGGAAAACAGTGATATGTGTATTGAAATTAGGAATAGCTTCCCAAGAGGGGGGGTGAATTGGCTTTTAAAACTTTCTTTTAACTTCTTTTAAGAATCCTTAACTTCTTTAAACACTTAACCAATTCTTTAACTTGTTTGTTTAATTTCACCAATCACGCAACAACTTAATTAAACAACCAATCAATTAAACACAATCTTCAAACCAAACAATCAATTTATTTGCCAAGTACAAATCAAACAACAAACAACCAAACCAAGATATAAAGTATTCAGCACTTTGGTAGTATAAGATCTTGAGATAGTTTGTTTGTTTATATAAGCCCCGTGATTATGAATTTGTAAGCCCTATAGTTTATAATTTATACTTAGATGATATAGTATTTACTTCTTCAATATGTTTTTCAACAACACATTCACACTCTTCTCAATATTTAGAACTCAATTAAACTCTCAGTTAATTTATCCTTGAACTGTTAACCAAGTAACGTGCTCCCGTATGGTTTCCGCAAAATATGGTATAACCAACGTACTCCCCTTCGGTTTCCGCAACCCAAATCAAAGTTAAACTTTAGTTTACTTGATTTCTATATTACGTAGTATATATGATTTGTCAAATTAAACCAACCACGCAATTTAAATATGCTCTGAAAATAAAGAATAGAAAAAGAGAGAGTAAGACCGAGATTTTTACGAGGTTCGGCTTGTACCAAGCCTACGTCCTCGCCTTTGGAAAATCACCAAAGGATTCACTGAACTTGTTCCCTTAACGGGCGGAACAATACCTTTACAGCACTCCATGGTTAAGGCTAGAGCCCGCCTTCTCCAAACGATATTCCCTCGTCCGGTCACTCCTTACATAGGCTAGAGCCCGCCTCTCTAAGCAATGTCCCCTTGCTTAGTCAACGATCCAAACAACCCTTGGAATCGTCAATCTACAAGAAACAAATCAAATATTTGTGTACAAATAATTTGCTCCTAAAAGAGCTGATTAGTACAACAATTCATAACTATATACTTCAAAGTAAATAACAATATGAATATTCAAATTGAAGCTCAAGAAAGTATATCACCAATTTAATTCTTTCAATGAATGAAAGATTTCAGAATTGTAGCACAAACTTGGTGAGTAAAATCAACAAGAACTCAGTAAGCTTCGTGCTTGTTGAGAGTAAGAGAGAGCCTTGAGAATTTGAAAGCAATTTGAGAGAAATTTTGAATTTTTGCTGAATTTGAATTCCTGGTTGTATTGATTCAATGATCTTTGAGGCTTATTTATAGACTTTAAAAGGAAATTAACTTGGTCCCCAAGTGTGTTGAAATATCCCCCAAGATTCCATAAATTTTGAGCCATAAATAACCCCATTTAAAAATTTGACCGTTATGAGAAAAATCAGAACAGCCGCGTGGCAGTCACCTGCCCCAAACATCCAGTCGCCTACCATGTTTATTTTAAAGGAATAGCAGGGGTAGTAGCCTGGCGGTCACCTGCCAGAACAAAGGTAGTTGCCTGCCACGACCACCCAGCCGCCTATCCTTGTTCAGGCAGTCTACTGGTTGCACACATGCTGCTGTTAGCTTCGCGCATCCTTAAGTTTTTTGTTCATAAATTTTTATTTATAAGTCCAAATTTGATTATATTGGTATCAAATGCAAGATAAGAGAAAATACTACAACTTTTATGTTGAACACTTTTTAAAATAAAGAGTTTTTGATAGAAGAAAATGCATCTCAATGCAAATGTAGAAAAATTATCAGCATTTTGAAAATCCTCTTTTTGATGCTTTTCATTCCAAAAATGATTCTAACTTTTTTGAAATAATTTTTGATCTTATAAAAATAATTTCCAAGTATGTTTAAAGGTATCTAGGTCCAATAAATTAACCTAAGAGTTTCATGTATCCATATTAAAATTATTTGAAGTACTTACATGAAATTTCCTATAAACTCCTTCAAATTTCCAATTCTTGAATTCCTTGCGGTCTTTATGCTTGCTTCATCATTCTTTGAGCTTTCATCAAGTTCTCTTTAATCCTTATGCTCTCATGATCTTCAAGCTTTATCTTTAAATGCAGTTTTGAATCCATACTTCAAGCTTCATATTGAATTCATTCTTTGAAGTACAAGCTTTCATCAATTCTTTAATGCTCTATCCTTAAGTCCTGAAAATATATCACTTAAACGAAACATGTTAAGTTCTACTTATTTGTTAGAATAAAAATAGGATATTAAGCCTCGTAAGGCCAACAAATATATATATATATATATATATATATATATATATATATTCTTTCTTCATGGCAGAACCGCCCCAGCCCCCTTTCTTCCTTCCTTTTCCTTTCTCTTTCCCTAGCCCCTCTCCTTCCTCTCTTCCTCTTCATTTCTCTTCTTTCTTCTTTCCCCATATTCTCCTTCTCCCTCTCGGTTTTCTCTGCCTTGTCACCGCCTTTGCTGCCATCTTTAGTTGTGCAGCTGCTGCTTCTCCCAGATTGCCATTGCTTTCTTCTTCTTCTTCTTCTTCTTCTTCTTGCTCCTTGCTACCTGGCTACCATAGCTACTAAACCACGAGAGTCATGTTGTTCTCTTGCCGCAGCTAAGTCCAAGAACCTCCACCATTGCTGCCCTGTTTCCCCTGCTCCTCCAACGTGCTGCTACTCCGAGCCATAGCCAGCCATCCCGAGACACACCCCTCGCTCAGCTTGTTGCCTAAGCATCTCTCTCCCTCTTTTTTCCCCTTCTTTGTTTTTTTTTTCTTCCCTTTCCTTTTATTTAGTTTTTGTTTTATTATTTGTTCTTAACTTTAATTAATTGAGTGCTTGTTATTTTATTTTATTTTATTAGTGAATTTTTATTAAAGTTTAAGTTTTTGAATCTTTTCGGATTATTATTATTAGATTGGATTTATTATTAGTGTGAGTTTATGTTTAAGCTATTTTTTTTTATTATTGATTGAGGTTTGGTTCGGTTTTTGAAAAAAGAAAAGAAAAGAAAAATACAAAAAGAAAAAAAAGAAAAAAAAATTTCCTTTGCAGTTTAAATTTGTTGTCTTTCTTTAGAAATTAAATTTTGCTGGGTTTTATTTAAATTAAGTTCGTTTAGTTAAAGTCCGATTTTTTACTGTGTTTTGTTTACTATTTATTTTTTAAGTTTTGAACTTCTGTTTAAGTTCTTAATCACATTAAACTTAGCTTCCGTTTAGATTTGTGATTAGTAGAGTTTTTAAAATTGCGTGCTTTAATTATGTAGGAAAGTTATCAATTTTTTTTTAGTTTGTATTCCGAAGTTCAACGCGTATTTCAATTCTTTCCTGATTAGATATAGAAACTCTGTTTCTCGTTATTTAATTCAGTGCATGTTAGGAATTAGGGTTTAAATTGCATATTCGTTTAATTTATCAAAAGAAATCTCAAAAAAATCCAGAAAACTTGAATCTGAACTGTGTTTAGTAACTTTTTATTTTCCATTGGAAATGCGTAAAATTTAAGATTAAAATGCATTCCTTGATGAGATGATGTGGCCTTTGGGCTGAATATTACACGATAGAACTCTTATACTTGGGATAACTTCCAAGCTGCTTATTTTTCGAGTTAGTAAAGTTTTTGGCGCTGTTGCTGGGGAGTGCTAGTTTTAATTTCAAATTTTTTATTTTTTTCAATTATTTTTTATTTTTCATCAATTAAAAAAATTAAAAAATTAAAAAAAATTGATTGAAAAATTTGAAAAAATTGATCATACTTGTTTGCTACTGTGTTGGTGAATTTCTGTTATTTGTATTGATGTTTGATGCCCTAGGTTCAAGATAATTCAAGTAGACTGTCTAAAATTTCACCTAACACCAGTAGGGACACACAGAGCACAAAATCTGACTGTTCTCATGTTACTTTTACGAGTGATTCTGAAATTGATTTTAGAAATCTGTTTGACAAATTTTTTGAGGAAGTCATGGTTGTACCTACACCACGTACACTTCAGGATTTTCTACAGCCAACACGCACTTCTACACCGTCTTGCATTGTGTTACCATAAGATGCACCAAACTTCAATATTAAGCGTGGTATTTTATCTGTGATACCCCAATTTCATGGGATGGATTCTGAGAGTCCATACCAACACTTGACAGATTTTGAGTTGGTCTATACCACTTTCATTAATAGGGCTGGAACTGATTAATATATCAAACTTCACTTGTTTCCCTTTTCTTTGAAAGATAAGAAAAAAATCTGGTTTAATTTTTCGTAACCTAACTTTATTATTAGTTGGGCTGAAATGTAGGGTGAGTTCTTACATAAGTTCTTTCCTTTTCAGAGAACTCAACACCTATAGGCGCAGATCAGTTAGTTCATGCAAAAAGGTGACGAGACATTCTAGACTTGCTAGGAGAGATTCAAGGGCCTGATGAACATATTTCCATATCATGAATTCAATTCTTGGAGGTTAGTGAATTATTTTTAGACTACTCTAACCCCCGCATGTAAACAATTTGTCTAGACAATGTGCAACGCGGAGTTCTTTAGCAAGGAAATAGATGAGGCTCTATCATTCTTCGATTATTTAGCTGAGAGTGCCCAACAATGGAACACACATCATGAATGAGCACCAATAATAGCGCAACCTCTAAGAGCAATCAGTGGTTGCAGTAGATACGAGGTCAAAGAGGAAACTAGCTTACAGGCTCTTGTTGCTGCGTTGTCTAAGAAACTGGAGGTTATGGAATCAGAAAAATTGAAAGTTAAGGATTTCTCTATCCGTGAGACCTTAGACCACAGACTCCAGGATTGTCATTTACTACTAGTATGACAAGACAGTAGATCTGATCAGGTGCCATCGGAAAATTGGGTCAACAAAACTCACAATCAACTATTCTCGAACATTTATAATCCAGGATGGAGGAATCATCCTAACCTCTCATGGAGGAATAATCAGCCCGGTCCATCAACCTCACAGTATCAGCAAGTTCCTCAATCTTATGCACCGCCTCCGCAACCAATATATTAATCAGTTGCAGCCCTTTAACCGTCGTATCAACTGTAATAGATTTCTCAGAGCTATGCACCACCGGGATTCCAACCAACTCTAGATCTTATTCCAGCAAAGAAATCTTCTAATGATAGCATGACACAGATGGCGAGCATGTTCCAGCAATTCATGCAGGTTCATGCCACGACCACTAGAGAATTGAGAGATCCCATGAATAAGATAAGTACACAACTGAATACCTTGGAAAAACGGAAATTTCCTGCACAGCCTCGGCCCAATCCCCAGGTATATTGACAACAACTACAATCGGTGCACAATATTTTAAGGGATGCGTTTGAGTCAGTTAAGGCAGTTATTACCTTGAGAAATGGAAAAGAAGTTGCCCATCCTAAAATGCCCACTAATCAAAAAATAGTTACTCCAACACCTGAAGTGATAGCTGAGACAGATAAAGGAAAATAAAAATCATATGAAGCGAGCTCAAGTTCAAATAAGTCAGATAATAAAGAGGATGAGTCGGTTAAGAAGTATCAACCTGTGGTACCCTATCCTCAATGGTTGACATCTGTTTAGAAAAATAAGTATCACACTGAGATCCAAGAAATATTAAGACAGGTGAAAATCAACATTCCACTTCTAGAGGTCATACAGCAAATCCCTGCATATGCAAAATTTCTAAAAGACCTATGCACAGTAAAAAAGAAACTGAACATGAAGAAAAAGGCCTTCTTGACTGAGCAAGTTAGCGCGTTGATATTGAGTTAGACTCTACCGAAACTTAGAGACCTAGTTCTCCCACTATTTTGATCATGATTGGTGAATCTCGTATCGAGAGAGCTCTACTTGATTTTGGGAGTAGTGTGAACTTGCTCCTATTTTTGAAATATGAACAACTGGGTTTAGGTGAGCTGAAGAAAACTAATATGATGCTACAGTTGGAACACAGATCTATAAAAGCTCTGCGAGACATTGTTGAAGATGTATTGGTTTAGGTTGACAAATTTTACTACCCCGTGGACTTCATTGTTCTGGGCATGCAATAGCTTGTTTCCACTATATATCAGGCCCTTATCATTCATGGGCGACCTTTCCTTACTACTTCTAATGCCCTAATTAATTGTCGAAGTGGAGTACTTAAGCTCACGTTTGGAAACATGACATTGGAAATGAACGTGCTCAATGCCCACAAGATGTCAAGTAGGTACGATGACACATAAACACATGCAGTTGATGTAATAGATAATTTGGATATTTTAGAGCTACTGTTAGTACTTGATGTTGATGATGTATTTGAGAATGAATCTCCCAAGCTACCTGAAATATATGTTGAAAAATTTCCTTGGATTAGAGCGTTGCTAAAATCAGAGGGGAAGTCCACAGAGATGAATGCAATACCAGTCAGTGAGAAGCGATGGAGACTGAACCCCACCATAACTGAGGTGATAAAGAAAGAAGTGCTGAAAATGTTAGACATCATTTATCCTACTACCGACATGTCATGCAGCCCTTAGGTTGATGATATTGTGAACTACTTTGCCACCAATCAAACGCCAGAACATGGGATAATGCAAATAAGCTACAGTTCTTTGTAGAAGTCAAGATCATATTTGAGAAGACGGGTTGCCCTAATCGAAAAGCCTGGTTTAAGAAATTGGTTGATGCGCTCTGGGCCTACCAAATTGCAATCAGGAAAATTTCAGGGATAACTCCATGCAGGTTGATTTACGGTAAGGCATGTTATGTACCAATTAAGATTCAACATTACGCATTGTGGGTTATAAAACAGATTGACTTTTTACATGATAATGCCATAGGTTTGAGAAAGTTGCAGGTGCATAAGCTTACAAAATCCAAGAGGAAATTCTATGATAAGGACCTCTTATCGAAGAAGTAGATGAAGCTTCTACATAAAATCAAAGATAAACAACCCTTCACAAATCAGCAAGACTCTTTCTGCAACTCTAGATACTGTCTGTTTCCCTGGAAGCTGAGATCCCGATGTGGCTCGTATATCGTTGAACATGCTCATTGCCACGACATAGTAGTACTGGTGGATCCAACGAATGATAACATCGTCATGGTCAATGAACAGTAGCTTAAGCCTCCCACGATCCCCTTCGATCCCAATAAAGAGGTCTTGCAGAAGGGGAGTCCTCTGACCTTTCTATCTTAATGTTTTTCTTTTTCATTTCTTTCTTTTTGTTTTATTTATTTTTATTTGCATCTTTCTTTTCTTTTTCTATCGCATTAGTTGGTAATGATTTTCTATTAGTTGTTCACCCGTGCACAATTTTTCTATTTCCCCTATGCTTTCACATTGAAGACAATGTTCCATTTTAGTTTAGGGGGTGAAAATTCGCATGTGACACTGTGCACGTATACTTGCTGAGTTTTATATATTAATTTGAAAAAAGAAAAGAAAAAGAAAAGAAAATAAAAAAAGAGTATTGAGAAATTACACTGACTTATACCCTTTACATACTTGCATATAACCTAATAATTACACGCTTGAGTCATGTATGCATAGTTTCTCTTTATATGACTTTGTAACTCCATTAAGAATTGATTGGTAGTACACTCGTGTTAATCTGGCTATATAAACTCTTATATTTACACAGCATCTCATGAGACTGAATAGACACATTCACGTGACTCATTACACTTAGGGTTCCTTATAAGCACTGAGAGAACACCTGTGGTGACTATGACACCTTGTGAGATATCCTTGAGATATTTATCGTCCTTTTGAGTGTTAACATAAAATCAGAGTTCACGAGACTCAGTTCTCCATTGTTCTGGATGATCCTTTGTACACTAGTCTCTATTTTGATTTACTAGTCTAGAGGTGGCATCTAGTGGGGAGATAGAAACCTAGGACGTGTAGCTTACTCAAGATGTGAAGGCTGAACCACCCCTAGAGATAGACTTATTTCATGGACTATTGTTCGAGATTAATTCCCATTGGAGGTATGAAGATAATGAAAGAAGTGCAGTGATTGCCTTAATTGACAATGAAAAGACAAAAATTGAAGAATGAGGAGAAGAAAGAATAAGACAAATAGGAATGCACATGAAATGAAATGTTAATGTCTACTCCACACATATACCACAAAAAGTCAGGGACATGACACATGTTCTCCATGTATGAAGATTCGTCAACCTTTTAATACCTCAGATGTATTCACGCTAAGTTTGTGAATAAATTGATTTAGGGTGGTCTCGGTTGGACATGGAGAGTAGGTGATAAGATGTTAGGGTGAAGGACCCAACACCTCACAAATAGGCTAGATCCTTTTCAGACTAGTCCACTCCATACACTTAGCGTTTCTTTCTTACAATATGTGGGATGTTTGATCACGACACACCTCCTCACATATGATGAGTGAATACATTCCTTTTGAGTGTTTTTTAGTGTATATTAGTTAGACCGAGTCAAAACGATCGTTCTGTAGGTGTCCACTGTATCGTAGGTGTAATAAGTCACACACATCACACATTCCTCGAAATTTCACCTGTTTATACTCGAACTTATATGACTGCATTAACTTTGAATTGTACCGCTGGTTAACTTCATGTGAGTATATTGTTCTTAAATGCTCTGTAATGATGAAACTTGCATAAGTGACGTGTTTCGGAGTTGTGTGCATTGAATATGAACAAGTTTGTGTGAAATTCAGTTATATTCATGTATGTGAAACAGTATGATTGTATAGCATGGGCATTAATTTCATGTTTGCTGGAGTTAGTAATTGTGGATACCGCCCTGAAATTCATTCACGTTATTTGTTAGAGATTAGCAAAACGTTAGTTAGGAGGTGTGATTACGTGCTTAAACTACGTAATTAGGTATTTTAATTCGTGCATTGGAGCTTATATTTTTAATTAAATACCTAATTACTCTCAATATTTTAACACCGTATCCTATTTGTAATATTTGGATTTTATTAAGCAATTTATGAATTTTTGGCACTTTTATCGCAGGAAAATTATTAGAAGCTAAAACCGGCACCAATTTGTAATTCGTGCATAATTTTTTTGTCCGAGCTCCGATCGAAATGATTCAAAATTCTAGAAAAATAAGAGAAGATTTTATACAACTTCCATGTTTTGATCTTTGAGAGAAACAGGCTTTAGGAGGGTCAAGATTGGCCATGTTCCCAGAGAATAAAATTGAGAAAAAAAAAAAGAAAAGAAATTTTTTTTTAAAAAATTTTTCTTTTTTTTTTTTTTTTTTCTCAATTTTGCCCTGATATGACCCAGCCATGCAGTCGAGTCTAGGTGCTGTCTGGATCCCCCACTGTCCTGGGCGTAAGGTAGCCTTCCCTTCTCTTGTATATATATATATATATATCTTTCTTTTTGGCAGAACCGCCTCAGCCCCCTCTTTTCCTTCCTTTTCCTTTCTCTTTCCCTAGCCCCTCTTCTTCTTCTCTTCTCCTTCCTCTCTTCCTCTTCCTTTCTCTCCTTTCTTCTATCCTCCTCTTCTCTTTCTCCCTCTTGGTTTTCTCTGCCTTGCCGCTACCGCCTCTGCTACTATCCCTAGTCGTGCAGCTATTGCTTTTCCTGGACTGCCGCTACTATCTTCTTCTTCTTCCTTTTCTTTTTCTCTTATTCCTTCTTCTTCTTCTTCTTCTTCTTCTTCTTCTTCTTCTTCTTCTTCCTTGTTGCTTCCTTCTTTTCCCCCACTCCATGCTCCCTTGCTACCATAGCTGCTAAACCCTGAACCCCCCTACTGCACCTTCTTCCTCTTCGCCTGCTGCTATGCCGCCGCCCACGACTGCCATTGCTGCTGTTGAAGCTACTGGTGTTTCTCCTTGTTGCCACAGCTTCTAAACCCCGAGAGTCTTGTTGCTTTCTTGCCATAGCTTAGTCCAAGAACTACCACTGTTGCCCTGTTCCCTTGCTCCTCCAGCGTGCTGCTACCCCGAGCCACAACTAGCCATCCCGAGACACACCCCTCGCCCAGCTTGTTGCCTGAGCATCTCTCTCCCTCTCTTTTCTCCTTCTTTCTTTTTTTTTTTTTCTTCCCTTTCCTTTTATTTAGTTTTTTTATTATTATTTGTTCTTACCTTTAATTAATTGAGTGCTTGTTATTTTATTTTATTTTATTAGTGAATTTTTATTAAAGTATAAGCTTTTGAATCTTGTTGGGTTATTATTATTAGAGTGGATTTATTATTAATTTGAGTTTATGTTTAACCTATTTTTTTATTATTGATTGAGGTTCGGTTTGGTTTTTGAAAAAAAGAAGAAGAGAAAAATACAAAAAAGAAAAAAAGAAAAAAATATACTTCCTTTGCAATTTAAATTTGTTGTCTTTCTTTAGAAATTAAATTTTGTTGGGTTTTATTTAAATTAAGTTCATTTAATTAAAGTCCAATTTTTTTTTACTGTGTTTTGTTTTTAGTTTAGTTCTTATGTTTTGAACTTCTGTTTAAGTTCTTAATCACATTAAAATTAGCTTTCATTTAGATTTGTGATTAGTAGAGTTTTTAGAATTGCGTGCTTTAATTACGTAAGCAAGTTATCATTTTTTTTTTAGTTTTTATTCCGAAGTTCAATGCGTGTTTCAATTCCTGCCTAATTAGACATAGGATTTCCGTTTCTCATTATTTAATTCAGTGGATGTTAGGAATTAAGGTTTAAATTGCATGTTCGTTTAATTTATCAAAAGAAATCTCATAAAAATCCAAAAAACCCAAATCAGAACTATGTTCAGTAACTTTTTATTTTTTATTTGAAATACGTAAACTTTGAGATTAAACTACATTTTCTGAGGAGACGAACTGACCTTTGAGCTAAATATTACACGACAGAACTCCTATACTTGGGATAGTTTCCGAACTACTCATTTTTCGAGTGAGTCATCCTGCTTATCAAAATACTCTCCTAAACTTAATAAAGATTTAATCCTTAAGAGTATTCACTTCTTCTTCAAGCTCTCAAACTTTAAATAAAATCCATTAGAGTTTCATAGCCTTGGAGATGTGTTAAATGGCTATAGTTGGTTGCACTAGGTCTTAATCTAGAAGAATGTATAAAATTCAAGTGCTCTATGCATATGTAATTAATATTAGAAGTCATTCAATCCCATGCCTCTCACAGATTGAGATTCACAAGAAAAGATGCTATATAGACTCTGTACATTGAAAGAATATTAATTGTGAATTTTTGGTCCGATAAGCCTAAAGAATTCTTCACCAAGATTAAACCATTGAAAGTCTTAAGAATCTTGGCTAAAATACTTAGAAATGAAAAAGGCATTAAAATGAGTTGAGTGCATAACTCAGGGGGAGCATTTCTCTTTCATGACTATTTATATGAAATGTTCTCATGATCATAGTTTATATGACTTGATGAATAGACAGCACTATACTGAACTCAAATCTATCCTCTGATCTCTACTATTTATATTCTTTAATGGATAAATTATATTTTATGAACTGTTGAATTCTACTGTTTGCATGCTTGTATTGAAAGCCTCCTGCATGGCGGATGCAGTGATGTGTTGCATGCTAGTAGTGGATATAGTTTATCGTGTGCCTTGAACTGAATCACAAATTGCTTATTTGAACCTATCAAGTACAGGTTTTATGGGAAAATGTCTTATTTATAGATGGCATGCTGCTAAAATTTCAACACCTCGCAAGGTTCCCAACTCAACACCCTAGAAAAAACATTCCCCATAATTAAAGTTTAGTATTTCTACACGTATAACACTTCCTACAACTGTCAAATAACCAAATACTAAGTAGAAAGTCTTACCCTGGATTTGGGATGGTTTCCAACTCAGTCCCATCGACGATCCGCTCTAGAAGACTTGCAGAGAACTATCCTAGAAGCATTGTGGTGGCTTCAGATCATTGAACTGGCAGAAATCCGGCCCAAAATCTTAGAGAGAAGGAGGAAAAACCGTATGAGGAGAGAAAGAGAGAGATTCGGCGTAAGAAAATGACTGAAAATTCTCGTTTAACGCTATTTATACTGCGGGATTCATCGATTAGCCACGTCACCTTGTCGACGAGTCTTATAGAAAGTTCGTCGACGAATTTCAAACTTCCAAAAATTCTCTCTCGGTATCTTCTCATCGACGAGCTCCTGTTATAGCCTCGTCGACGAGTCCCCAATATTCGTCGGCGAGGAGCTGAAAAATTCCTCGAGATTATCCTTTCCAAAATGTTCGTTGTCGACTATATCCTTCTATTTCTGGTTTCTATTTCCCTTTCTTTTGATTTTTTAAATAATATGATTCTTCGGGTTGTTACATTCTCCCCTCCTTATAAAATTTCGTCCTCGAAATTTTCTATTCACGTAACTCGTCATCCCTTAACAAGAAAAGGGTCTACTTATTTTATTACGTACCCTCACTTATGGCAGAGGAATACCGTGGTTACATTCCGAGTCATGGGAGATTACACATACAAAAGAAAAATTCTCCCAAAACTAAAATGCTACACTAATTAATCAATTACATGTACCTGCAAAAGAAATACTACCTAACTACTTTCATTTTTTACCTGTTTAGACTTCTTGGAATAGACGCAAATACTTCTGCTTCATCTGTTCCTCAGATTTCCAAGAAGCCTCTTGAATTGTATGACTCCTCCATAAAACTTTTACCTGAGGAATCTCCTTGTTACGTAACTCATGTACCTTTCTATCCAGAATTTGTACTGGTACCTCCTTATACATCAGTGAATCACTAAGCTCTAATTCATTATAACTAATGATATGAGAATGATCTGGGACGTATTTCCTCAATATAAATAACATGGAATACATCGTGGATCCTGGACAACACAGGTTGTAAAGCTAGCCTGTAGGCTACCAATCTCACTCTATCTAGAATCTCAAATGATCCGACAGACCTAGGACTAAGTTTACCCTTCTTTCAAATCGCATAACCCCTTTCAGCGGAGCTATCTTCAAAAACACATGTGTACCCACATCAAATTCCTAATTCCTGCAGCGATTATTAGCATAACTTTTCTGTCGATTTTGAGCTGCACTGATCCTGTCTCTGATAAGTCAAACCTTATCACGTGCTTGCTATATAAGGTCTGGCCCCATTACTCACCGTTCACCCACTTCATCCCAAAATAAAGGCGAACGGCATCTCCTACCGTATAAAGCCTCAAACGGTGCCACGCCAATGCTGGTTTGATAACTTTTATTATACGCAAACTCTACTAATGACATGAACTGAGTCCACTACCCCCAAAATTCAATATGCACGCACGGAGCATATCCTCTAATGTTTGTATCGTCCTCTCAGTCTGCCCATTTGAATAAGGATGGAATGTTGTACTAAATGACAATTGAGACCCTAATGCTTCCTATAGACTCTTCCAAAAATGTGACATAAAACGCGGGTCTCAATATGACACAATCAATACTGGCACCCCATGATAATAAATTATCTCCTAAATGTAGATCTCTGCTAACCAGTTAAGGGAGTAGATGATATTGATAGGTAAAAAGTGAGCAGTTTTAGTCAAAAGATCAACAATCACCCAGATGGCATTCTGGCCATGTAACGCCGTCAGTAGTCCTAACACGAAGTCCATGGATATATGATCCCATTTCCACTCTTGAATAAATAACAGCTGCAACTACCCTACCGACCTATGATCCTTAGCCTTTACCTGCTAGCACGTTAGACACTGCACTACATACTCGGCAATCTCTCTTTTCATACCACTCCACCAGTACGACTCTCGCAGATCCCTATACCTCTTTGTACTGTCGGGATGAACTGTATACAAAGATCTGTGAGCCTCCCCTGGAATAGTCTTTCTGATCTCAGTATCGGCAGGAACACATAATCTAAAATGGAACCGCAAAGCCCCGTCATCTGCAATACTGAATTCCTCCCTTTGACCACTCTGTACTCTATATATCACCTTTGCTAATTTTGGGTCTTCCTTTTGAGCAGCTTTAATTCTTTCTTACAAAGTAGGCTGTACTACTAGAGTGGCAATACACACTGGAGGATCACTCTCTGCCAACTCTATGCTGAGTCTCTCCAGATCCATCATGATTGGATACTGGATCTCCATAGCTGCCAACGTTGATTCCCTGGACTTTATGCTCAACGCATCAGCTACAATGTTTGCTTTCCCTAGGTGATAACTGATGGTACAGTCAAAGTCTTTAATAAGTTCCAACCATCTTCTTTGTCTCATATTCAACTCCTTCTGCATGAAAAAGTACTTTAAACTCTTATGGTCGGAAAAGATCTCACACCGCTCGCCATACAGGTAATGCCTCCAAATATTTAATGCGTATACAACTACAACCAATTCAAGATCATGGGTAGGGTAGTTCTTTTCATATTCTTTCAATCACCTAGACGTATACGCCACTACCCTACCATGCTGCATCAATACACAGCCAAGTCCCTTCAAGGACGCATCACTGTAAATGACATACCCCACACCCCTTGATGGGATAACCAATACTAGTGTTGTGACTAATCTTTGCTTCAGTTATTGAAAACTCTGCTCACAGCTGTCGTCCCACTAAAATTTGACATTCTTCCTCATCACTCATGTCAAAGGTCCTGACAAAGCTGAGAATCCCTCAACGAAACGACGGTAATAGCCAGCTAGCCCCAAGAAACTCCTAATCTCCTGGACATTTCTCGGTCTAGCCCAATTCACTGCCACCTAAATCTTTCTAGGATCCACAGAAATACCGTCTCCAGATACAACATGCCCCAAGAACGCGACCTTCTCAAGCCAAGATTCACATTTATTGAAATTGGCGTACAACTTCTTTTCCCGAAGTGTCCACAAAACCTGCCTTAAGTGCGTCTCATGCTCCTCATAGCTCCTCGAATAGGTCAGTACATCAACAATAAAAAAAACAACAAAATGGTCTAGGTATTGGTGGAAAACTCTGTTCATCATGTCCATAAATACTGCAGGAGCATTCGTCAAATCAAATGGCATGACAAGAAACTCGTAATGCTCGTACCTGGTCCTGAAGGTTGTTTTCGAAACATCTTCTGCTTTCACTTTTACCTAATGGTAGCCGGATCTGAGGTCAATCTTCGAATACCCTCATGTACCCTGGAGCTGGTCAAACAAATCGTCAATACGGGGTAGAGGATACTTATTTTTTATTATCACTTTATTAATCTCCCTATAGTCTATACATATCCTCACAAACCCGCCTTTCTTCTTCACAAGTAAAACTAAAGCTCCCCACGGAGATACATCGGGTCGTATGAAGCCCTTAACAAGCAGATTTTGCAACTGATTCTTCAACTCTGCCAGTTTTGCTAGCGCCATCCGGTAAGGTACTTTAGAAATCGGCGTTGTACCTAAAAGTAGATTAATAGGGAAATCTACCTCACGATCAGGTGGCAAGCCTAGTAACTCGTCTAGGAAAGCATCTGTAAATTCCTTTACTATAGGCGTGCTAGCAAGTTTCAATTCATTCTCTGACATCTCCTTCACAACAACCACAAACCCCTGACAACCACTCAGCAGTAGTCTTTCGGCCTAAATAGCTGAAACTAGCTAAAGCGAGGATTGCACTTTCAGCCCCACATAATTTAACACACCCCGATGACACGAACTAGTGCGTAACTCTTGAATCAAATAATGCAATAACTTTAAAAGAAATCATAATAACCATACATGTCACCACATTACCTGTCGTCTCAGCCTCACCCGGCGTCAGAGTAAACAACCTGGCTGGAGCCGCATTCCTCTGTTGGCCCCCATGTGGCACCAGATAACCTCCCCGGTATGGTCTAGGAGCTGGAACTACATCTGGTGGGGTAGGGCAGTCTCGTACCATATGCCCCGATCTACCGCAGCAATAGCACACCACACCAACAGCTCGACACTCTCCCCAATGCCTCGTACCACAAGTCTGGCAGACTGGAGGACCCTGCACTGCTTGAACCTCACGTCCTCCAGTCTTCTGTCTCCTCCCTCTGCCATGGTTTCCTTTCCTCCACTGACCCGGTCAATGACCCTGCTGGTAGCCGGCAGATGCAGATCTCTTCCTCTGTCCCTGCTCCTCTATGTCAAGACACTTACCAATCTCTACCAAGGCCACCTTGTCGACTAACTCAACAAAGTCTTGGATCCGCAGCACCACCACCTGCTTGAATATACTCCGCCTCAAGCCTCTCCCAAACTGCCTCGCCTTCTTTACTTCATCAGAAACAATATACGGGGCGAAACGAGAGAGCTCGATGAAACGCGTTGCATACTACTGGACTAGGATAGTTGTCCCTGCTTTAGACTCAGGAACTCTTCTACCTTAGTCTCCCTAACAGTAGCTGGAAAATATCTATCAAAAAATAATTCTTTAAACCGATCTTTTGTCATGGCTATCGAAGTCTCCCTCTGCTGCTCCAGCAGTCTCACCGTAGTCCACCACCTCTCAGCCTCTCTTGCCAATCTATAGGTGGCAAAGAGGACCCTCTGTTCCTTAGTACCCTGGAATATAACTGAGATTTTCTCGGTCTCCTGCATCCAATTCTCAGCGGCTGTAGGATCAACTCCTCCTGAAAATGTCATAGGATTCATCTTCATAAATTTCTCTATAGTGCACCCATGGCCTGCCGGTGGACCACCCTACTCCCTCGAGCTCCTAGAGATCTCAGCCATAACCTGCTGAGCCACACTACGTAATACCGCGTCAGAGTCGGTCCCAGCTGCACCTGATGGCCCTACTCAATCACTGCCACTAGCGTGGGCACTATTTCCTCCTCGATCCATCTTAAAAATAACAATTGCAACTCAGTAATCCTATCCTTATAATTTACTTACCTATCCTCACCACTTATCTCAACATTTCCAACTCATTTCTATCCCCAGTTCTACATTCTAGGAACACAACCTGACAATAGCTTGCTATGGTTTTCCTAAAATTGTCATCCTAGGAAAAACACAGAAACTACCATGGAAGTCCTGCCTCTAGACTGTAGAACAACCTTAAATCATTCCCTAACCTCTGGTATTGTTTCCGCTACATTCTAAAGTCTACAGAACCTAAAAACTGAGGCTCTGATACCAAACTGTGACGACCTACTTAATTTCCACATATATAAGTATATTTATTTTTTTTCCCATATTACAAAATCACAAAACTCAATGTAGTAGATCATAATCCACTTGGACCCATGGGTACCAAGGATACATCAGAACACATAGCGGAAGCCTAAGTAGCAGGAAACATACAATCACAATATTATAAATACTAAAACATTCATCACATTACCATAAATACCAGAGTCACTATATCCACTGTATTTCAATATATACATCCCAAAAACAAGATCTAGGGACATTTTCCACAAAATCCAACTGTCCCTACTAAAACTTACCCTTCAAAGAGGGCAAACAAAAAACACTAGATCAGCAGGGCTTTTCCCGCTCTCCTATCTGGGGCTCCTGAAAAGTTTATAAAATTTTGGGGTGAGACACCTCTCAGTAAGGGAAATAAACTAATACCAGTGTGTGGCAACATGAGTATTTCGTGTTATACATATATCATAGAGAACATATTTAGTAACTGTTATGTCAAATCTAGGAAAACATATATATGATCAAAACATGGCAGAATATACTGAATTTTCATAAACATATTTCATCTCATATAATAATAAAACAAAAACATTCTTAGTAGGTTACCTGGCTGTTGTCATGTATTACCCCCCACGTAACTGGGTTGTGTGGCCCGAAGGTGGGACCTGACAATGGTTGGCCGACCACTACCAAGTCAAAAGTACAGTCTGTAAGTCTAATGGGTCTGCCAGACCTGGTCAATACACCAGGGGCACACACACACTTCTTAAAAACCACATCGACCATCGTATGTCACACCAATCCGTACAGCAGCGTTAACACATATATCATGATCATGATGGCCATGGACACATAGTAACGGTATCGTACAAGTGTTAGCCTAAACCAAGCCAATCAGGTTCTGATATCATATAACATATATTGAAACTGTGATACATAGATATATCATATCATTAATTATCAGATCAATTATATTATTTTGTATATATACATGTATCATGAAAAATCATCGGCTCGTATGCCGATATTTCACATTTTACCATAACTCGGCTCGTATACCTTCAAATCATAGCATAGCGCATACGCTGGCAAATCATTTCCATAGCTTGGTCCGTACGTCGGCAAACATATCCATAACTTAGCCTGTATGTTGGCAAATCATACACATAGCTCGGCTCATACGCCGGCAAATCATACACATAGCTCGGCCCGTACACCAGCAAATCATACACATAGTTAAGCTCGTACGCCGAAAAATATATCAAAATCTCAGCCCATACACCGGTTTTCCATTATAAAAATTTGTATCATTAACACATTCCCAGAAAACAGTATTTCACAATTTCTACTCATGCCACACTAGCAGGTTTTTCATATATTCAACATACCATCATTTTCAACAGTACTTTCCCAAATATAAATCATATATAAATATATTTATTTCCTAAAATCAAATGTTATAACAAAATACATATTTTTCATAAAATACTAGCTTAGTGTATCCCCTTACCTGATTCTTGAAAAGCCCCTAAGAAAATTTGTCCCACACCTGCAGGGTTCCTAACTCAACACCTTGGAAACAACATTCCCCAGAATTAAAGTTCAGTATTTCTACACGTATAACACTTCCTATAACTGTCAAATAACCAAATACTAAGTAGAAAGCCTTACCCTGGATTTGGGATGGTTTCCAACTCAGCCCCATCGACGATCCACTCCGACAGACTTGCAGAGAACTATCCTAGGAGCGTCGTGGTGGCTTTATATCGTCGAACCGAAAAAAATTTGGTCCAAAATCTTAGAGAGAAGGAGGAGAAACCGTATGAGGAGATAGAGAGAGATTCGGCGCAGGAAAATGACTGAAAATTCTTGTTTAACCTTATTTATATTGCGGAATTTGTCGATGAGCCACGTCACCTCGTCGACGAGTCTTATAAAAAGTTCATTGACGAACTTCAACCCTCGCTGACGAATTTCAGAGTTCCAAAAATTCTCCCTCGGTATTTTCTCGTCGACGAATCCTATCCTCGTCGACGAGCTCCTGTTATACCCTCGTCGATGAGTCCCCTATATTCGTCAACAAGGAACTGAAAAATTCCTTAGGATTATCCTTTCCAAAATGCATCGTCTGCCTCCTTTTGTTTCCGGTTTCCATTTTATTTTCTTTTTATTATTTAAATAATATAATTCTTTTTGTTGTTACATAAAATCAATGTGTTCTAGTGACCAAATAGTTGTGTTCAAAACACTTTGGACGACTGAACAGTTGAAAGGTCAAAAAGTTTACCTAACTTTGGGTGACTGAACCAAAAAAAACTTCACCGTCCTCGATCAACCAAACTCGTATGCTCACCTTTTCCACCAACTCGGGCGCCCAAACTCTACGTTCAGAATACGCTCAGGCGACCAAACATGTGAGTTCGGTAAATCGAACTCTTGGCCAAGCGGCTAAACCATGGAAAAAATGAAAATCACCTTGGTTCAGCCACCCGAAGTTCTCACTGGGCACCCGAGCTTCAAAATTGTCTTTCCCTATTGTGAATGTTCGGGTGACCAAACCTAGAGTCGGGAGACCGGAACTCTCGGGTTGCTTAATTTTTAACTGCAGTAACTTGAGTTAATTATGGGTAAAATGGTTTAAAAAAAATTTAATTATCCCCTCTATGTCCCAACAGTCATATTTTTTGTAGAGGCAATATATATATATACCCTTATTTGCAATAATTAGCGAGTGATTAGGGATTTTAATTTACAAATTTCCTCTAAATTTTTGAGGGTCCTATTTCTTCATACAAACCCCATACACTCATATACCATCCTTCTTTTGAGAAATCCAAGCCTTGTGAGTGTTTATCAGTTGTTCTAGTGTGCTAAAAACCCTCATTGGTTTATTACATATTTGATTTTCGGATTGAGGGTTTAACTAGGTTTTTCTACCGATTTTATTTAATAAATCTTTGTGTGGGAAAACCTTATAGCCAAGTGAGTCTTTGCATTATTATCGCAACACTCATTAGGATTTTATTTTGTGTGTGCAAAATATTTTTCACAAATTATTTTCAAATATCTCTTATGCTTTATCATTGAGAAAATATTCTTGAGATATTTTGATTGCTATTGGTTGAAGTCTTTGAAACCCTAGATTGTTATTGAGAAAATTTTATACATAGTTTTAATGATTAGCTTATTGATACACTCTGGTGTTAGATTGAATATAAACATTATCTTGAGTGTTGATTGTACATATACATCACTGAGCTTATAGTTATTATATTATTTATGTGCATTGATTGATTTGTATTGGTACATATCTTCTTATCAGAGAAGCATTATATTGTACATGGTTTGTATTGTAATTCGGTTGTATTCTAGGTGCGTCCTGAGGGGGCGTTGATCTAGCCTATAAGGATCGGTAGGTCCTTCTCCGTCTCGCAAGGAGAATTTGTAAATGTTGAGGTTAGCCCTGTGCTAATTGATCTGGTTGTATTAGGTGTCACTCCACCCGCTAAGTGGACCTTAGTGGAATCCTTATGCTTGTGAGCCAAGGTGAGGATGTAGGTAGTATTGGCCGAACCCCTATAACATTTCTTATGTTGTATTTAATTTCTGCACTTAAACTTATGCACTTGAATGTTGTCATTTTAATTATGTTGAATGGTTTAGAAATACTGAGATTGCTTCAATTGCTTTACATTCTTGCTCAGTTTGATTTCTACTGAATTGAATAATTCTTAGAAAGACCCTAGGTTGGAAACTACTAATTTTCATTTGAATTTGACCTAGGAAAGTTTTAAATTTCCAATTCACCCCCCTCTTGGGAATACACAAAAGCTAACAAGACGATCCTAGAGGAGGCTCACAGATCCCTATACATAGTGCATCCTGGTAGCACTAAAATGTATCGGGATCTTCGGGAATCATTCTGGTGGAGCGGCATGAAGAGGGAGATAGTCAAATTTTTGGAAAATTGTTTGACATGCCAAAAAGTGAAGGCTGGGCACTAGATACCGGCTGGACAGTCGCAACCACTTCATATCCTTGAGTGGAAGTGGGACCATATTTCTATAGATTTTGTTATAGGTTTACCGTTGATGTTGCATGGGCAGAACACGATTTGGGTGATTATAGATAGACTGACGAAGACTACTCACTTCATCCCTATCAAAATTAACTACTCCATGGACAGGTTGGCAGAATTATATATTCTAGAGATAGTATGATCACATGGTGTGCCAGTGTCTATAGTATCGGATCGAGACCCACGTTTTACACCGTGGTTTTGAAAGGGCTTGTAGGAGGCTATGGTCTCTTAGTTATCATTCAGCACAACATTTCATCCTCAGAGTGAAGGATAGCCAGAGAGGACAATCCAGATCCTTGAGGATATGCTACAAGTGTGTGTCCTAGACTTCGGGGGTAGTTGGGCCGCTGGTTGAGTTTGCATATAATAATAGCTATCAAGCCAACATCGACATGGCACCTTACGATGTGTTATATGGTAAGAGGTGTCGTTCTCCACTATACTGGGATGAGATGGGTGAGAGGCGAGTTTCAGGACCAGAGTTGGTGCAACAGGCGTACGATAAAGTCCAACTTATCAAAGACAAAATCAGTACAGCTCAGAGTCAGCAAAAAAGTTATACTGATACTCCCCACCAGAAATTGGAGTTTGATACAAGAGACCATATGTTTCTAAAAATAGCACTGCTAAAAGGAGTTATAAGGTTTGGAAGGAAGGGTAAGTTGAGCCCTAGGTTTATTGGACCATTTGAGATACTTGAGAGAGTGAGGTTAGTTGCCTATCGGCTAGTTTTACCACCAGCTTTATCCGGAATACACGACGTATTTCATGTTTCCATGTTAAGGAGATACATCCCAGATCTCTTCCATGTGATCAACTATGTAGGGATAGAAATCGGTAATACTTTGGTATACGAGGAAACACTAGTATAGGTTATGGATAGGAAAGAATAGGAATTGCACAGTAAGAACATTCCATTAGTAAAAGTTCTGTGGATGAATCATGTAGTGGAAGAAGTTTCATAGGAGCTCAAGGAGCAAATACAACAGAAATACCTGCACCTTTTTAGAGGGGACCAACAGTAATTAGAAAAAAAAAAAAAAAAAGGTAAGTAACGTTTCTTTTGCAGGTTAATTAGTACATGTACAAGTTTCTATTTTGGTTGGTTATGGGAGAAATTTGTTCAATTATTGTTATCTCTTAGAACTCTATATATAACCATGGTATTCCTCCGCCATAAGTGAGAGTAAGTAATAAAATAAGTAGTCAATTTTTCCTTAGAGGATGGTTTATAGTATGGATAAATAATTTTTAGGACGAAATTTTTATAAGGAGGGGAGAATGTAGAGACCGAGAGAATTATAACAATTAAATAATAAAGGAAAAGAGAGAAAAAGGATTTTTCCAAGGGGCTCAGTAGGGTCTTGTTGACGAATGCAAAATATTCATCGACGAGTGGCCTTCTTAGGAACGTCGATGAGGACATGTGTCTCGCCAACAAAGAGAAACCAAAAGCAGGATTAAAGACATGCAGCCTCGTCGACGAACTCCCTTTTTGGACTCATTGACGAGGGTTTGTGGCTCGTCGACGAGGCCACATGGACAACACTCTATAGATATGCTCAAGTCACATTTTTAATGAAAAAACCTACATGCAAAACCCTCTTTCTCTCTCTCTCTCTCTCTCTCTCTCTAAAATTTGTCTCTCTAACTTCTCTCTAGATTTTCAGCTTCAATTCTCACCGGTTTGATGATCGGAAGTCGCACCATTACTCCTGGGAAGATTCTCTACAATATTGCTGGATTAGAATTTTGATTTGAGGCACTTAGGCCATCCCAAAATCTCAGTAAGTTAGTTATTTTAAGATGTATAAATTATTGGGAATTTCTAGACTAAGGGGAATGTGTTGGAAGATATTATACTAGTGTTTGTTAATTTATTGGGGAAATGTAAATTTCAAGGTGTTGAGTTGAGAACACACAGAAGTAGGTTTGGTTAGATTTGTAGGCTTCTCAGTAAGTTAGGTAAGGAGATAAACTAAATCGAAAATTTTCATAAAATTATTTATTAATATACAACATTTATTTTCAGAAATTATGTATGTTATAGTATAATGTTTGAGAATACTCCTATTGAACAGGAAAATAGATTTAATACATGTTATCAGAAAATATGATTTCAGATTAGATTTTATGTATAGAGTATTACTCACATTTGTGTGGCATGAGTATAAATTTCCATGAAAATTATGTTATATTAGAATAATATGATTTTTCCAGAATAAGCATGTTATGATAGTTTTCAAAGAAACTATAAAAATAGAGCAAGAATTATGGTTAAGAATATTATGTTAAACAATGCAGATATTCATGTTCAGTATGTTATGATATGGCCGGCACAGATGTTGTGATTTATAAGTTATGATATGACCAGCACAGATGTCGTGATTTATATGTTATGATATGGCCAATGAAGATGCTGTAATTATGCATGTTATGTTAGAAATTAGGAAAATATTATCATGTCAAATATTACTTTGAAATATGAAACAGCTATGTATTAGTAATATGAAATGTACTATATGTTATCATAATTTGAATGACTTAGTCTAGATTTCATAGCACAGTACCATAGCTATATGATAAGATGAAATTCAAGTATAAGTATATATTAGTGCTATCACACATCTCAGATAGAGTGTGGGAGATGGCAGTCGATGTGGCTTTAGTGTAGTGCAGGTATCCCTTTGGCAGTTTGGACCAGGTGGGGCAAGTCCATCATACTTACAGAATTATGTTTGACTTAGTGTGGTCGGCCAGCCATTGCTAGGTCCTACCTATAGGCCACACAACCCAGTCATGTGGCAGTAAGACATGACATTAGCTAGCTATCCATCCTGAGTATTATTTCAATATTGTATAGTTATAGAAGATGTTTACATGACTACAAAATTTAGTACATTATTTATTATGATATGATGACACATGTTTTACTCATAATTTATACAACCAATTTTATCAAATATGTATATATTATGTACAATTCATGTCTAAACACGATAATACTCATGTTGTCACACACTAATATTAGTTTATTTCCCTTACTGAAAGGTGTCTCACCTAAGCATTTCAAACATTTTAGGAAATCCAGATAGAAGAGCGGATAGAGCTCCACAGCAGTAGTGGTTGGCTGAATTACCTTGTTAAAGGATAAGTAGTTGAGTTAGGGTCAGATTGGTTTTTGGATTATAACCCTAGGGTACTTTTTGGTCCTTTTGTGGATGTTTATATATCTATATGACAAATTCAGTAGAACTTTCGTAGAGGTTGTATGGCATGTATGTGATTTATGTTTTCTGCTGCTTAAGTATCAGAGATGTATGACAAGTATATCGCCGATACCCATGGGTTCGGGTTGATCATGACCATATCAATTTAGCAGGATATCAGAGTAATTTTGAATGTTGTTATGTACAATATATATATATATATATATATATATATATATATGTAAATAGCAAAAATAGACAGGTCCTTACATAATGTGCTTTAAGTCCGTTCTGGCTACCACTTCACTTTCATGTGTGTGATATGAATGATTAACTTGTTCAAGTATTTAGGCACACACATTAGTAACATATAGTTAGTCATAATCAAAACCAGGGATCAGATTCAAAAAGTCAACAGAATTAATAAAATTATAATTTTATGCATCATTCATATTTATTTATTTTTTTCATTTTCAATGGTATTAAAATAAAATTTTATTTTAAATTTTATTTAATATAAAAAAATAATTTTCTTTCTATTTTCGCTTATTTTCCTTTCCCCGTCAAAATTCTTAATTCAAACTTTTCTCACACGAGAAAACTACATGTGAAAAGACTATCACTTTTGGTATTTATAATTGATAAGTTTCCTATAGATAATTTAATTGAAAATTTTTTCTTTTTTTGAAAAGAGAAAAGAAAATGATAGGAAACACTTTGGAAAAAGCTGAGAAGAATAGTGGGAAGCATCGACTTCATTTGCTTATGGTGAGGTTGTCACTCCCCGAACCCCCTAGGTGGGGCCCGGGGTGTGATGACACTCTTCACCGTCTCTGATACCATATCTAACATACACACAATGGAAATAATATATAACTACCTCAAATGAAATACCAGAGTACTATATACAACCCAAAAAGGAGTATCCCTTCACTTTATATTACATAACCAAAAATTCTAAAACATAATTATATATATTTCATTTCTTACTACTACAAAAAATTTACCCAAAATTCTCAACTCTGCCCCTGAGCTTTCTAAGCTCGTTCACCAGAATGGCCTAAAAAGTCAATAAATCCTTGGGGTGAGTTTAAAGACCCAAAAAATTTATTCATGAAAATAATAATAATAATAATAATAATAATAATAATAATAATAATAATAATAATAATAATAATAATAATAATAATAATAATAAAGAGAGAAAGGGAAAGAAATCTTAAAAGGGGGAAGTAGTAGGGATTTGCCGACGAAAGGAGAGAGAAAAGGAAAGAAATCTTAAAAGAGAGAAACAGTAGGGATTCATCGACGAACCTAGGGTCTTTGTCAACGAATGTCCCCATAGAACTTGTTGACGAAGTACACGTCTCTCGTCAATGAGAAGATACCGAGAGTCTGTGAATTTCTGGAAACTTTCAGGTTCGTCAACGAATTGGCCTCTTCGTCGACGAAGAGCCTTCATGGGTTCGTCGACGAATCACTTGAACTCATCAACGAATGTTGGCCTATAAATAGCTTTTCTGTCATTTTCAATGAGATATTTTTTTTTCTCTCTTTCTCTCTCACTCTCTTTCTAGCCCACAATTCTCTCTCTCTCTCTCTCTCTCTCTCTCTCTCTCTCTCTCTCTCTCTCTCTCTCTCTCTCTCTCTCTCTCTCTCTCCCTTCAATTCCAACTTCGTTATAGCCTGGATTGACGATCGAGAACCGCCACGAGGTTTGTGGGGAGATTCTCAACAACATAGTCGGAGCGAATTTTCAATTTGGAGTTTCGGGGCACCATTCCAAAATCAGGGTAAGTAAGATATTTTAGAATTTGGGTTACTTGGAGTATTCGAAACCTAGGAAGTGATAAATGAAAATTGTTTTGAAAAATGAGTTGTTTAACTTAGGAAAAATGTGATTTTTAGGGTTTTGAGTTTCAGACACCGCGGGCATAGGATTTTGGTGTTTATGAGCCTTTTAGTAAGGCAGGTAAAGGGAATAAATTATAACAAGTATTTTTGAGAAATATCGGTTGAATTAATAAGTGAAAATGTGAGTATGGTATTTTTCTTAGAATTATTATGTTATGAATATCAAATAAAATTTGTGTGGCATATGATTTGTTCTAGAAATGTGTTTGAAATTGAGTGGGTGTTTTGCACTGAGAATAATAAGCCTATGATACATATATATTGAAAGGCTTTATGTAGAAATGGAAATAACGGAAATCAATTATGTTTTTATATACTAAATTGGGATAATATGAGAATGATTTTATTGGGAAACATTGAAAAGTGATATGTACTGAAGAGTATCTTTTGAGAAATAATGAAATATGAAATATGGAAATGCTTTACGAAAAAATGTTGAATAACGTGAAATGAGATGTATATACGTTATTATGAGATGAAATTTGTACTAAAATGATGAAAATATCATTGATATGATGAGATGAATTGCGAATGCTGAAAATGAAAATATTGCAATGTGAATTCTAAAATGTAAATCTTGAAATGTGAATATTGAGATGGGGATACTGAATTGTGAAAACTGAACTGAAAATACTGAAATGTGAATAATGCAATGTGAATGATGAATGGCAATTGTGAATAATGTAGTATGAATAATGAATTGTGAATATAGAAATGTGAAATGTGAATGATGAAATGTGGAGAATATTTTCAGGGCAGTATAACCTTGACCATGGGGTGAAACATGGCGTGGAGAATATTGTCAGGGCAGTATAATCTCGACTATGGGGTGAAGCATGACATGGCGAATATTTTTATGGCAGTATAACCTCAATCATGGGGTGAAGCATGGCATGGGGAATATTTTCAAGGCTATATAATCTCGACCCTGGGGTGAATCATGGCGTGGAGAGTATCTTCAAAGTAGCATAACCTCAACCATGGGTTGAAGCATGGCATAGAAAGAATATTCTCAGGGTGGCCATGAGTTACAGACGCGCATGTAGTGCTAGATGATGAAATGAAATTGAAAGTGAAAAGAAAGAGCGTAAGTTTAATAACATAGATAAATAAGGTGAAATAAAACTCTCTGCATGAGGGCTTACTAAGTAAGATGAGTACCCTGATGAGTATTAGTTGTAGTCATACCCAATTTAATTGGGTAGGATTACAAACGATATCCGAGCAGAGGGGAGCTACATGTATGGTCGTGTAATCTTCCCTATCCTCAGGAATTTTCACTGGTAAATATGGGTCACATGTGAATGAGATGAAAGATGGGAATAAAGCTTATAAAAGCTTGTGTTTTATATCTATATGATTATAAGAATGATTGGTGTATTTTTTCATATGGTGTTATCACTAAAACGTGTGTATATATATATATAATGATATAATGAAACTCATACTGCCACACACTTTAAATAACTTATTCCGTCTTATTGAGATGTGTCTCACCCAATTATCTAAATATTTTAGGGAACCATGACAAGTTTGGAGATAGAGCTCCGAGATAGAGGGAAGCTAATACCCTGATTAGATTGAGTGAGTTTTTTGAGTTAGGGATGGAGGATTCCCCTAGAGTTTTGATTGATTTTGGGATTGTGTTGGATGTGTGTGTGTATATATATATATATATATATGGATGTATAGTACTCTGGTTATTTGTATTCTGGATGATTTGTATATATTGACTTCCGCAGTTATGATTGTTTATATAAGTTTGACTGATTACCTAGTATCCCAGTTTGGGTTGGGTTATGCTTAAATGGTATCAGAGATTTTGACATGGCTGATGTGTGATTTGAATTTGGATTTATTATTTTTGAAAAAAAAATTGTATGAAAATTGAGGCATCATAGTGAGACACCTCTCCGTAAGGAAGAAATAAACTATAACAATGTATGGCAGAAGAGTTTATATATATATAATATAAACTCATCAATTAATCAACAACAACTCAAAAGACACTTACAAACTATAGTCACACAAAAAAAACCCATATTTATAGTGAAATTTCTCGAGGATTGGGATGATTACATGCCTATACATGTATCTTCCCTCTGCTCTAATACCATTACCACTACCAGAGCACTCATCTGACTCAGTAAGTCCTCGAAGTTATATATATAAGCAAAGTCTCCGAGAATAGGGAATATTACACGCTCATACATATAACTTCCCTCTGCTTTGGTACCAGACTATAATTACCAAGGTACTCACCTTTCTTAGCAAGCCCTTGGGCGGAGAGCTTTATTTCACCCTAATTATTTATGTAATTAAATTCACATACCAGTATACACACACGTTCACATCAATCATCCCATAGGACACGGTACCTTTCATTCATATCCACACAAGATTCACATATCCACACACATCATTCACACCCACATAGGGTCCATGTCCACACAGGATACACAACCACACAGGTTACCATTTCATACACACAACCTTATTCATAGTAAATCGATAAAATAAACTCCTCATTCCACTGCTAACGTTTTACTCCCTTTATATAAATGACCATATAACGACCTCCTTATACCACTGCCAACATTATATGGTGATTTATATCAAGTACGATATAACGACCTCCTCATACCATTGTCAATGCTATATCACAATTTACATGAACCACATTACACATCCAAGACATTTACAACATTAATCACCACTAGACAGTATTCTCAATCAAGCAGTATTCACAATCAAGCATTCTCAACTGAAAATTATTCACAAGCAACAGTATTCTCAACCAACAAATATTAACATCCAGTTAATTATAAAGGATTTTCTCATGTCACACAGTTTTTCCCAATTATGATTTATAATAAAAAAAAAAACCATTATTTTCAATTGCTAAATTGTTCAAAAAATCATATTATGAATATACGACTTTTATACTCAAAGGTAATCGGTTCAAATTAAAATAAAGTACGATATAATTTATTTCCCCATACTTGTTGCTCAAAATTCTACCTAAATCGAACGGAAAACAAGACCATGTATTCAAAAAGATCCTAACTTAGTCAATTCAACCCTAGAATGCCTAATATTCTAATATTTCCAAGCATATACGGTTAAATAATTAATAAATCTAAAAAATAACTCTCTTACCCTAATTTTGGAGTGGTGTCCAAGAACTCCAAATCAAGATTATGCTATAACTAACTTGAAGAGAATCAACCCAGGAATCTTGTGGTGGTTTCCGATCATCGATTCGGGTTGAATTCATGTCGAAATCGAAGAGAGAAGGGGGAGGGGCTGTAGCCCTAGAGAGAGAAAATGAGAGAAGATAGATTTTTCGGAGAAAAATGACCCAAGGTCAATTTATAAGCTGTAGTGCCACTTGGATTCGTTGATGAGAAGAAAAGACTCGTCGACGAGCCACAGAAGGACATTCGTCGACGAGAAAAATGCGTTCGTCGACGAATTCTTAAAAAAATGAAATTTCTGGCTTTGGGTAATTCTTCGTCGATGAGACACGTGTATTCATCGACGAGACCAAGAAAGACATTCGTCGACGAGTCCCTGCTTGATTCCTTTTTTGAATTTATTTTCTCTTTATTTATTTTTATTTTATTTTCTAGGTTCAGGTTATTACAGAGGTAATGTTTATTGGCTGTGTGACTGTCTTCACACATGAGTCATGTTGTGCTCGAATGCGAGGTGGCAACTCTCTCAAGTCCAGTCCACATTTATTGAAGCAAAAAAGTTAATCATAAATCATGGATACTGCGAGATAGCATAGCAATTGTTTGACCATTTGTTAAAAGGTTCAATCTCTCTACATTACATTCGGATGGATCAAGAATATCCTTTAAAGAAATGAATGAAAAAAATCAAAATTATATATTTTTTATGATTGCTTTAGGTCTCTTGAAATCTATGCCGGTAACGAAAATTAGTAGAAATATATATATATATATATATATATATATTAATCTTGCATCTTTTCTTATATAATAGAGTGTTGATATAATAGAGAAACCCACTAGCTAGTAAATTAAACAAGTTCCAATTCTTTTAGCATATTGATTATACGTTTTTTTGAAGATATTAATTTAGAACAACATAGCAAAAAATAGTTTATTATCTCCTTTTCAAGAAATCTACTCATTACTTCTAATACAAAAATTTTAAACTCAACTAGAAATTTCTCAATGTAAAAATCAATTTGGCTCTTTTGGCAGAGTAGACCGAAACCCGGGTCGTTTGATAATTGCACCATCACCATGGGATGTAATTTGGGGCAGAATGACTACTTTAGTCGCATAATTCATAATTGTATTAAGGAAAATCCCATCAAATTGAGCAACAAAATATCTTATTCCTCCCCCTAGATATACCAACGCAGCGTTACTCGTGTCAATCATCGAACTACCCTCCATCTCTCTCTCTCTCTCTCTCTCTCTCTCTCTCTCTCTCTGCCTAACATGCACCTACTCCTCCACTGTCTTCTGACTCTTCTCCTCACCTCTCATGCACAAACTCCATCTCTCGCCCAAACCCAACCTTTGGGTTTCACCACCCATCTCATCCACCGCGACTCCCCCTCCTCCCCATTCCACAACCCTTCCGCAACCAAACGCGACCTCTTACGCGCCGCCTTCCTCCGCTCCATTTCCCGAAGAAACCACATACTTCGCCGCGCCACCCCGGCCTCCAAAGCTGGTATAGACACCACCCTCTCCGAAGCCGACGGCGACTACCTCATCCAGCTCTCCTTCGGTACCCCGCCGGTGCACCAAGTTCTCCTCAACGCCGACACCGGCAGCGACCTTATTTGGCTCCAATGCACCCCCTGTGGCCACTGCTTCACCCAAGACGCCCCTCTATTTAACCCGGCCAACTCATCCGGGTACAAAATCTATTTATGCAATTCGGACACTTGTAAGACCCTCCCCATTTACGCCTGCGTCAGGAATATCATCCCGAAAGACGCTTGTGGGTACTACTACAGCTACGGAGACAATTCCCTCAGCATTGGGATCCTTTCCCAAGACACAATCGCTTTGAACTCCATCTCGGGCCGGGTCCATGCTTTCCCCGGATCTGTTTTTGGGTGCGGGCGCGTCAACGATGGTCTCTTCACGAGCCACGAGTCGGGCATGGTCGGTCTCGGTCGCGGACCCTTGTCTCTGATTTCCCAATTGGGTGCTAAAATCGACTACAGATTTTCCTACTGCCTTATCCCGTTGAGTTCGAACCGGACGAGCAAGTTGAGTTTGGGAAAAGAAGCGCTCGCCGGTAAGAGAGGCGCCGTTTCGACTCCTCTCGCGTCTCCACAGCCACCCTCGACGTACTACTACGTTACTCTAGAGAGTGTTACGGTGGGAAGGAAAACGTTTCGGGCGGCGGTGAGCGGGAGCGAAGGGAACATCATAGTAGATTCCGGGACGACGTTCACGTTTCTGGAACCAAAGGTTCACAGTGGCGTGGAAGCGGTGGTGAAAAGCATGTTCAGCCATCTACGGCCGACGACGGACCCGAATAATCCAGACGCGCTGTGTTATGAAGCGAGCCCGAAGCGGGTTAAGTTGCCGGACATGGTGCTCAAATTTAAGGGTGGGGCTCAGATTCGGTTGAAGGCGGCGAACGTGTTTATAACGGGGGATGATGGGTTTTGCCTTGTCATATTTTCTAGTACTAGTACTGGGTTGTCCATAATTGGAAATGTGGCGCAGGCAAACTTCGAGGTGGAATTTGATATTAAGAAGAAGCTGGTGTCGTTTGCTCCCAAGGATTGTACTAAAGTTTAGTCGTTGGACAGAGCAGTTCCAATTAATCGTCTTTATCCATATATGGACTATGGCTCCTTAGAACTAAAGTTTAGTACTTGGACAAAGCAGTTCCAATTAATCGTCTTGATGATCTATATATGGACTTTGTAACAATTAAAATGAATAAAATGAATATTGTTGCGTTAACTTGATTTTCAGGTCAATTAGGTGCATTTTACAGTGCTAGTGCATGTAGTTTTATTGTAAAGGTGAGTTAATACTGGAGAAAAATATTAGACACAAGGAGCACAACTTATAAGTTACAATAGATTTGTAGTACTCTTGTCCAAAAAATTTACCATTGGACACTGCAGTTTTTCATACCCTATGGTATATGATGAAATGTAGTAGAAGAAGGGTAATGGGTCCACAAGCCTCTTCCCTCGGTTTTAAGCTTATGCGATGCTTTTGGCATTGAGCCCTATTCACAAAAATATAATTAAGAATATGCACCAATACAAGCTTATGGAGCACGATTTTCGTAGAGGAGGTTTTATACCTTCGATTACTTTAAATTTTTTTATATATACTTTTATGCACTTACCATAAATGATAAGATTTACGCATCATTGATGGCGATAACAAGTCACTTATGTTCTTACACAATGGATACTCAAAAATAATATGAGGGCTGAGCTATTTTTATCTCGTAAATATAAATTAACATTAATATAAATTTACCTTTGTTTTTACACCATATGAAAACTCCAAAATAATATGAGTGCTGAATTATTTTATCTTGTAAACACAAATTAACATTAATATAAAATAATTTCTTGTAAATATATTTAATAATTTTTGGCCAAAATGTTAAAAAAATAAATAACTAAAAAAAGGAGAAACACGTCCTTATGTGTTGAAACAAAAATTGTGTAAAATTAGCAATTATTTTGTTGTGTGATGGTGTTGACTTTTTGAGTCTGTCTCTTGTTTTGATTATGACAAATCACGGTATTTCATTTGTGTGTTAAGTGTATGAACAAGTATATTTTTCTAAGCACAGTTGACAAATGAGGGATGGAAGCCGAGATACACTTAAATGAGCACATCTTTCGGCGAAGCCCATGGAATTGACGAGGAGCAAAGCATGAAGCCTTAGTTTCTTTTAAGTTGTATTTTTATTCGGATATGAAATAATAATCTATCGATCTATACTAATTAATATATGACATGCATGGTAGGGACTACAAGCTCAAGACCATAGATGGAACTTAGGGATCGGTCGACCGACGCCGGATTTTTTCGGTCGGCTCTCAAAGACCCTAGATTGACCATAGGACCCACAATATTGTATAAAAAGTCCCCCATAATCTTAGAATTGATTATCATATGACTAGGGATACTTCATAAGAAGAATACGACCGAAATGCTAAATGTTGGCATGTTTGGTCGACCGAACTCCAATGCACAGAGTTCTTTGATAGACCGAACCATCCCAAGGTCAAACTGCTAACCACTCAGTTGAACATCCTAAAATGTATACCAATGCCCTGGTCGACCAAACAGACACGTGGGAAGTCCCAACACCTTGGTCGACCGAACCTCCAATTTCAAAAGGACTTGGTCGACCGAAGTGTATGAAGTTCGGTCAACTGAACTTAGTCTAGTCGATCGAACATCGGAGGTTCTGAAATTGCCTCAAGTCTGGTCGACCAAACTTACATTTCAAAAATGCCTCGGTTTACCGAACTTGACAATTGGGTTGACCGAACCTCAAGTACAGTCGACCAACCTTCTCAGGTTGTCCAATTTTTACTGAGGTTAAACTGAGTTATTTTTAATTAAACTCAATTAATTTTTTTCCGAAATACCCACCGTGTCCCTAACGACTATAATTTTTCCCACCTCTATATATATGTGTTCATTTGCAAAAATTAATGGCAAATTAAAGCTTTGATTAGAAAACTTTCTCTCTAAAATTTCTTTGTGCTTCTCACTCCCATTCAAGCCCATATACCTCACTTTTACTCATTCCTTGCAAAATCATATTGAGTGAGTGTATCTTGAGATTACCTACACTAGCTTATACTTTCTATAACGCCCTGACCTGACACGTGAGCCCGGGGGTGCTACTTTAGTGACGTCTGAGTACCTGATACCATCATATCACATACGATATGTAGCGGAGTAAATGATACATTCTAAACATTCTATTACCAGAGTCTAAATCAACATATATATATATATATATATATATATATCAAGGTTCTGTGTATGCACATATTACATCCCACAAACTAGTTCACATACTCGGTCCAAATGACCAGCAATACAAGCCCGAAGGAATACTACAATAACTACTCACATCTGAGTTCTTGAAGACACTCGCACAAAACTATTCTATTCTCCAACCCCTGGAATCAGCTAAACTCAATCTCTGTAATTCCCTGAAAAGATACGTTGTACAACGGGATAAGACACCTCTCAATAAGGAAGATTAAGTTAATGACAGTGTGTGGGGTCAACTTGCATCTCTGTGTATTTCAAAATCATCATACATATCTCTGTTACTAAACATAGTATATAAATACTCATTTCTCATAATATAAAACAATTCTAGAAATAATAATATAATTATATAAATATACATATATGCATAAAAGATACACCCCGGAACTACTCGCCATGTATAAGTCCTCATGGTTAAGGTTGTGCAGCCCGAAGGCTAGACAAAACTGGGGGGATCAACCCAAGCCAAGTCAACTCAACTCCTTGCATTCGCCGACAGCAGGCTTCTGCAATCACTTGCGGGTCTGATTGCCCCACCACTTCCTAGAAGGGTACTACCTCTACCAATTCGGCTAGGACCACCCAACACCACACTCTCGTAAATGTGGGCGCATGCGGTTAAATGGTGCAGCTCTCCCTAGCAACGGTAGCGTGCTCACAACACTGGGTTCTCAGGTTTCCTAAAGCATATGGTGCAATTTAGGTATGTTGGCCAAACTAGCTTTTCAATCTTATTTTGACGATAACAAATGAAGGGTATTTTAACATGTGTTGTTGAGTGACTTTATTTCATGATTAAGTAAAACTACACTCATGTTTGTCATGGAAGCAAGCTGGTAATCAAAGCCAATCAAGTGAAATACTCTTAGAGTATTGAAGCAATAAAAGACAAATGAAAATCTTAAAGGCTAAGTGATACTCGAAGTCAAGCTAAACCTCAAGAGACTTAAGACTTAGATCTTAAAAGTCATATTCAGTAAAGTCGTTTGCAAGTACTTCAGTTCAAATATGATTTAGAAATATGAAGCTTTTTAGGATACAAAGACTTAGAGACAAGTTCTTGAAAAACCCTCGAAAATGATTTTGAAAAGTTATATTTGAGTCTTTCAAATAACTAGAGTTTAAAAATCAAAAATGAAAATATTTGAAAAAAGAATGGACTGGTTAGCCTACTGACTAGAACGCATTAGATTGGCCAGCTAACTGACAAACACCAAGAATGAATAAACTTGCTCAGTTGATTGACAGTTTGAACTTGAATTAGTCAGCTAACTAACAACCTAGTATGTCCAGTCGATTAACCATTTTGAACGTGGTTGAGTCAGCCGACTGACATTTTACAAAATTTAAGTTTTAGCAAACAGAAAGGTCTCAACCGCCTATCCAGCCGACTATTTCTGTGAAATGAAGTACCTAGTCGCTTGTCCAGTCGATCGATTCCATAGGATTTTAATTCTTTAAACTTCAACGGGAAAATTCTAAAAATTAGTTTTTCAAATATGAAAGTTATAAAAACTTGGTGGACACTCCAAGTAACTTGAGGAATAAGGAAACTAATCCTAAAAGGTCTATAAATACTCCCTTAACCCCAAGAAATTAATCACCAAGCAATCACACAACATTCTTGCATTCAAACTTTCAATCTCTCTGAAAGTTCTCTATTACTCACACTCCATCTGGGAGATATCTTCTGAAATTGCTACTGAATCATCAACCTACGGTTCTAACACTGAGTTTTCACAATCACTAAAAGAACCTTGGTGATCTCTATACTTGAGTTTCATACTTTCTATCTTATTATTTGATTGAAGTATATTTTCTGCTCTAACTTGTACAAATATGCTTTATTTTGAGAGTTTCATTGTACTCAGATTCTTGTAGCCTTCTCGTTGTACTTTGATGGTTCAAAGTTAATTTGGATCGTTGTACCAAGCGTGGGTTGATCACTTGGAGAGGTTTCTCTTCTAGGAAAAGAGGGATTGTTGTAAAAAGCTTGCTCCGCCCAGAAAGGAGCGTACATAATGGAATCCTTTGGTGGAAACCAAAGGAGAGCACATAGGATGGGGATAAGACGAACCTTGTAAAATCGTGGTGTTCTTCTTTCCCTATTCTTTTAAATGTTAGTACTTTGCATATTGTGTATGTGTATGCTAAATTGTGGGGCTAAAAGCTAATTTAAAAGAAGATTTTTAATTTAACGAAAATACATTTTAATTAACCATTTGCGGAAACCCACAAGGAAGCACGTTAGTTAATTTGTGAAAATCTTAATTAAGAGAGCGCAAATAAATCCATTCCAATTCAGGGCTTGCATATAAAATACAGTGTTGCTTACAAAAGCACAAATTGAAATTATGTTTATAATTTCAAGATTGTGGTTGGTTTGATATTTGTGATTGATTATTTAAGTTTTTCAGTTATTTTGTGGTTTTTTTTTTAATTATGGTTGTGAATTGATTGGCTTACCTTAGTTCTTGTTGTAAAAAAGGAACTTAAAATTTTAATAACCCAAATCACCCCCCTCTTGGGATTACTATTCCACTTTCAATTGGTATCAAAGCTAAGGTATAGTAAATCTTAACTAGAAGCTATATAAAGATCAAAATGGCATAGGTAGGAATAGCTCCCTTCAAAGAAGGTCAATCCTCAACCCGACCGTCAATTTTTTGTAGACTGAATTATTCATTCTGGAAACAACGTATGAGAATCTACCTTCAAACAATGGATTGGAAAGCTTGGAAGATTGTCATAGATGGTGACTTAATTCCTACCAAGAAAGTAGATGGAAAAGAAGTCCCTAAGGAAGAAAAAGACATGACTGAAATCGATCACAAAATGCTACAAGTAAATTCAAGTGCAAATACTGTTTTATATTATGCTCTAGATATTAATGAGTTTAATAGAGTCATGGCTTGCAAAATCGCTAAAGAAATTTGGGACAAGCTGAAAGTAACCTATGAAGGCACCAAAGATGTTAGAGATAATTGGATCGACATGCTAACTAGTGAATACAAATGTGACGCCCCGACCCGCCAAGTGGGGCCCGAGTGCCACGTGTTCCAATCACCTGTATCTGATATCATAATTAACATACACACAGCGGCCCATGAATAAATAACCTCAAATAAATACCAGAGTTCTATATAACAACCAAAAACCAACACTACAACATCCAAATATCTGTATCCACAACTAGCATTTAAAACGTAATTTCGTACAAATATATCTATACATATATCAGTATCTCACAATACCCCAAAAAGAAACTATCACAAACAGTCCCAGCCTAGGCCTTCAAACCCGGTCTCCAGAAGAACCTGAAAAATTGCTAATCCACTAGGGTGAGACACTTCTCAGTAAGGGTGGAATAAATTATAACAGTGTGTGACAAATGAGTTTTAATATTTATATCTCAAAATAAACTGCTTCTCATATAACATCAATAACAACTGAGAAAATGTACCATTAATAACATTCCTGACATCCAATATCACACACACATTCAATATACACAAATACATAATTTTTATGCAGGCGAAAGTCCCCAAGGATAGGGAAGATTACCCGCCTATACAAGTAGCTTCCCTCTGCTTTGATACTAAAAACTACCTACCAGAGCACTCACCTTACTCAGTAAGCCCTCAGGTGAAGAATTACCTCGCTGCCAGTCCACACATTTATTATTTTATAGGCAAAAGTTTCCGAGGATCGGGATGTCTACCCGCCCATACAAGTAGCATCCCTTTGCACTAATACCAAGAAACTACCTAGTAGAACACTCTTCTTTCTTAGCAAACCCCCGGTGGTATGTTTACCTCGCCGCATGCACACACATGCATTCACAATATGCTATACCATTATTTTTTTTATGCTATAATTAAACTCACATGCGCACAGCACATCCACACAGGAATCATGCATCTCATACTTCATCTTCCAATGTCCTCAGTACATGGCCCACACAGAGCAACTGCGTACATGTCAGTACGTGGCCCACACAGGCACCTACGTACTTCTTATCTACACGTGGCCTACACAGGCACCACTAACCATATAGGGTACATAACATGGCTCACACAGGCACCATTATCCACACAGGATATAATGTGGCCCACACAGGCACCACTACCCACACAGGGTATATAACATGGCCCACACAGGTACCATTATTCACACAAGATATAACGTGGCCCACATAGGCACCACTACCCACACAGGGTATATAACATGGCCTACACAGGCGCCATTATTCACCAGTATCCAATCCCCATGACCTACCCGTCATACATCAGTAGAACAAGCTCCTTGACCTGCCAATGTCCTACCCCACATAAATGACATTTTGACAAGCTCCTCAACCTGCCAACGTCATATCATGATTTACATCTAGGCAATATAACAACCTCCTCATGCCAACGTTATATTGAGATGCATATGAATAACCACACCAGTTAGTTCACACAGACGCATTAGATCATTTCCATACAGGAATCCAATAGATTAATACATTCTCACACAATAATCTAACAGATCAATACATTTCCACACAGTATCCCCACAGATCAATACATTTCCATAAATGAGTCAAACATAATAACTCATTCATCATGCCATAATCATTTCAAACACCCCCATATGCAAACCCAAATACCACAATAATTCATATTCAATTTATTAGGAAAAATTACTCCCATGTCACATGAATTTAATATCATAAACAATTATCCCAAATATAACCTTAAACCAAAATCATCATTTTCCCAGTAATCATGCTATTCTGAAAACCATATAGATAAATAATAAATTTCATACGCTCGTAAATAATCGGTTCACTTTAATAAAATACTGATATAATTTTATTCTCCCTTACTTGATTCCCAGAATCACGCCTGCAGGGCTCCCAAAATTATACCCGCAGCGCTCACCTAAACCCTGATTCAATCAAATCAACCCCAATAAAATACTATTTTAACATTTCCTAATTTAAAATAATTAAATAATAATTAATTTCTAAATAACCCATTTATCCTAGTTTTGGGCCTATTCCTACAACAACCTCACGAGAATTTCACTCCGCTAGACTTGAAGAGAATCATCCCTAAATTCTCGTGGTAGTGTCTGATCGCACATTTGACTTAAAATTTAGGAAAAATTAAGATAAGAATGAGAATTTGGCTTACCCCACGAGATATGCTCACGTTACTCTTACGACAAATCCATTTCAGTAGATATGTCGGTGGCGAAGAATGGAGTTCGGTGGTATCTTCGGATTTTCAATTGGACGAGAATCGGCCGTGAAATCGTAAAAAGAAGAAGAGTGGAGAGCGTGAGAGAATATATTTAATTTTTCTTTATCTTTCTCTCTCTTTCTTTCCTTCTTGTTCTGTTCTGTGCACGTGAATTTTTTTCTCTTCTTTCCTTCTATTTTGTTCCAACAGAAAACTTAAACACTAAGTTTTCTTTTTCTTTTTCTTTTTCTTTTTCTTTTTTTTTTCTTTCCTTTATCCTTTCTTTAACCTTATCATATACTTATATATACTTGTACATATTACTTACATATATACTTATATATATATATATATATATATAATTAAATATACATATATATATATATATATATATATATATATCCACAATCCTCATATTCTTAATTTAATTAATTTTCTTAATAATAATTAATTAATTAATTAATAATAATAATTTTTTGAATTAATAATTTTTTATTATTTATTTATTTTATTATTATTATTTTTGGGTCATTACAACAAAGCCTTTAAAATGAATCCAGATGAATCAATCACTAGTATGCACACTAGGTTCACCCACATAATAAATTCTCTCAATGCTTTAGGGAAAACATATTCTACCTATAAGATGATCCGTAAGATTCTTAGAGATATTCCACCTATATGGGAACCAAATGCTACGGACATAACCGAAGGAAGAAACCTTAAAACCACATCACTAGATGAACTCATAGGATCACTACTCACTTATGAAATGGCTTTAAAAGAAAGAAATCTTGAAAATAAGAATAATAAATTTATAGCTCTTAAAGCATTAAGAGAAAGCTCAAATGATGAAGATAGTGAATCAAGTGACTTAGATCAAGATGAACTAGCCTTTATTAATAAAAGACTTTGAAAATTCTATAAAAAAACAAGAAGTTCTCTAGAAAATTCAGAGGAACAAAAACTGAAAAAGGTGAAATAAGTAAGAAGGCGAACAAAATCAAGAATGATCCACTGACTTGTTATGACTGCAAAAAGATAGGACACATCAAGCTGGAATGTACTCAGCTCAAGAAAGATAAGAAGAAGAAGAAGAAGAAGAAAACAACGATGAAAGACACATGGGATGACGTAAGCTCAAGTGAATCAGATAACGAATCCCGCGAGCAAGAGATGGTAAACCTATGCTTCATGGCACACAACGAAGAGGTAAATTCCTATTACTCCTCTTTAGAGGAATCAAGTAATGAATCATGCAACGACTCTTGTGATAGTATGCCAACTTACATGGAACTTTGAGCTAAGTTATTTGCTCTTCACAATAGATTTATAAAAGTTTCTAAAAGAAATATAGCTTTAAAGGAACAAAATGAAAATTTTAAACGCCAACTAGAATCCTCTAAATCCATTGTAAAAGAAAAGAATTCCCACATTGATAATCTAATGGAGAAAATAAATGATATGTCACAAGAATTAGTCAAGCTACAAGTAAATGATCAAAGCAAGAAAGATTTAAAAATAATTGATCTCAAAAAGACAATTGAAGATAAAGAGAAGATTATGTTGATTTAGGTGTAATCCCAAGAAGGGGGGGGGGGGTTGAATTGGGTATTTTAAAAATTCTTTGAAACTTATTTACCACTTAATCCCTATGTCTAAATGTAACCAAGTACCTATCAAGTTTGTGTGAGATTATTCAACATACATGCATGCAATGTAAATAATGAAGTGCATTGCAGAAATTAAAAGATAAGGGAAGAGAGAAGACAATTGCAATTTTACGAGGTTCAACCAACTCGGCCTACGTCCTCGCCTTGAGCAACCCACTCAAGGATTCTACTATAATCCCTGCTCCTTAAATTGGGACGGAGCTTCCCTTACAATATGCTGCTTACAAGAGGTACAACTTTCTCCTACTCCACTGCTTACAAGAGATACAGCTCTCTCTTCAAACCCGGTTCACAACCCGAACTGTGAATACAATAAAATCTATAAAACACTCAATGTTGCTTCCAACAAAGCTTGTAAGTACAATTCAAATTTCTAATACATAATCATATGATAAAACTTGAAGCTCAAAATGTATGAAACGATTCAATCGTTTATGAATGATTATGCTTCAATACGCAATTTCCCTTCTAACCAAAACTCCCAAGTAATGATATATTTTAACGCTTTAGAGAATATAAGGGTTCTAGTTCACTTTGTAAAAATGCACAAATATATCAAATGTGAACTTATTCAAAAACTTTGTCTTGAATATTAGATCAATCAAAATCAACAACTTTCTTTCAAATATTTAATTACACAATGATTTTTGTAATAAGCCAATATATATATATATATAATATGATTTTCAAAGATCACAAACTGAATATATTGTTTTCCTAAAAATATCCCTCAATAAAATGTGTATTCATGAACACCAAGGATATTTAATCAAGTGTATTACTATCTAAAATATAGATCATTTAACAAAACACACACTTGAATCAAATCTATTTAACCAATGATAAAACTTTTTATCAAGTAGTGAGATTATCTAAATAATATATATAATATACTCACTCTCTATCACTCAGCCTATTTTAACAATAGATTTCGAAATGAGTTGTTCTTTGAAATATATATCAATCGCAAAATAAACTTTCTCAAGTTACACACTTGTCAAGAAAAATCCCTATATGGTTAGGAACACTCAAGATCAAACTCTCTAATGATATTCAATAACATATGATGATATGAGAAGCTCTTGAAAACACTAAATGGATTAAACAAACCTCAATATCAAGTTGAAATTAAGACGTGTAAATGAATCCCCTTTGATTTTCTGAGTTGATTTGCCCAAGCTTGATGAGTATGTGCAAGAGTGTAGGCAATTGTATTGCAATGTGTTCAAAGTTCTCAAATCTCTTTCAAAAAGATGTTCTCTTCTCTTCTCGTTGATCTTAGTTAACACTCTAGGGTTTAGATGTTCAATATATAGGTGTTTAACCCATTAGAATCAATCTTAACCGTTGGATTAAAAAATATCTTGCAAGTTCTCTAAATAAAAATTAATTTTTTAAGTTTTCCCTCAAGTTCAGGCGATTGAGGTCGATGCCCAAGCGACTGAAGTTCCTTAGTGCTTCAAAAAAATCAACCTGAATACAGGGTTAGGCGACTAAAATAGAGTTCAGGCTCTTGAAGTAACAACTTCAGGCGAGTGAAGTCATAGGTTCAGGCGACCAAAGTGCCTCGGTCAGATTCTGTGTTTCACCATTAATTCTTCAGGCGATTGAACTTAATTTTCAGGCTTTTGAAGAAATTCTTCAAGCGACTGAGGTTGAGTTCAGGCTACCGAAGTGACCATTCTTGAATTTTTTCTTTCTAAATTAAAATTCTGATTTGCTCTCTTTCTTGGGTCTTTTATAAAAATACTTTCCAAGGTTTTAAAAAATATTTCTAAGTCCATGATTGTCCCCTAATGGTGTTCATGAAATGCATGAGTCCTAAAGTCATTTTAGGATATATGTTGAGTCTCAAATTAAATCATATGAAAATGTAAATACATGAGTTCTAAATACCCATTCCCATGACGTTCTTGAACTTGGTGCTTGCATCTTCATCCTGTACTCTTTGAGTTCCATGGATCTACCATGTTGTGTATACTTTATATTTATGACTTTCATGACTTGTTATCCTTCGGTGCATGCTTAATATAATTCTTTTTCACAATCTCAATGCACAGATCAAATACCAAGTGATTTGTCATTATCAAAAAAGGATTGGACTGATAGAGTCAACAGATTATTTATAATTTCACCAAAGGTAAAGAAAATTTTGAGAAGATGGTAGGACAACAAAGAATGAATGGCAATAAAGAAGGAATCGATTATAATGGAATCACAAATAAAAGAAAGAAGAAATTGTTCATGGGGTATTTTGTTAAAGAGGCAAAACACTATGCTAGTACATCCTCAATTAACATACATGAACACACCACATGCTACTTGTGTAAAAACAAAGGACATATCATGTTTAATTGTTCTCTTAAAAAGAAATATGTCAAAGTTAAAAATGAATGGAAAGTAAACAACAGAACTAGATATGATTTAAAGAAAGTTAAGAAAGTTTGGATTCCAATAAGTAACACCATGAATCCTTCATTGTAGGTATGCTTTAGGACAACACCATCAGAGGAAAAGTAGTACTTGGACAGCGGATGTTCAAGACATATGACCGGAGATAGATTCAAGTTCACTTCATTAGCACAAAAATATGCGGGATATGTAACCTTCGGCGACAATGCTAAAGGTAAAATTATTGGAATTGGTAAAATAGGCAAAGAGCCCTCACTCACTATTGATGATGTGTTGTTAGTAGGTGGCCTAAAGTATAATCTTTTAAGCATAAGTCAACTTAGTGACAAAGAATTTGACATAATCTTTAAGCAAGATAAACGTTTAGTTCAAAATCCTAATAAACAAGAAATTTTATTCACTGCTTATAGGATTAATAATGTGTATTGCATAAACCTTGACAATCTGGCTGATCAAAGTGTAACATGTAACGACCCAAAGAATAATGATATTTAAATAATAAAGAGGGAGGGGAATGGAAACAGAAACAGAAGGAGGCAGCAGGCTTTGCGTTTGTCGATGACATTGCACTTTGAATATAATAACTCAGAAGATACCGAGAGGGGTTTTTGGATAGTCTGAATTTTGTCGACGAGGAGGTAGGGTTCGTTGACGAAATTACTTAAGGACTTGTCGACGAGATGACATGTTTCATCGACGAATTCGGCCCCATGAATAGTTGAAACCCAAATTTTTTGATGAAAATTCAGCGCAAACTCTCTCTCTCTCTCTCTCTCTCTCTAAAATGCACCTCTTACCTTCTCTCTTCGATTTTGGCTCCATTTCTCACTAGATTGAAGATCTGAGGCCATTACGACGCTCCTAGCGATGTTCTCTTCTAAACTGTTGGAGCTGGTCGTTGGTGGAAGCGGTTTGGAATTCATCCCAAATCCAGTGTAAGGTATTTTATTCAAAATATACCTTCCGTATAGTTATAAGAAATGTTGTAGGTAAGAAAATACTGATATTTTGTTCTGGAGGATGTTGTTATCAGGGTGTTAAGTGGAGAATCCTGCGGGTGTAGGGCTAGAGTTCAGTTAGAGGCTTTTCAGATTTAAGATAAGAGAAATATGCTATGCTAGGAGATTTGAATATATTGATAGAAATTTTACAAACATGCATGTATACCAGTTATTATGTAAATTTTATAGAATATGTATTTTTAAAGTATATGTGGCCTGAGTACATATTACCTGATATAGAGTTTTATGCATTTTTCCAATATATTGAGTTATACAACATATATAGAAATAGTCAGACATTACAAAGATAGATATATGTATATTCACAGTTTTAGTCAGATGATTACATAGATAAATGTACGTATAACTGTATATAGATGTTTATTCAGAACATTATGAATAGTATTTACAGAATGCCATGTTTTTCCTAAATGCCATAACACTCAGAGTATACAGATAGTTTATACATACAGTTTATAAAGACAGATTATACAGTTATAACATCAAGATGTTACAGTTATTCATATATCACAATATTTATAGTATAGAATTATGGTATTATGGTTATTTTGGAAACATGATGAAAATAGTAAAGATATATATATATATATATATATATATGCATATATATAGTATCAGATCCCTGTGAAAAGATTACAGACAGATATAGATACAGATATAGAATACAGAGTAAGGTACCGTTGCTAATACAGATAGAGTGCAACCACATATCTCAGATAGTGTGTGGATACCATCAACTGTGCTTGGAGAGTATGCAGCTCCCTAGTTCGCTGGGTTGAGGGGGTCAGTTTGACGAGGTAGCAGCCAGTCCCGCACCTAGGAGAGTATGCAGCTTGGCCAGGCTGAGGTTGTGTAGAGTATAATGACTTTCCTGGAAGACCGACTAGGTTAAGTCCCGCCTGCGGGCCGCACAACCCTGTCATGAGGGGTCAAATCATGACATACAAAGTTCCCGGGATAAAACACAGTTATGTATATGTCTACAGTTTTATAGCTTTTGTCGTATATGGTATGATATAGCAGTATGAATGATAGAAAGTTCAGATGATACAATTGTTTTAAGCTACTATACAAGTGTTTTACAGATTTGCTAGATTATGCAATTTTATATATTAATGTTATAGTTTTACGACTCAGTCGCCACACACTAGTAATAACATATTTCCACTTACTGAGCGTCGACTCACCCTATTATTACTTTACCATTTTTCAGGTGAGCCAGTTAGGCGAGCGGATCAGGCTCGCGGATAGAGATTTCTCAATTACCCTAGTTTCAAGGTAAGTTGGTGCAGGGTTTTGTATTTTAGGGTAGATATTACTAGAGAGACATGTATTATATGGTTATAGTTTGGAAATATAGATTTCTGGTATTGTATAGTGTATATGTGGTTGTATAACTCATGTTCCGTTGCTTAGGAATGGTTATATAGATATTTAAAAAAAAATGGAGAAATTTTGAGAATGTTACATAACATGTGTAATGACCTGCTTAATTAATTGATTTTTTTTCCATTGTAATAATTATCATACTCTGATACTATAACATAATCCTAAGCAGCGAGAAACATAATACAAATAAACATTTCCATACATAATGATATACCATACTGTACAATACTAGAGTGCTATCATATTACCCAAAAGAATATATACATGAGTTACTAAATCCCCAAAATTGCCCTCAGCTAGTTAGGGCAAATACAAAAACCCTCCACTGTACTCACTTTTCTGTTAGGGCATTACAGATGCCCCTCTACCTGTGAGCCTGATCTGCTCGCCTACCTAGATCACCTAAAAATTGTTAAATCAACTGGGATGAGCCAACGCTCAGTAAGGCGTTGTATGCTATAACTAGTGTGTGGCAAATGAGTCATCATATCCTAAAAATCTGTTTCCATATAATCATGTACATCTGGATCTATAAATATATTCATTACCATTTTCATGTCATTTAACACATCTGCATTTAAGTTACTATTCAAAATACTTCTAACATATATAACTCCCTGGTCTTTGTAAATCATAATATACATTATAATAACTGTAAAACTTCCCCTGTGAATATCTGTATGTCATGATTTAACCCCTCATGACAGGGTTGTGCGGCCCGTAGGCGGGATCTACACTGGCTGGCCGACCAAGTAAATCACTACACTCCCTCGGTCGATCTGCCCACCTCTACCCATATCTGATGGGGAGTCTGTCCACGTCAAGGGCACTTATACGATCGACCTATAGCCTATTATCTGAATAGGCGGTTGCACTCTATAAACTGTATGCTGCATGTAGCTACGGTACTGTGCTCTGTAAACTGTATGGTCCAACAGGGTCTGATACTATATACATATTCATATATACTCTTTCACTGTTTTCATCATATTTTCAAAATTACCATAATGCTTTCTTTCTGTTTTGTAAATATTGTAACTGTAGCATCTCAATGCTACCTCTGTATAAATGTCTATATATATACTCTGTAAATGCTCTGTCTGTATACTCTGTATGTTATGGTAATAGAAAACATGGCATGCTTTAAACTCTGTAAATCATAGTACTAGAATTACATAATCATAATACTGTATCCGTAATTCGTATAATCAAGGTAATAAAATCCGTAAAAACATGGTACTATAATTCACATAATCATAGCACTAAAATACATAAAATCATGAAACTACGGTTCATAAAACATACTCCCATATTACATACGTATACTCAAGCCACACCATATTGTAATACATAATTTTTGTAAATAAATACACTATATAATATTTAGAAATTTCCTAACATAGCATATATCCCTTACCTTAACTCTGAAAAGCCCCTACTGTACTCTAGCCCGATACTCGCAGGGCTTCCTACAAAACACCCTAAAACCAATATTTGTCAGAATTAAACATCAGTATTTTTCCACCTGTATCATTTCCTATAACTACCACAAGGCCAAAAGAAGACTAAAAGGCCTTACCTTGAATTTGGGATGATTTCCAACTCCGATTCCCTGATGATCCGCTTCAGTAGATGCGTAGAGAACTCCACCAGGAGCGTCGTGGTAGCTTCGGATCGTCGATCCGGCGATGGGTGGGGCCGGAAATGAAGAGAGAAGGGAGGGAGAGTCAAAGGAGAGAGAGACAAGAGAGAGAGCGGCGAGAGAAAATGAAAAATATCTCGGTTTCCCGCCTTTTATAGGACCAGGTTCGTCGACGAGCCACGTCACTTTGTCGACGAGCCCTTCACAAAATTCGTCGACAAGGCCCTGTGTTCGTCGACGAAATTCAGAGTAGCCCGAACTGCCTCTTGGTATTTTCTCATCGAAGAAGCCCTGTGTTTTTCGGAGAAATTCTTAAGACCTTCGTCGACGAGACCCTTTGTTTGTCAATGAAGCTGAGCAATTTCCTTGAAATTATTATTATTTAATATTATCTCCAAAATGCAATGTCGTCATCGACGAACGCCCCGCGTTCGTCGACGAAATCTACGGCCTCCTTCTCCCTCTTATTATTAAAATTCTATTATTCTTCGGGTCACTACAACATGCTTGGCTACCATAAATGAATTTAGTTGACTTTGGCATGGAAGACTAGGACATGCGAGCATGGACTTACTATCAAAATTATCTAAAAAGAATTTGGTCAAAGGATTACCTAATTCAAAATTTATAAAGGATAATGTTTGTGATGTGTGTCAACTAGGAAAACAAATTAAAATAAGCTTTAAAAAGAAGAAACATATCTCTTCTAGTAGACCCTTAGAACTCATTCATCTAGATTTTTTTGGTCCTACTAGAATTTAAAGCTTAAGAGGTAAGCAATATGCCTTTGTAATAGTATATGACTATTCTAGATACACTTGGGTACTATTTTTAGCCTCCAAAGATGAAGTTGTCACTTACTAATAAACTTATGTAAGAAGATCTTAAATGAAAAAGGATATAATGTGTCAAACATAAGGGGTGATTAAGGTAGAGAATTTAACAATAAGGATGTTGAAAAATTTTGTAATGAACACGATATTAATCATAATTTTTCAGCACCTTGAACTCCACAACAAAATAGAGTTGTAGAAAGAAATAACCGAACACTACAAGAAATGGCTAGAACTATGTTAAATGAACATAATCTAGAGAAATATTTTTGGGCTGAAGCGGTAAATACCGCATGCTATGTAATCAATAGAGTATCTATAAGATCAAAGTTAAATAAGACACCATATGAACTTTGGAAAGGTAGAAGGCCAAATATTTTATATTTTCACGTGTTCATGTGTAAATGCTTTGTATTGAACGATAAAGATGAATTAGAAAAATTCGATGCAAAAGCTGATGAAGGAATATTTATAGGGTATTCATTAAAAAGTAAAGCCTTTATGATATACAATAAAAGAACACTCACTATTGTTGAATCAATACATGTAACTTTAAATGAAGAAAATCTTTTCAATAAAACACCAAGAGTTGAAGAAGGACAACCCACTAAAATATTAGAAGACTTGGTGTAGCGACCCAGAAAATATCCAAATTCAAATATTAAAGAGAGAGGAAAATAGATACAGAAACAGAAGGAGGCCGTAGACTTTGTCGACGAACACAGGGTCTCGTCGACGAAGGCCATCAGAATTTCGTAGACGAACACAGGGCTTCGTCGACGAGAAAATACTGAGAGGGGTTCTGAGGCAGCCTGAATTTCGTCGACGAATACAGGGCCTCGTTGACGAAATTTGTGAAGGACTCATCGAAGAATACAGGGTCTCGTCAACGAGATCCCCTGTTTTATATATATATATATATATATATATATATATATATATACGAAATCCGGGATATTTCTCATTTTTCACCGAGCTCTCTCTCTCCTCTCTCCCTCCTACGACTCTCTCTCCCTTCTCTTTTCATTTTCAGCCTCATCGGTCACCGAATCGACGATCCGAAGCTACCATGACGCTCCTGACGGAGTTCTCCACAAATCTGTCTGAGCGGATCGTCGGGAAAACAAAGTTGTGTTTCATCCCAAATTCTGGGTAAGGTCTTTTATTGAGTTTTTGACTTTATGGCAGTTATAGAAAATGATGTAGACTAAGAAATACTTAAATTTTGTTCTGGGATATTGTGTTTTCAGGAGGTTGATCTAGGAATCTTGCGAGTATAGAGCCTGATTTTTATAGGGGCTTTTCAAAGTTGAGGTAAGGGAAATATGCTATGCTAGGAATTTTTATAAAGTATCCAGAGATTTTATAGATATAGATCCGTATCATTTTATTATTTAGTTTGTACAGAATATGAATTAAATGCTTGTGTGGCCTGAGTAGATTTTCATAAGATAAAGAATTTATATAGTTTTTGTGATGTATCATACTATACAAAGTACATAATTAATAACAGTATATACAGTTTATGTAACTTTTCCAGTCTGTGGGCTTACACAGAATATACAGATATAGATTTATATTCACAAAGAAATATACATACAAATACATGTATACAGTATTATTCAGAACAGTATTTATATCGCAGCTTATACATAACAGTAAATACAGAGTTTAATATGTCATGTTTCCTATTACCATAACATACTAAGTATACAGACAAAACATATAGACAGAGATACAGACAGATATACATATATATATATATATATATATATATATATATATATATATATAAAGAGGTAGCATCAAGATGCTACGGATACAGTATACAGAAATTACAGAATATACAGAACAGAAAGGTAGAGTTATGGTAATTTTGGAAACATAATGGAAAACAGTTAAAGAGTATATATGTATGTATGTATATAGTATCAGATCCCTGAGGAAAGTTACACAGACAGATACAGATTACAGAGCACGGTACCGTTGCTAGATACAAATAGAGTGCAACCACATATCTCAGATGATATGTGGGTACTGTCAGCCATGCTCGGAGAGTATGTAGCTCCCCAGTACACTGGGTTGAGGGGGCCGGTTTGACGAGGTAGTAGCCAGTCCCGAGCTTAGGAGAGGATGCAGTTTGGCCGGGCTGAGGTAGTGCAGAGTATGATGACTTATTTAGAGGACCGACCAGATAGAGTCCCGCCTACGGGCCGCACAACCCTGTCACGAGGGGTCAAATCATGACGTACAGAGTCCTAGAGATAAAAGCATAGTTATATATATATAAACATATATATATATATATATATATATATGTTTACATATTTACAATATAGTATGATATTACCAGTATGAAAAGTAGAAAACATATGATACAATATGTTTTAAATAAAGAAAGAAAGATATGCTTGAAAGATATGATTTATAGATGATTTATTGCATTACAGTTCAATCATTATTTTAAAAGTATCCTTAACTTAGTTGTCACATACTAGTAATAGCATATTTCCACAAACTGAGCGTCGACTCACCCCTTTACTCTAACATTTTTCAAGTGAGCCAGATAGGCGAACAAATCAGGCTCGCGGATAGAGAGAGTGTTTGGTCACCTTGGTTATATGGTGAGTTTTTGGCAGAGATGTGTATGTTTTTGGGATAGATAATATTGGAGTGGCATTTTTGTGTATGGTCTATATATTCTAGAATCTGGTATTGTACAATTTATGTATAAATGGTTTCATGATATATGTTTCCGCTGCGTAGGAATGTTTACTATATATATATATATATATATATAAATGATAAGAATTTTGAGGTTGTTACACTTGGAAATAATTGAAGCAAAAGAAGGAGTGAAAGAAAAGGATGAAATCATTGAAGAGACTCCAAAAGATAAACCCATAGAAAATTCTGAATTACCAAAAGAATGGAGATATGTTAGAAATCACCGAAAAGATCAAATAATCGGAGAACCATCAAGAGTTATAACTACTAGGTCATCCTTGAAAAATCTATGTAATCATTATGCATTTTTATCTTAAGTTGAACCTAAAAATGTAGAAGAAGCATTAAATAATGATTCATGGATTATGGCTATGCAAGAAGAACTAAATCAGTTTGAAAGAAGTCAAATATGGTAACTTGTTCCTAAACCAAATGACCACTTAATCATAGGAACAAAATGGGTATTTAGAAACAAAAAGGATGAAAATGGCATAGTTGTAAGAAACAAGTTAGGCTAGTAGCTCAAGGATAAAATTAAAAAGAAGGTATTGATTATGATGAAACCTTTGCCCCCGTAGCAAGAATGGAAGCAATTAGAATGCTTCCAGCCTATGCAGCCTACAAGGAATTTAAGTTATATCAAATGGATGTAAAGAGTGTTTTCTTAAATGGGTATATAAATGAGGAAGTGTATGTAAAATAATCGTTGGGTTTTGAAGATATAAAATATCTCGATCATGTAATCAGATTAACTAAAACTTTGTATGGTTTAAAACAAGCTCCTAGAGCTTGGTATGAAAGACAAAGTAAATTCTCACTTAATAATGACTTTTCGAGAGGAAAAGTAGATAGTACTCTATTCATAAAGACTAAAAACAAAGACATGTTAATAATTCAAATCTATGTGGATGATATTATATTTGGTGCTACAAATGAAGAACTATGTAAAGAATTTGCAAAATGTATGCAAAAAGAGTTTGAAATGAGTATGATGGGAGAGTTAAATTACTTCATAGGGTTACAAATCAAGCAAGCTAAAAATGGAACATTCATAAATCAATCCAAATACATTAGAGATATGCTGAAAAGTTTGATATGGAAGGAAGTAAACCCATAAGAACTCCCATGAGTACTTCAATAAATCTTGAAAAAGATGAAAAGGGAAAACCAATTGACATGAAGTATTATAGAGGAATGATAGGAAGCTTATTGTATTTAACAGCTAGTAGACCCGATATTATGTTTAGTGTGTGCATGTGTGCTAAATTTCAATCAGCACCTAAGGAATCTCATCAAGTTGTTGTCAAAAGACTTCTAAGATACTTATTAGGCACAATTGAAGTAGGGCTATGGTATCCAAAAGACATGGGCTTTGAAATTATTAGCTCTGTAGATGTAGATTATGCCGGATGCAAAATTGAATGAAAGTGTAATGACCTGCTATTTAATTGGAATTTTTTTTTTTATACTATGACATTTAACATGCTCTGATACCATACTAGATTAAACCCAATCATCAACCAAAGCAGCGAGAAGCAGAAATCAAATAAACATGACATCATATAATTATATACAATACCAGAATGCTAAATTGTTTCCCAAAATATACATATATAATTGTTCCCCAGAAATATCCTCAACTAGCTAGGGCTATACAAACATACTCCCAAAAATACTCACTCTAATATCAGGGCAACACTGAGCCCTCTATCTGCGAGCCTGATCTGCTCGCCTACCTGGATCACCTGAAAAATGTTAAAGTAATTGGGATGAGCCAATGCTCAGTTAGACGAAATATGCTATTGCTAGTGTGTGGCAGATGAGTTACAAGTAATAAAAACTACCACAATTTCCATGTTGCTTAACATATCAGTATTTTAGGTTACTATTTAAAATACTTCTACTATACATAAGTATATTCTTTGTCTCTGTAAATCTGTATATACATAATAATAACTGAAAATTTCCCTGTGGATAACTGTGCGTCATGATTTAACCCCTCATGACAGGGTTGTACGGCCCGTAGGTAGGATCTACCCTGGTTGGCTGACTAGGGTAAACCACTATACTCCCTCGGTCTGATCTGCCCTCTTCAACCCATATCTGATGGGGAGCCTGTCCACGTCAAGGCACTATACGATCGACCTACTACCACGTATTATCTAAATAGGTGGTTACACTCTGTAAACTATATGTAGCTACGGTACCGTGCTCTGTAACTGTATGGTCCAACAGGGTCTGATACTATATAATACATCTCTATATAGAACTATCTGATTTACCATGATTCTGAAATAATTGTCCAACAGGGTCTGAAACTATATAATACATCTCTATATAGAACTATCTGATTTACCATGATTCTGAAATAATTGTATTTACCATGACAATGAAACAAACTGTAACTATGTTAACTGTGTTTTTGAGCTGAACTGTAATCCATAAGTCATGGTAAATACAATTATTTCAGAATCATGGTACTGAAATCTGTATAATCATGGTACTGAAAATTGTATAATCATGGTATTCTATAATTACTATAAAACATAATCATTGGTTGTTTATTCTTAAAACATATCCTGAAAATACTGTAAAACATGTTTTTGTACTATATTTATATTCTCAAGCTACACAATGATTTAATACATAATATTCATAACTAATAATCTGTATAATGTCCTGCTATGAATAATAAACTGGTAAAAATATACATTTCATACTGGAAATCACTTTAGAACTACCTAGCATAGCATATTTCCTTTAATTGATTTCTGCTAAAATTCCCCTACTGTAACGGGTCCTACACTCACAGGGTTCTCCACTTAACACCCTGAAAATCACATTTTTCAGAAAAGAATATCAATATTTCTTGGCCTACATCATTTCTTACAACTTCCAGGAGACCAAAAACTGAATAAAAGACTTTACCCTGGATTTGGGATGAATTCCAACTTCGTCCCACCAACGATTTGCTCTAGCAAACTTGAAGAGAACTCTGCCAGGAGTATCGTGGTGGCCTCAAATTGTCGATCTAGCGACTGACGGGGCCAAAATCGAAAAGAGAAGAGGGAGGAGCCGTAGGGGTAGAGAAGGAGAGGGTTTAGGGCAAATTTCTGCGTTTAAAATCAATTTAGGGCTATTTATACTACGGGATTCGTCGATGAGCCACGTCATCTCGTCGACGAGTCCTTAAGGAATTTCTTTGACGAACCTTACCCTTCTTCAACAAAATTCAGAGTAGCCCAAATTATTCTCTCGGTATTTTCTCGTCGAAGATATGGAACCTCGTCGACGAGGTCCTAAAGAACCCTCGTCGACGAACCCCTGTATTCATCGACGAGGCCTGGAAATTTCTTAAAATTATTTTTACCTCCAAAGTGCAATGTCGTCGAAGAAGTCTACTGCCTCCTTCTGTTCCTGTTTCCATTTTCCTCTCTCTTTATTATTAAAATACTATTATTCTTCGGGTCGCTACAGAAAGAGTACAAGTGGCACATGTCACTTCTTAGGAAGATCATTAGTATATTGGTTTTCAAAGAAAAAAAACTCTGTGGCCTTGTCAACTGCTGAGGCTAAATATGTAGCAGCTGGGAGTTGTTGTGCGCAAACACTATACATGAAATAATAATTAAAAGATTTCAATCTAGATTATCAAACAATACCAATTAAGTGTAACAGCACAAGTGCGATAAACATATCTAAAAATCCTATTTCACACTCAAGAACCAAGCACATTGACATAAGACATCATTTTCTAAGAGATCATGTTCAAAAAGAAGACATAACTCTTGAATTTATCAATACAAATGATCAATGGGCTGATATCTTCACTAAACCTCTCTCAGAAGAAAGATTTATAACCATTAAAATAGAGCTTGGTCTAGCACACAGTAGAGAAATTGAGTAAAACAAAAAAATTCAAAATTTAAGAAAGATCAACAATCAACCGACTAACCACAGGCCCAGCCGACTAACTGAACAAATGCATGAGAAGAGTGTTACAGTCAATCGCCTAACCCAAGACCCAGCCGACTGACTGAGCTATTTTTTTTAAATAGAGGCCAGTCAACCAACTGACCCTGAAGTCAGCTGACTGACTGACGGAAAAACCCTAGACTCATTTATAAAAACCCGAGTCATTCGAGTGGTCAGCCAATTAACCTAGGGTTTTTTCTCACCTATGCTCTCTTTATCTCCCTTTCATCAGTTCCTCCTTTTCCAAAAATCACCAAAATCTTATCTTCCATTTCTAAAATCTAACACTGCCTTAGCAAATCCACCTTTGGTTTTCCATAGAAAAAATTCAAAATGCTAAGAACCAAGTCCGTATGAAGTAAGAAACCCTTCACCTCATCTCAATCCACTAAAGATTCTTCGATCAAGCAATGGCTCATAGCCCCCCACGCCAGAAGCTTTTATCAAAATCATTTAAGCACAACAGATCCAATCCTAGGTAAAATCCTTGATGCTTCATTTTTCACATCTGATTTCCCATATATAATTTCCTTATTTGAGGCCCTAGGATGGCACATTTTCATTCTCTATCAAGCCAAGGGACACTTCCCAAACCTTGTTAATTTTTTTCTACGCAAATCTTGTTAAGGAATAAAATGGACTTTCTACCAAGGTGATGGGAAAATCCATCTCTCTCACTTCCGAATCCCTTGCAAAAAATTTTAAAATCACCAAAGGAGATTTTGAATGTCCTTCTTTTGGTACTTCCTAGATTTTAGAACAGGGCTTCACTTTAGAAGAATTTCTTCCCTTGATATTGGACGCCGAGCCTGTTTCTTTTAACAATCCTCTGCTATATAAACATTAAAATCTTCAAGCTCAAATTTTACAAAAAATCATCATATATAATATACTTCCTCAAGCTGGATAACACGCATATATCTCCTATGCAGACTGCTTTATCCTCTGGTGCTTGCTCAAGGGCAAGAAACTAGACTTACCAAGTCTTAAGCTTAAATGGATGATATCTTGTGTGGAAGCATGGTGAGTCACCCTTCCCTATGAAGGAATCCTGAACATGCTTTTTGCAAAACTCCAAGTATCCTCCTCTTCTGATTTCTTTGTGAAACGCACCTATTATGACATTTTCAATTCCACAACTCTCAAATTAATGGGTTATGAAAAGTATGAGGATGGATGGATTCTAAAGGGAAGTGGAGGTCAAGTACGTCAACCCCGTGTTACCATTACTCATGCATGGTTTAATCCATTTTATTAGCAATTCACCACTTTCAGCCAAACCACGCAAACATGGCTAAAATCCCTTTATTTTTAGCATATAAATGTTAAATGTGGGTTTTCCTATTTTATATGAATATGTATGAATTTACTATTAAATTGTGTGGCATGAAATTCTGTGCAAATATATGTTAAATATATGAGATGCAGGATAAGCAAGTAAAGTATTGAGAATAAAATATGATATGGACAATGTTGTCTGTGTATGTTAAACACAACCATGTAAATGTAAGACAGCTGAAAGACAGCCATGTTAGTAGATTCTAGTTCATTTCTATGTGAACTAATTGTTAGTAGATTTTAGGGCATTTCTATTTAGACTAATTGATGATGGCTAAAGACCAGCCGTAGTACGAAGGAATAAAATGAAAATGTTATGCAATGAAATGAAAATGGAATGACAATGACCATGAAATGAAATGACAAATTTGAATGATACAAATGGGAAAGAGTTACTTAAAGTGAAATGAAATGCAATGTTAAGTTATGAACATGAATAGATGTGTATGAATGAATAATGACAGAAAGGAATAAAGTATTATGATATTAAAAGTATCTATGTATGTAGAACATGTTACGATTAGGCAAGGCAAACTCTTCGTTTGAGAACTTGTTGAGAAAGGCGAGTGCACTAGTAGCTCCAAATGTGGCAATAGCTGCATAACGTATTAAGGCAGAGGGAACCTACTTGTATGGGCGGGTAGAATTCCCTATCCTTAGGGCCTTTGCCGATAAACTTTTGTTGAATGCGCGAGTACGAGATCAAGTTAACACTTGAGGGCTTGCTGAGTAAGGTGAGTGCCCTGATATGCTTTAGTCATGGCCTTAGGGTTACCTAAGTATCAAAGCATAGGGGTTCTACTTGTATGGGCGGGTAATCACCCCTATCCTTGGGTAATCTCGTGGGCTAAATCTCTGCATGTGTTTGATTAGGTTTAGAAAATGATTTTAGAGTTATGTTAATGATTTGCAAATGTAATTAAAATGAAATCTATTTACCTCATGTTGGCCGCACGCTGTTTTAATATGTATATTTTCTTCCCTTACTGAATGTGTCTCACCCGAATATGAATGTTTCTTTTTCAGGACATCCTCGAGGTCAGTCTTAGGGAGCTCAAGGGTACTTAGTTTTAAGGAATATTAAGAAACAGGGTATATGTTGATAATATTTTGGGGATGTAAATATTTATGTTTTATATTTTATGCCATTATATTTAAAGGATGTTGTGAGAGAAATGGTTGTGAATATACTGAAATGTGTTGGAGATGTATGTATCTATGGAAATGCAGGTGATGAATAAATTTAATGGATTTCTAGTTAGGATATAGCAAACTCTGGTATTATGGAATGTTGGTGTTGTAGAACTATATTTATAGAGATTATGATTATGTTTTTCGCTGCGTATGTATCGATTTATGGATTATAAGAATTTTATCAGGTATAACGCACCAGACCTTGCTTTAAGGGTTTGGGATGTTACAGTTGCAACCACTTCACATCCCTAAGTGGAATTGGGATCACATATCCATGGATTTTGTCACTGGGTTACCTCCGGCACTGCATGGTCAGAATGCTTTCTAGGTGATTGTTGACTGATTGACAAAAATAGCTCACTTTCTACCGATTAAAGTTAGTTATCCTATGTACAGACTGGTAGAGATCTACATTCAGAAGATAGTTCGACCCTATGGAGTGCCAATATCCATCGTTTCAGACCATGACCCATGTTTTACATCATAGTTTTGGAGGAACTTGCAGGCGTCTTTAGGGTCTCAGTTATCATTCAGCACGACATATCATCCTCAGACTGATAGGTAGATAGAAAGAACGATCCAGATACTTAGGGATATGCAGCGAGCATGTGTGCTGGATTTTGGGGGTAGCTAGACCCAATATATGTCGCTGGTTAAGTTCACCTATAATAATAACTATCAGGCCAGCATCGGCATGACACCTTACGAGGTGTTGTATGGTAGGAGGTGTTGTTCACCTTTGTACTGGGATTAAATAGGTGAGAGGCGAATTCTAGGACCAGAGTTGGTGCAGCAGGCATACAATAAAGTTCGACTAACTAAAGATAAAATCAGTGCAGCTCAAAGTCGACATAAAAGTTATGCTGATACGCGCCGCCAGGAATTGGAGTTTGATGTTGAAGATCAAATATTTATTAAAGTAGCACCATTGAAGGGAGCTGTGAGATTTGAGAGGAAAGGTAAGCTGAGCTCTAGGTTCATTAGCCCATTCGAGACATTAGAAAGAGTGTGTCACTACAAAAAATTAGGGTATTAATGAAGGATCAAATCCATCACTAATACTTAAAAATTCATCACTAATACTATAAGTGACGAATTTATAAGTATTAGTGACAGTTTTAAATTAGTTGCTATATCTGCCATTACTAATAACTATTAGTGACGAATTTTATATTCGTCACTAATAATACATTATTAGTGACGAATTACAACCTTCACTAAAACCCTAATATTGTCACTAATAGTGGAGTATTAGTGAGGATTTTTAGATTCGTCACTAATAGTAGGGTATTAGTGAAGGATTCAAATTCGTCACTAATAGTAAGGTATTAGAGATGAATTTGTGATTCGTCACTAATAATACAATATTAGTGAAGGATTTGAATCATTCACTAATAGCATACTATTCGTGAAGAATCCAAAAACCGTCACTAATACTCCACTATTTGTGACAAATTTGAATCATTCACTAATACTTTATTATTAGTGACAAATTTGTAATTCGTCACTAATACCCTACTATTAGTGACGAATTTGAATCATTCACTAATAATTAAAAAATTAAAAAATAATTTAATACTAAGTTTTTTAATCATCAATTCCTGTAAAAATCTATAATTACATTTTCGCATTACATAACCTGAAACCATAATTACAACAAAATTCGTAAATCATTCAAAATTTTGAATTCAAATAAAAATTCAATTAAACTAAAGAAATAACATCTATTGAGATAACAAAAAAAAAATTCAAAATATTCAAAATTCAAATACAAATACTAGTACAAATCCAAATTAAAATACAAAAATTTCATTTGTTCAAATGACAATAAAAATTACAAAAAAAAAAAAAAAAAATCAAAAGTTGCATCCGAAGACTGTAGTGCATGCATGCATGTCATCGTGCTGATGTTATGACAGCCGCGAACCCTACAAAATAAGAATCATAAAAAAAAAAAAAAAAAAAATAGTATACAAATGGAGAGCTGGCGCTTAGTATAATCAAGAAAAAAAAATATAGAGAGTATGTCGTACAATAATTTTCAATCCTAAACGAATAACTAAAATGAATGTGAATGGAGTACGTATGAATATATAAATAGTTGCATGCATCAAACCACGCACGTAAACACTTTAACTCATTCTCAAAATAGTAGCCTACAAGCTAGCTTTACAACCAGCATTGTCCATAGTACACGACATATCTCATGTTTCCATGTTAAGGAGATACGTCGCAGACCCTTCCCATGTGATCAGTTATGTAAAGATTCACTGACATATGAAGAGACACCGGTGTAGATCTTAGATAGGAAAGAACAGGTATTGCGCACTAAGATAATTCTGTTAGTAAAAGTTTTATGAAGAAATCACACAGTTGAGGAGGCTTTGTGGGAGCCAGAGGAGGAGATACAAAATAGGTACCCACAGCTGTTTGGTGGGAATCAGTAGGAGCCAAGGGTGATAGTTTAGAGAAAAACAGTATTATTTATTTCAGTGCAGAATAGTTAAGGTATGAATGGTATATTAGATTATAGGATAGATATTCTTTTTGATTTTGGGGGAATTTTTTTTTTATTATATATATATATGTATGTAATCTCCCAAAACCCTAGTTGTAACCACGGTATTCTTCCGCCATAAGTGAGGGTAAATAATAAAATAAATAGCCAATTTGTCCTTAGAGGATGGTGGGTAGTACAAATAGCGAATTTCGTGGACAAAATTTTATAAGGAGGGGAGAATGTAGAGACCCGAAGAATTATTGCAATTAAATAGTAAAAGAAAGGAGAGAAAAAGGAAATTATAAAGGGGGGACTCAGCAGGGTCTCGTTGACAAGCAGTCTTCTTGGGCACGTCGACGGGGACATGTGTCTCGTCGACGAGAACTTACCGAGAGAGCTGATTTCAGGCTTGAGATTCGTCAACAAGGGTTATGTGTTCATTGAAGAACCTCCTTCTTGGTCTCATCAACGAGTAGACGTGGCTCGTCGACGAGGCCACGTGGCCAGCCATCTATATATAGCCAAAAATTCACTTTTCAGCGAGAAATTCGTCTTCTTTCCCTTTCTCCCACTAGAATTCGGTGCTCTCTCCTTCTCCCTAGATTTTCGGCTTTGTTTCTCCCCGGTTCGATGATCAAAAGCTACCACGGTGATCTTGGGGAGATTCTCTACAACCTAACTAGAGCAGAATGTTGATTTAAGAAGTTTGGGCACCATCCCAATTTTAGGGTAAGTAGATTATTTTGGTATTTCCAGTATTACCAGGTTGATCTGAGCCTATATTTTGTGTTGTATGAGAATATGCTGGTGTTTTGTGGATCAATAAAATTACAGTGTTAAGATTTCAGGGTTAAGGTGTTTTTGGGACCCTGTGCAGGAGGCATGGGTTGAGGACCTCAACGATTATTTTTCCAAGAACCGAAGTAAATTATAGTTTAGGAAATTATGAATAGGCTGATTCAGGAAATATGAGTACCATGATTGTTGGCTTTACAAGGCTTAAAATCTTGTTATCTTGTTTTTATGCTAACAAACAAGTGGAATTTAACGTATTTGTGTGAGTAATGTTCTTTCAGGACTCATATATGAGAAAGCAAGGTCAAATTGCTCGCAAGGATCAAATGAAGTTTAAAAGAGTCAAAGCATGGATTTGAAGATCAAAGCATGGATTTAAAGATGATATATTAAACCTTGAAGAATATGAGGACATGAATGAGTTATTTAAAGCCAAGGAATGTTAAAGCCATAAGAGCCAAAGAAAAGCAAGCATGAAGACTTGAGTATTAAGAATGTCAAGTCTTAGAAGTCTTTATGCAAGTACTTTAATGTTTAAATATCGTTTGAAATATTATGAAACTTTTAAGTTAACTTCTTACACCTAGATACCTTTTAAAATACGTGGAAAATATTTTTAAAAGGTCAAAAATTATTTTAAAAAGGTTAGAATCATTTTTGAAATGAAAAGCACCAAAAAGAGTTTTTCCAAATGTTGTCAAACTTCAAAAGCAAAAAGAATGAGAATGATTTCAAGCATGGCATATAAAGTTTTTAGGAAATCCATTGTAAGTATTTCAACGTTAAATATCAATTAAAATATGTTTTGAAACTTTTCCAAGAGATTATGAGGACTTAAAACCCCATTTAGGATTATTAAAACAAGTTTTGATTAAGAGAGCAAAATTTTTTTTTATGGAAAATATTTTCAGCAGCTTTTTGTCTGTTTAGATGACTGAAGTTGTAACTTCAGATGACTGAACTTCATGTTCAGATGTCTGAAGAATTACTTCAGAAGCCTGAAGAATAAGCTCAGAGGTCTAAAGATTTTTTGGGAAGAAACAGAAACAGGCAGTAGTTGTTCAGATGATTGAACCTGGACTTCGGTCTTCTAAACTCGACTCTTCGGTCATCTGAACTCTATCTTTGGTCAACTGACCCTGTGTCCAGTTCATTTTTTAAAGGGTCTTAGGAACTTCAGATGACTAAACTCGACTCTTCAGTTATCTAAACACTGTTAACGGGTTTAATTTTTAAATATCTGTTGCTTGGGCTCCAAACTTTTTAAAATCTTGGGAAACACTCTAAGGAAACTTTAGCAACATGGAAACAAGTTTGAATGTCTATAAATACATGGTTTTGCAAACCAAAATACATCCATGATTTGAAAAATCAATTTTAGAAGCTGAAAGTACTTTTGTTCTTCCAAAGCTTTCATGTTCACTCATTGCAAATATCTTTTGCTAAGATATTTTGAAGTGTTGATCCTTCTTCCTTTGAATTCCTACTGCTAATCCTCTTCTAAGAAGGATATTGGTGAATTCTACACTTAAGCTTCATTATATTTCATATTGATATTTTACATTCAAGTATATAGTGCTGAAATTGTACTAACTTGCTCTTTGTGAGAGTATATTTGTACGCATATTATATCTTGTTTCTTGTAGTTCTTTGACATTCCAAGGATTATTTGGATCATTGGCTAAGCAAGGGGATATTACTTAGAGAGGCGGGCTCTAGCCTAAAGGAGTGACCAAACGAGGGGACATCGTTTGGAGAGGCGGGCTCTAACCTAAGTGAATGAGTGTTTGAGCATGGGGTATCGCTTGTAAAGGTTTTGTTCCACCCGCCAACGGACTAGGTTTAGTGAATCCTTTGGTGGTTTGCCAAAGGCGAGGACATAGGCTGAGTATAAGTCGAACCTCGTAAAAATCTCCATCTCACTCTCTCTTTCCTTATTCTTTATTTTTAGTACATATTTAAATTGCGTGGATGGTTTAAATTTGAAAATCATATAAACTATGTATATTTGAAAATCAAGTAAACCTTAAAGTTTGATTTTGATTTGGGTTGCGGAAATAGAAAGGGAGTATGTTGGTTGAACCATTCTTTGCGGAAATCATAAGGGAGTATGTTACTTGGCTAAACACCCCAAAGATAAATTAACTTAAGAGTTTATTTGAATTCTGAAGTTTGGAAAGATTAATTGGATTTTATATTGAACATCATATTGAAGAAGAAATATCATGTATGCAGGGCTTTGTTCAAACTCATATTTACTACACAGCTTAACACAACATAAAAGCTAAAAGTTTCATATACTAATCTTGAATGCTTCCATCAATCTTATAGTGGTGAAGTGAATTTATATTTGGCAATCAAATTGTTCGTGTTAGTTTGGAAATTATGATTAATTGTTTGATTTTTTTTATTTTCAAAGTGTGGTTGAAAATTGAATGTTTTATTAGTTGTCTTGTTGATTGTTTGAAAGAAACCGAGTTCTTTTTTGATTGATAAAATAGATAAACAAGTAAAAGAATTGGTTAAATATTAAAAGTAGTTGAGGACTTTAAAAAGAATTAAAAAGAAAGTTTTAAAAGCCAACTCACCCCCCCCCTCTTGGGAAGCTATTCCTAATTTCAATAATTTTTTGGGAAATTCAGTGTTTTACTAGGGAATTTGTATATATGTAATTACAAGATTTTGAGGTTGGTACGCCGAGGGCGTGAGGGTTGAATTGGAGGCAAGCATCTCAGTGAGATAGGTAAGGGAAATATGCTATACTAGGAATTTTGGAATGTTTTTCAGTAAATTATATGTTTCTCTAGATTATTATCTAGTATGCAAATTATTTGTATATTAGAAGATACAGTTTTCCAAATATGTAATATTTACTTATTTAGTTGTGTGGCATGAGACATTATCAGTTCAGTACGGAAATCCTACAGTTTTTAGATTTCTATGATTTACAGTATTTATGCATAAATATGTTTTATCATAGTTTACAAGATTATGAATTATAGTGTATATATAGACAGATATTTGATAGCATTTACAAATTACTATGATTCTAGAATTTTAAAGCCATAACACTATGGAAATACAATTTATACAGTTCAGATATTACAAATCAGTTATTACAACTATTATAGTTTAGATATTACAGTATTTTCAAAATAGTTTACGTTGTTATGGGTATTTTGGAATCATGATGAAACAGTAAGATGTATATATAGAAAATATTATTATACAATATCAGACCCTAATGAATCAATTTAGATATCAGTAGTGCACGGTACTGCTGCTATTACAAATCAGAGTCCAACCACACATCTCAGATAGTGTGTAGAGGATTCTGTCAACTGTGCCTAGAGAGATTGCAGGCTCCTCAGAAGACTGGGTTGAGGTGGCCGGTTTGACGAGGTAGATACCAGTACTGTGCCTTGGAGGGACTACAGTTAAGTCCTGCTTTCGGACCGCACATCCTTGTCATAGGGGGTTAAATCATAACGTACAGTTTTTCAAGGTAAATATCACAGTTATGTATATGTATACAGATTTACAGAATATCAACAAATATATTATGATACTAAAAGTACGAAAAAGTAGAAAACTTAGATATTACATTTTTATTTTAAACCATAATATATGCAAGTTGTACTGTATATTGTTTTACCAACTTTTATAGTTTCAAATATTTATCAGTATAGTATTTATGGAACTCAGTCGTCACACACTAATAATAGCATATTTCCTCTCACTGAGTGTTGTCTCATCCTAGTGATTTAACATTTTTCAGGTAATCCATCTAGACGAGCAGATTAGGCTCGCCAATAGAGGGATTGTTGCACTGCCCTAGTTGTGGGGGTAAGTGTTTTTAAGGAGATGTGTGTTTGGATAGTTTACCTGGATTTTGGTGGATGTTACTGGGAGATGTGTTTTTGTGTATGTATATTTTGGGGAATTATTGAATTCTAGAATTATAAATATGGATGTACAGTTTTATGTTTTCCATTGCGTAGGTGTGCAAAATGAACAGGGTTTCCTCAGTACTCATTTGGGGTCTGAGATGTTATAGTAGATAATTCAAGGGTATCAGAGTAAATTAAGTTTCATAATATAGTAAAGTTTAATTGAAAAAAAAAATGGTATAGATTTTCGGGTCATTACAATTTTATTTATTTCCGTTGCAATATTATAATGATTATGGTATCAAGTACACATACGTCCCTAAAGTAGTACCCCGGGCCCATCTGGCGGGTCGAGGCGTTACAGTTTATACTATGGAAATGAGACTAGTATTTTCAACTACGTAAAGTGAGTACAATGTAAAATAGCTATTTTCGGTTAAATGAAGGATGAATATTTTCTGTAAAAACTAAATGCATACTGACCACACACTGATATTAACTTAATCTTCCTTACTAAGAAGTGTCTCATCCCAATATGCAATTTATCTTTTTAGGACCATTTTGAGGTCGAGTATAGGGAAACCAGGGCGAGGTGATAGCCAATTAGTTTTTGTGAGTGTCAGTAAGAACTCTATTGTATTCAAGTTATGTGGGAAGTTTTCTAGATATGTAATGTGGTCATATGAACAGAGTTAGTTTCTTTCTTTTGGTTTTAATGTAATATGGATAATGGGAGACTATTGTATATAAAAGTAGTTTAGAATTCTGGTAATGGATTTTGGAGAATGTTTTATTTACTTCCACTATATTTATATAATGAATTTAGCATCAGGTACATAGAGGTTACAAAAGTAGCACCCTGAGCCCCACGTGGCGGGTCGGGGCATTACAGACAAGGTTGTACGTGACACATGTCACAACCTGTGCAGTGACACATGTCCCTTTTCTCTTGTTCACTTTTTCTCTCTCCTCTTTCTATGCAAACAGTTGAAGGTTTCTTTTACAAACCAGCCAGCCTTTCTATTTTTCCAAACCGTGTTTTCTTTATACATATGTTCTACTCAATATATGAGCCACAAATTATTGCACTCTATAATTGGAGTAGGCTTATACCAAAATTCAATCATAGCAGCTAGTTTGTTTTTTTATTAGTCGTTGGTAACCTTGGAAGGTAAGGAGCTAGTGGGGATGCTCTCTAGTAAGATGGTAGGAAAGAGCATAGAGAAATATGTCACATTTTTTGTTGCTTTCTTATGTTCAGTTTTTCATATATAAAAGTCTTGTAATTCTAAGATTTAGCTGTTTGATATCTCTTTTTCCTTTGGTTAGGTCTTTGTAATGATCTTTATCTGTGTAGTTTCATTGATGGCATATGAAGCTCCTCCCTTGGTCTGCTTCTTTCAATGAATATTTTCACATTCCTAAAAAAAAAATTAAACGTCCACATGCATTGGGATATCCCTTTGTGCATGCTGATGAACTTTGTCTCCTCTTTTTTATTTTTTTTGTGTGTGAACGTATAACAGCCACGATCACAACCATATATATAGATGTGAATATACCCACGGCCGTCTACAGTGGTAGTCGGTAGAAAATGCAATATGCCAACATCCATCCATCCAAATGAAAACACCAGTCGTCATTGGAATATGTGATTCTTGTAAGTATGTGCGCGTCGCTCGAGGGCACTGAATCTGTATCATTGCGTCCAAGCTTGTTTGGCCCCTCCAGTTAACCTACAGACCATGAATTCAAAGCATTGCAGTCAACTAACCACAGCCACCCATGCTCCCACAAGCATATGGCATGCAATTAAAGCCCCCCAGCGAGAATGAAATATTGAAATGTCAATTCTATCATCGTGCAGGTGCCCTGCCCACTTGGCAAAGCATGAATACCATGAACCTGTTGATGCCATCACACCCCCATGTCACCATGATGTCACAGATCCAAAAGTTTGAAGGCTTTCTATCAACAGTACTGGCTTGCTCGTTTATTATATATGCTTTTTCTGTTTTCAGAAATGGGTTTAGTTCAATTTGTTGGGTTTTTCTTGTTCTTGCTTGGGCTTTAAAATATGTGCAATTTATAAATAGTTTACAAAGAGAGTTCAAGTTTGGATGATTTTGAAATATTTTAAATTGTACCTCTTAAAAAATATTATAATAGATTGCAATAGAACTTAGGCATCATGCACATGTACATTTATTGAGAAATATTTTAAAAGGTTTTGTCTCTCCATATAAGATTTGTAATCCTCTCGTGACAACATATTATATTAATATTCAGATCATTAAAATAATGTAGGACTTATATTATTAGGACTCATACAAAGTAATACCTCTTATTTTTAGAGAAAATATTGAATTAGCTTAATGTAACACATTATATTTTAAACAACAACTCATATTTTTGAAAAAATCACTGAAAAATAATGTAAAATTCAGGAATATAGTTAATTCCTAAAATATGATATAGTTAGACTAGTTAGACAACACAAAATTTCTATTTACTTGTATAAGTTCAAATACAAATGTGATATTTTAGTCTTATTTAGAACTCGAAAAAATATGAGGGGAAAGGGGAAAAAACATGAACGAATTTAATTTTTTTATATTTGATTATCAAGAATATAAGAAAAAAATATATAAAATATATACCTAATCAATTAGTAAAAGTCTAATTTTATGCATCATCCATATTTAAGTCTTTAGGATTTTAATGGTATTAAAATAAATTTTTATTTTTAATTTATTAAATATAAAAAATATAATTAAAAAATATTTTTCTTTCTATTTTCACTTATATTTTCTCCCCATCAAAATACTTAATTCAAACATTTGTGACACGAAAAAATTGCACGTGAAAAGACTATCTGTAACGCCCTGAACCCTTAAATCCGGGTCCAACACGTTATACCTGATAAAATCCCTGATAATCCATAATCAACATATACGTAACGAAAAATATAAACATAATCTCCATATAACATAATACCAGAGTTTACTAATTCTAACTATCAACCATATTATTCTTCAACACCTGCATTTCCATAATTACATATATCTCCAAAACATCTCAGTATGTTCACAAACATTCTTTTCTTCACAGACTTAAAACATAAAAACATAAAACATAAATATTTACATTCCCTAAAATTAACACAGAAATATACCATTTTCATTTTTCTATTTCCCAATAATGTTATAAAAATCTCAAGCTCTCAAAGCTCGATCTCGAGGAAATCTTGAAAAAAATAAATTCATATTCGGGTGAGACGCATCTCAGTAAGGGAAGAAACAATATATTAAACTCAACGTGTGACCATCATGAGATTATATATATCATTTTATAATATTTGCAAATCATTAACATAATACTAAAAGTCATTTTCTGAATCTAACAATCACATGCAAAGGTTTACCCACGAGATTACCCAAGGATAGGGGTGATTACCCGTCCATACAAGTAACACCCCTCTGCTCTGATAATTAGGTAACCCAAAGGTCATTACTAAAGCATACTAAAGCACTCACCTTACTCGGTAAGCCCTCAAGTGTTAACTTGATCTCGTACTCACGCATTCAACAACAGTTTACCAGCAAAGGCCTTAAGGATAGAGAATTCTACCCGCCCATACAAGTAGGTTCTCTCTGTCATAGTGCGTTATGCAGTTACTGCCACATCTGAAGTTACTAGTGCACTCGCCTTACTTAGTAAGCCCTCAGGCGAAGAGTGCGCCCCGCCCAAACATAACATATTCTACATACATAAATACTTCTAATATCATAATACATAATTTTTTTCATCATTATTCAATCATTCACATTCTTTCATGTTCATAACTTAACATTTCTTTGTGTTTCACTTTAAGTGGCTCTTTTCCATTTGTATCATTCACATTTCACATTTCATTTCATTGCATTGTCATTCCTTGTCATTTCATTTCATAACATTTTCATTTCATTCATTTGTACTACAGCCGCTATTTAGCCATCATTTGTTAGTTCACATAGAAATGCACTAGAATCTGCTACAGTTAGTCCACATAGAAATGCGCTAAAATCTGCTAATCCGACTTTCAGCTGTCGTACCTTTACGTGGTTGCATTTAACATATATAGACAACATTGTCCATATTATATTTTATTCTCATTACTTTACTTACTTAGCCTGCATCTTATACAGTTAACATATATTTGCACAGAGTCTCATACCACACAATTTAACAGAAAAATTTATACATATTCCTGTAAAATAGGTCAACCCACATTTAACATTTAATTACTGAAAATACAATTTCCATTTCTTACATAATTATCTAGAAAATTTCTTCCACTTTGTTCAGTTCATTTTCACAAATACATAACTAAATAAGTAGTCCTAAGCTCAGAAATCATAGTTTTACATGGTTAGTATTTTAATAATTCACACCAAAACATACATATGATATAACATAAATCATTACCTTTAATTTCATAAAATTTGATTTAATATATAATTTTCCCTTACCTGATTTCTTGAACTACGCGAATAAGGATCCCGAAAAATATTTGCGGCGTTCACTTGGACCCTAAATCAAAAATCCTAATTTCATTAAATTATTCCTGAATAAAATATTATTTTAATACTTCATAGACTTTTAAATATCCAATAATTAATTATACACTTAAATTTAGTCAAATTACCAAATTTTTCAAATCTCATTCTCGCTTTGGAGTAGGGCCTAGAAAACCCCAATTGGAACTTTACTTATGTCAAAATAACGACGATCACGACTAGGACCTCATGGTGGTGTCTGATCATCGATTCAATAGTAGATTTAACCAGAAATTGAGAAATTAGAGAAAATATACCTTTCCCTAGGAATGGTGTCTATGTCGCTCTCACGACAAATCCGCTCTAGTAGAAATATCAGTAGCGGAGTTAGAAATCCAACGGTTTCTTCCGTTTTTCGATCAGCGCTTGTTGGGCCAACGAACTTGAGGAGAGAGAGAGAAAGGCGGAGACGAAGACGACAGACAGTGAGACGGACTGAAAGAAGGAGAGAGCATGAGGCTTCTGCTTCTGCACGTCCAATTTTAAAATTGGATCCAACTTTTTCAGGAATCTTTAACGTAATATATTATATATATATATATATATATAGTAAGGTAATATGTTATTTATATCCACAAGCTTATATATAATATAATAAACTTACATATATATATATATATATATAAAACTTATATTATATTAATCTTATATATATATATATACATATATTTTTATTCCAATTAGTTTTTTTTTCATACTATTCCTTTTATTTATTTATTTCTTTAATTAGTTTAATAATATTTAATTAATTAGTTGATTATTATTATTATTATTATTATTATTATTATTATTATTATTATTATACCCTTTTTCCGGGTTATTACACTATCACTTACCATATTTTCTCATTTATTATGTAATTTTTATTTTGGTATATATAATTGACAACTCCACCTGTGATGCACTTAATGTCTTAATTTTTTCACACATAGTCGGTCCCAAATTCAAATAAAGGAGGAGAGTTACGTTAGGTAGCTGAAAGTCAGCGTAAAATTTATCAAATTACTATAATATGAATCCTTACCATATATTTGTTGGGGTGTCTCTTAGGAACAACGCATTGCATTTGAACCACTCGAGTGTAGCGAAAAGTGGGAGAGAATTATGTTACATGGAACATAGTGTTGGGCGACAAAGAAACTAAATATCCAAAATGCAAAAATATCGACATGAGAATGCTTAAATAATAAGTGATGTAACACTGAAAGATAAATTAAGGAATGGTATGAACACTTGCAACGTAACGTCATATAGTGCGACAGTGAGAAAATGTGAATTAGTTATTGTGGGGGACAATAAAAGGGATAGTAATAAACCTAAAATAACTTATAATGAGATAGTGAATAAAGATTTAATAGTTCTAAATCTGTCAAAAGAAATAGTTCATTATTGTATAAATTGACAAAAAAAATTCAAATAATTGATCTCACCTAATGAAACTTAAGACTTAATTTTGTCGTTGTTGTATACATATAATTGACAAGTTGATTGTTGATAATTTAATTAAAGAATATATATATATATATATATATATATATATATATATATATATATATATGTAAAAAGGAGAGAAGAAAATGATAGGAACCACTTGCCAAAAAGCTAAGAGGAATAGTGGCATGCTTGGATTTCAAAAGGTTGTGGTGGGGTACGAGCCTGCAAAATGTCGAATGTTCACACATGAGTCACGTCGTTTTCAAATGCGAGGCGGCGGATGTCTCAAATTCAGTCCACATTTATTGCAGCAAAAATGATCACCATAAATCATGGATACAGCAAGATAGCAAAGCATTATTTTGTTTTTTGTTTTTTTTTTTGCCCTTTTGTTATAAGGTTCAGCCTCTAAAAATTCGAAGGAAATGAATGAAAAAACTAATATATATATATATATATATATATATATATATATACATATATTTGATGATTACTTTTTTGGACAATTTGATAAAACAAATATGAAAATTATTAAAAATATATAAAAATATATATATATTAGAAGTATTTAGCAATCACTAAAAACTTATTTTAAAATAATTTAATTATAATTTATTTGTAATGAGTTATTATGACTGTGACAACTTGTAACTAAATAATACTATTTTTCTAGCATCAAACTAAATTGAAATTTATACTGGACCACTAGATGCATATTATTTTATGAATAAAAAATAATAAAAAAACTATTATTTCATTAGTTAAATCCCCTAGCATCAAATCAAGTAGAAAGTATTTACCATCACTAAATAAGGATAATAGGTAGATAATAAATTAAAAGCCATTATACCAAAAAACTAAATAGAAAGTATCAATCTAATACTAAATACTAAATAATGTTAGATATCAATGGTGGTTGAATTTTCTTAAGTTGTTAAACATTACAAAAGAGAGATTTATGTTTAAGTACTTGAAAAAATTTCAATGCAAATTATTATGTATGACAAATTCAAGAGGCTTTGGTTTTTTGTAGATGTGACAAAATTATATGAAACTCGGCGTTAATGTTTGGTGTGCCTAATAATTTTTTTTTGAATGGTGGCCTCCTCCCAACTTCTAAAATTTTAAATTTTATACATTTTATTTATATTAATTTTTCATAAATGTTATACTATTTCACCTTAGTTATTTTACTTTGGGTTTATTTATTGAGATTGGCAGCATTAAAGTAAAAGTGAATTGTCCAGACTTTCTAATTTTAAATTTTGAACCTAATATATCTAGTGATTAATGTATGTCTCTAACTGCACGCACCTAGCAAACTAACTTCTGCTAAGTTATATTTTACATATATATATACTTAGTGCTACGCAGAAGATGTTTAAGACATTATGTTATAACTTTTGTGTATCAAATATTATAACTCAAATAATATAGTACAAATCATCCAATTGGCTTAACTTAAACCCAAGAGACCTCCGCTAAATTAACAATTCTTGCCTTGGATATCCTCTTTTAAAAAAAATCTTGCATCTTTTTTTATATAATAAAGAAGCCCACTAGTAAATTATAATTTAGAGTAACGTAATAAAAAATAGTTTTATCTCTCTTTTAAGAATCCTACTGATAACTTCTAATACAAAAATTTTGAGCTCTACTACTTGAAATGTCCCAATGTAAAAAAAATTAATTTAACTCTTTTTGATATGTGCACTATCACCATGGGATATAATTTGGGGCAGAATGACTACATTAGTAGCATAATTGTATTAAGGAAAATTCCATCAAATTGAGCAACAGAATATCATATTCCTCCCTATAAATATACCAACACATTAGTTACTCGTGCCAATTATCAAACTATCCTCCATCTCTCTTCCGCCCTCTCTCTCACTCTCTCTCTGCCCAACATGCACGCACTCCTTCACTGTCTCCTGACCCTTCTCCTCACCTCTCATGCATCAACTCCATCTCTCGCCCAAACCCAACCTTTGGGTTTCACCACCCATCTCATCCACCGCGACTCCCCCTCCTCCCCATTCCGCAACCCTTCCGCCACCGAGCGCGACCTCTTACGCGCCGCCTTCCGCCACTCCATTTCCCGAAGAAACCACATCCTTCGCCTTGCCACCCCGGCCTCCAAAACTGGCATAGACACCACCCTCTCCGAAGCCGACAGCACGTACCTCATCCAGCTCTCCTTCGGCACCCCGCCGGTGCACCAAGTTCTCCTCAACGCCGACACCGGCAGCGACCTTATTTGGCTCCAATGCATCCCCTGTGGCCACTGCTTCGCCCAAGACGCCCCTCTATTTAACCCGGCCAACTCATCCGGGTACAAAATCTATTCATGCAATTCGGACACTTGTAGGACCCTCCCCAGTTACGCCTGCGCCAAGAAGACCATCCCGGAAGACATTTGCTGGTACTTCTACAGCTACGGAGACCAATCCCTCAGCATTGGGACCCTTTCCCAGGACACGATCGCTTTGAACTCCATCTCGGGCCGGGTCCATGCTTTCCCCGGATCCGTTTTTGGGTGCGGGAGCGTCAACGATGGTATCTTCACGAGCCACGGGTCGGGCATGGTCGGTCTCGGTCGCGGACCCTTATCTCTGATTTCCCAATTGGGTGCTAAAATCGACTACAGATTTTCCTACTGCCTTTTGCCGTTGAGTTCGAACCGGACAAGCAAGTTGAGTTTGGGGAAAGAAACGCTTGCCGGTAAGAGAGGCGCCGTCTCGACTCCTCTCGCCTCTCCAAATCCACCCTCGTCGTACTACTACGTTACTCTGGAGAGTGTTACGGTGGGAGGGAAAACGTTTCGGGCGGCGGTGAACGGGAACGAAGGGAACATTATAGTAGATTCCGGGACGACGTTCACGTTTCTGGAACCGAAGTTGCACAGTGGCGTGGAAGCGGTGGTGAAAAACACGTTCAGCCATCTTACGCCGGCGAAGGACCCGCCGTATCCAGACGCGCTGTGTTACGAAACGAACACGAAGGGGATTAGGTTGCCGGACATGGTGCTCAAATTTAAGGGTGGGGCTGAGATTCGGTTGAAGGCGGCGAACGTGTTTATAACGGCGGAGGATGCGTTTTGCCTTGTAATATTCCCTAGTACTAGTTTGGGGGTGTCCATAATTGGAAATGTGGCGCAGGCAAACTTTGAGGTGGAATTTGACATTAAGAAGAAGCTGGTGTCGTTTGCTCCTAAGGATTGTACTACAGTTTAGTACTTGGACAAAGCAGTTCCAATTAATCGGCTTTTTAGGTGGGTGTTTTCTGTGTTTGGACGTTTCTCATGGGTTGGTGTCGTTGGTGTGTTTTGTCTTGTTTGTCTTTCTTGTTGATGTCGTTTAATAAAATTTTTACTTTCTAAAAAAAATAAAAAATTAATCGTCTTTATCCATGTATGGACTACGGGGACCATGTAACAATTAAGAATGAATAAAATGAATGTTGTTGCATTAATTTGATTTTCAGGTCAACTAGATGCATTTTATGGTGCTAGTTGTCACGGTTCGACTATTTTCACAACATTCTGAAAGGGTCGTGCGACGCTAACTAAAGTACTCTTGTTTAACTAGTTAGCTTATCGTTCAATAATATTCATAAAATATTTTCATTAGCATTCAATCAAATGATAGTGGAAACAGTAAGCATTCATGAAAGCAGTGACAAGCAAGCAGTAAACATTGAATTTACGAAATTCATTAATAACACCTCCGTTGACATCGTGTGTTTAGTGAGAGAGCCAAGTAGGCTAGACAATTGCTAGTGAGTTTTACAATGAATGATGAACACTCACCCTCTCCTAAAGAGGTTTTTATGTAATTATCATTTTGACACTAGGAAACATCAAAGTGACCGAGGAGTCTACTGCCTTATTTGGCTTACAAAGACACTATTAACAGAAAATAACCCTACACTAGTATTTACATGATGGAAACCCATCCTATAACGTTCTCCTCAAAATTTACACCATTATATATATATATATATATATATATATACAACCATTCCTACGCAACGAATACATAAATCATACAACCATATATACTATACAATACTAGAATTCAGTACATTCAGGCCATAGTCATATACAATAACTCCTTCCAGTATCATCTACCCCAAAAATACAAAACCCCATCACAAACTTATCCTACAACCAAGGTAACCAAGTCAACTCTCTATCCGCGTGCCTGATCTACTCGCCTAGTTGGCTCACCTGAAAAGTGGTAAAGTAATGGGGTGATAACGCTTAATAAGTGAAAATATGCTATTACTAGTGTGTGGCGACCGAGTCATAAAACTATAATAATAATATTTAAAACTACATGATTTGGCAAATCTGTAAAACACATGTATATATGGTAGCTTAAATCATTTGTATTATCTGAACTTTCTATTATTCATACTGCTATATCATACTACATACAACAAAAGTTGTAAAACTATATACATATATATAACTATGCTCTTTCCCTATGACTCTGTATGTCATGATTTGACCCCTCATGGCAGGGTTGTGTAGCCCGTAGGCGAGACTTAACTCTAGTCGGTCCTCTAAGTAAGTCATCATCTCTACACTACCTCAGCCCGGCCAAATTGCATCCACTCCTAAGTTCGGGACTGGCTACTACCTCGTCAAAGTGGCTCCCTCAACCCCGTGAACTAAGGAGTTGCATCCTCTCCGAGCATAGTTTGACGGTACCCACACTCTATCAGAGATATGTGATTGCACTCGATTTTGTATATAGCAACGATATCGTACTCTATAATTGTATCTGTTAGAATCTTTCCACAGGGATTTGATACTATATACATATATACTATACTCTTTTTACTGTTTTCATTATAATTCCAAAATAACCATAACCCAATTAATTTGAACTGTAAATACTGTAATATCTGTAGCATCTAGATGCTATAACTGTATAATATGTCTGTACTTTCTATTTGTGTAATCTGTCTGTATACTTTGGGTGTATACTGATCTGAATAGATATCTATGTACGTGTATATGTTTATCTATGAAACTATTTGAATAAAAACTGTATATGTACTTATATCTGTCTGTATAATATCATATACTAGAAAAACTGTATAAAATTCTACATTAAATAATATCTAGTTAGGCCACACATACTTTAGAATCTCATATTCTGTAAAAGCCACATAATAACTGGTATACATGCACATATGTAAAATTCTTGTTAATATAAGCAAATCTCCAAGCATAGCATATTTCCCTTACCTAGCTTTTGAAAAGCCCTTACTAAACTCTGGCCCTACACCCGTAGGGTTCCCCACTCAACACCCTGAAAATGACATCTCCCAGAACAAAACATCAGTATTTTTCTACATACAACATTTCCTATAACTGTAGGAAAGCAGATTCTGAATAAAATACCCTACCTAGAATTTAGGATGAATTCCAAGCCAATTCCACCAACGATAAGCTCCAGCAGTCTTGTAGAGAACTTCACCAGGAGCGTCGTGATGGCCTCAAATTTTCAATCCGGCAAGAACCAGGGCCGAAATCGAAAGGAGAAGGATGGAGAGGCGTTAAGAGAGAGAGAGAGAGAGACAGAGAGAGAGAGAGAGAGAGAGAGAGAGAGAGAGAGAGAGAGAGAGAGAGAGAGAGAGAGAGAAACAGAGAAAGATTTATGCCATTTTTTAGCAAATTAACCTGGGTTTTCACTATTTATAGGCCCGGATTCGTCGACAACTGTTGACCTTATTGGTCACGCCCGGTTTTGATTATGACAAAATACTCATTGTATCTAATGGGTGTTTGAGGTTTTGTGCAGGAACTAAGATTGTTAAGATAAAAATAGGCACAAAGCAAGCAAAGATTGCAAAGACTGAAGACCAATTTATATTCAGTATTGTAATATATTTACATTATTGGTCTGTAATAGTAATTAGGTCTCTAGTTTGTAATAAGCTCACACACATCACATGCATGATAATACGTAAGTTCAAACAAATCGTAAATGAGAAATGACATTAGAAAGACGGTCGACCGACACCGGACTTTTTCGGTGTCTTAATTTTGGACATAAATGACCCTAGGGCACATACATTTGCACATATATTTGTTAGGCACTTTAATAGAGTTTGTATGTTTCGAAATGGGACTGAAATGCACACTTGGTGCACTTTCGGTCGATCAGCTAACATAGTTCATTTTGGCCGGGTCGATTGAACCAGACCTGGGTCAACAATTGACCATGGTCCTGGTCGATCGAATTAGGTAGTTCAAAAAGCCCCAGTCGACCAAAAGCTCCCTAGGTCAACATTTTGACCATCTGGTTGATCGAGCCACTTTTGTACTCCAACTACCTGGTCGACTGAGGGTCCTCGGGAAAAATTCCAACGGTCTGGTCGACCGAACTAACTAGTTCAAATTGGTTCGATCCACCGAACCTCGGTAAAATAGGAAAATCGCTTTTGGAGAGGGTCTTTCGGTCGACCGAGCCCTTAGTTCAAAATCTCCCTAGTTGACCAAACCATATGAGACCTGATCGACCGAAACTATTCTGGTCGACCAGACCTCTTGGGTTGCCCTGATTTTTACCATAGTTAAATACTTTTTAAACATGGTTAAAATATTTGAAACATCATTAAACTTTCTTAGTAATACCCAATAGGTCCCTAGCGGTCGTATTTCCTCCCATGTCTATATATATAAGATCATTTGTGAAAATTATATATGGATTAGCTACTTTGATTAGGGGAGAATTCTCTAAAAACCCAAAAGCCTATACTACTCATTTTTTATCCTCATTCACTCATGCTTACTGTCTATTAATGCCTACATCATTCGTAAGTGGATTGAGTATCTGTTTCCATAGGTTTGCTCTCTTTGCTCTAGTTGCTTGGTATAGTTTTCTTAAGAGTTAAACCTAAGTATTCTTGGGAGACTTTGTTAATAAGTCTCTCGTAAGAAGACTTATATATAACTTCTGAGTATTGCATAGTCATTGCAATATCTTGAGAAGTTTGTATTTGTTTTTGGATTGCAAAAACTTTTCAAACACTTTCAAATACCTATTGTTCTTTTATCTTGAAAAATATTTGAAGAGATATTTGTTTGTGTGATAGTGATCTTTGTTGCAATATTCACTCACTCATATATTATTTGCTGAATACAAAGATTACACATTTTTGCAAACCAAGCGTATACATCATTTAATACTTACATGCTTGAGACATCCTGCTGATTGAAATACATAAGACTTGACATCTTTGTGTGAACTTATTCGCTGAATATCTTGTGATACATTGGTTGCTTGTTTGCACTCTCACGCATTAATTGCATCGATAGTAAATCTATTTGAGAGTAGACATCTTAAGACCACATTGAGCTTACTGATTATATCATATTGTGGTGTATGTGACATTGCGCGTAACTAGGTACATATCTGCTTTACACGAAAGTACAATCACTGTACTATTTGATTATAAGACAAATCTGTTGTATTTCCAAGTACGGGCCTGAAGAGGGAGACTAGCCCTAGAATAGTCCCGGATTGGCTTAGACCCGGTTAGGAAAGTTAGGTGCGTCGTTCTATTAAGGCGTGTAGGTTGAGGTCAGCCCCGCTAATCAACCTGGTTAAGGTTGAGGTCAGCCCTGTGCTAATTGACCTGGTTGTAATCGGTGTCGCTCTACCCTTAAGTGAGCCTTTAGTGGAATCCTCGAGCTCGTGAGCTTGAGGAGGGGACGTAGGCACAATTGGCCGAACCCCGATAACATATCATGTGCCTTGTTTATATTTCTATACTTTATATTTTCTACACATGTATGTTATGGTGTGAATGATGCGTTTGATTTAAATTTCCCATCACATTTATCTACGCATTTGGAAATTGCATAGACAAACCCTAGGTTGTATATATATTGTTGTTGGATAGATTAACCTAGGAGAAAAGTTTAAATTTCCAATTCACCACCCCTCTTGGGAATACACCAATTTTAACAACAAGACACGTCATCTCATCGACAAGTTCTTAAGTGATTTCGTCGACGAACCTTACTTCCTTGTCGACGAATTTCAAACTGCCTAAAAACCCTCTCGGTATCTTCTCGTTGACGAGACATGGTTTCGTCAACAAGGTCTCCTTATGCGCTCATCGATGAACTCCCCGTGTTCGTCGACGAGGCCCTGTTTAAATCTTCTGAGTTAGTACATCCAAAGTGCAATGTCGTCGACGAACGCAAAGCATTCATGGACGAAGTTTGCTACCTCCTTCTATTTTTGTTTCCATTTCCCTCCCTCTTTATTATTTAAATACCATTATTCTTTGGGTAAGTACACATCCCAAGTACACAAGACAAGCCGTCACAAGCAAGCATAATGTGTTGAACAAGCTTAGCTCATGACATTCTCCCCCACTTATGCGGTCGACATCCTCGTAGACTTTGGCGGTAGGTACACTTCAAGTTTGTCCACAAACAGTTGAATATCTTCCACAGAAATCCAGCTGATTTCTTCATCATCAAGGCATTTCCACTTCACTAGGAACTTTTGTCGCTTCTTCTGTAGAGACCCGAACCCGTAAACGGGAAAATGAATAAGTAACGAACAGAATAAAGGCGAGTTATACAACAGGGTTTGTCGACAAAGGCAACAAGTTCGTCGACGAAGCCCCTTCAGTTCCTCATCGACGAAATTCAAAGCGTCGTCGATGAGGGAATACTGAGAGAGCCAAGAAATTATCCGGATTAGGCTGGGCGATGAAGGTATGGCTTCGCCGATGAGCTGTGTGGCGGATTCGTTGACGAAGACACCACCTCGTTGACGAGTTTGACTCAGTCAAAAGCCCTATAAATATCCATTTTGGGCTGCTTAAAGGCTAAGTTTCTCTTAAAGCTCTCTCTTTCTCCCTCTCTCTAAACTAGCGAAATTCCTCTCTCTCTCAACTAGAGAAATTTGTAATAACCCGAAAAAAAATTTTTTTTAATTTAAATTAATTAATTAATTAAAAAATTAAAATTAAAAGTAATTAATGATTAGTTAATTAGTTAAATATTGTTAAATTAATGTATTAAATAAATAAATAAAGAAAATAGAAAAAAAAAAGAATTACATTTAATTAAAATTATTTATTAGTAATTAATTAGTTAAACATGATTAACTTGAATTAATTAATATAAGTAAAATGGTGATTATATATATACATATATGAATATATAAGGATAAGATATATAAATATAAGTATATGATATTTAAGTTTAAGTAAGTAAGTTAAATAAATAAATAAAAGATAAAAAGGAAGCTAGAAGCTTCCTTCAGATTTCAAATAGAAATCAAAACCTGAGTTGAAGAGAGAGCTGCGCCCCCCCCCCCTCTGGAATTCCTTCGTCGTCTTCGTGAATACCTCTCTCTCTCTTCCCTTATTTCTTGATAAATATTCAACCAATTGGGAAACTGAAGGTGCCGTTGGATTCCTAACTCCGCCACTGACATTTCTACTAAAACGGATTTGTCGTGAGAGCGGCATAGGCACCATTCCTAAGAAAAAGTATATTTCCCCTAATTTCTCAATTTTCCATTAAATTTGCTATCATATCGATGGTCAGGTACCACCATAGGGTCCTAGTCGTCGTCGTCGTCATTTTAACGTAGGTAATTTTTCAATTGGGGTTTTCTAAGCCCTACTCCAAAGTGAGAGTGAGATTTGGAAATTTTGGTAATTTTTCTAAATTTAAGGATATATTTATTTATTTAGAATTTATGGCCCTAAGAAATATGAAAATAATATTTTATTTAGGGTTAATTTAATGGAATTAGAATTTTTGATTCAGAGTCCGGGTGAGCGCCGCAGGTATTTTTCGGGATCCTTGTTGGCATAGTTGAAGAAATCAGGTAAGGTGGAAATTTATATATTAAATCAGGTTTTCCATGAATTAAAAATGAATATGTGTTATTTATGTATATATGTTTTTATGTGAGTTTAAAATGCCAGCCATGAAATTTATGTTTTCTGAGCTTAGGATTGTCAATATAGTTATGTATATGTGAAAGTGAACGAATGAAAGTGAAAAGAATTTTCTGGTAAATTAAATAAGAAATGAAATGTATTTTGAGCATATAAAAGTTAAATGTGGGTTGACTTATTTTATGAGAAATATGTATGTATTTTACTACTAAATTGTGTGGCATGAGAATTTGTGCAAATTATATGTTAAATGTATGAGATGCAAGCTAAGTAAATAAAGCAATGAAAATAAAATATGATATGGACAATGTTGCATGTGTATGTTAAATGCAACCATGTAAAGGTACGACAGCTGAAAACCAGGTTAGCAGATTCTAACGCATTTCTATGTGGACTAACTGTAGCAAATTCTAGCACATTTCTATGTGGACTAACAAATGACGACTAAAGAGCGACTATTGTACAAAGGAATAAAATGAAAATGTTATGAAATGAAATGACAAAGAATGACAATGCAATGAAATGAGATGTGAGATGTGAATGATACAAATGGGAAAGTGTCACTTAAAGTGAAACACAAGAAAATGTTAAGTTATGAACATGAAAGGATGTGAATGATTGAATAACGATGGAAAGAATGATGTATTATGATATTAGAAGTATCTATGTATGTAAAATATATTACGATTAGGCGATGTATACTCTTCACCTAAGGGCTTGCTGAATAAGGCGAGTGCACTAAAAGTTTCAGATGTGGCAGTAGCTGCATAACGCATTAGGGCAGAGGGAACCTACTTGTATGGGCGGATAGAATTCCTTATCCTTAGGGCCTTTTCAAGTAAACTATTGTTGAATGCGTGAGTACGAGATCAATTTAACACTTGAGAGCTTACTGAGTAAGGTGAGTGCCCTGGTATGCTTAAATCGTGACCTTCGGGTTGCTAAATGTATCAGAGCAGAGGGGTGCTACTTGTATGGGCAGGTAATCACCCCTATCCTTGGGTAATCTAGTGGGTAAACCTTTGCATGTGATTGTTAGGTTCAGAAAATGACTTTCAGTGTTATGTTAAGGAGTTGCAAATATTATAAAATGATATGTATAATCTCATGATGGCCACACGCTGAGTTTAATATATTGTTTCTTCCCTTACTGAGATGTGTCTTACCCAAATATGAATTCATCTTTTTCAGGATTTCTTCAAGATCGAATTTAGAGAGCTTGAGGTTTTTATAACATTATTGGGAGATATAAGAAAAAGGGTATAAACATTTTAATGATGTTTTAGGAGAATGTAAATATTTAAGTTTTATGTGTTTATGTTTTAAGGCTATTGAGTAAGGAATGATTGTGAAAATACTGAATTTTTTGGGGAGTTATGTAGATTTATGAAAATGCAAGTGATGGATAATTTATTACGGTTGGTGGTTAGAATTAGTAAACTCTGGTATTATGTTATATGAAGATTATGGTTATGTTTTCCGCTGCGTATATTACGGATTATCAGGGATTTTATCAAGTATAACGCACTGGACCCGGGTAAAAAAGGGTCGGGGCATTACAAAATTCCTCTCTCTCTCTCTCTCTCTAAGATTCTTCATCGTTCGACGTCCGTTTCCAAAAATGGAGCTTCCTGCGTGGATCAGGGAAGGAAGCTTTACAACTCTAGTGGATCAGATCATCGTTTCAGAGATTTTTGGGTTTTTTCCAAAAATCGAGGTAAGAATATGATTTCATTTTTTGATTAAGTAGTTGTGTAGTAGTCTAGATTGCAGTGAAGTAACATTTTGTGGTTTTTAGGTTTCAAGGATCCCGAATTGTCATTTTGGACCATTCCGTACGCATTTTCATATTCGGGTTTAAGGTAAGGGGATTTTGTTTACAACAACATTTTTGTAAAACTAAACGCTAAAAATTTAGGTTATGATTATATTTATGATTTAACTACTTATTTGCTAAATGCTACTGCATGGAAATGTCGATTTTACGATTTTACGGTTTTTGGTAAAAATGAGGATTTTGGTGTATGATCTCCAAACTTTACAAAAACACTTATTTGCATTAATATGGTAGTAGGAGATGCTTGAATCCTTTACTTTTCCATTTAAATGATGTTTTACTAAATTTATTATCATATAGCAAATTTTGATTTAAACTCGTGTGACCTATGTTGAAATGGGAATGTATGAATCTTTTATAATATGCGTATGAATTATGGGAACTGAAGTTCCATTATGCTATACTGAAAATGTGGAAAACAGTTGCCGATTATATACTGTGCTTTATACCTTAAAAGGGTAAACCGGGAGAGTGTGTGCCAATTTATACCCGAAGTGATTGAATAAGTTTGTGAAAATACTGGAATTGCACAGGTTATTATGTTTTCATTATAAATTGTATATATGATAAATGGAAACATATCTTGCTACCAAGGAGTTGAAAGAGACTTCAGTGAAAGAAGTTGAAATATACTTCAGTGCGGGGGTTGAAATATACTGGTTCCGTAGCTAGTAAGTACAGTGCAATCATACATGTAAATCAGTGTGGGTACATAGATAGTCGGCTAGCAGGAGTTTAAAATCACTGGTGAAATAGTAGATCAGGGGAGGCAGTCGGACTATAGAATAGATGCTCGGCAATGTCTGAACGAATAGGGCATGTTAGGGTCATCAATGCACAACCTGTGTGTGACAACCCAAATTCTAATGGGATTTAAATCATAAAGAGGAAGGGAAATGGAAACAGTAACAGAAGGAAGAAGCCTACTTCATCAACAAATGCTTTGCGTTCATCAACGACATTGAACCTTAGGAAGGAATAAACAGAGGAAAAACATTAGGGACTTGTCGACGAGGGCTTAAGAGAATTCGTCGACGAAGACTGAATTTCGTTGACGAAGAAATATAGAGAGAGGTTTTGGGCCAACTGAATTTCATCGACGAGGACTGAATTTCGTTGACGAAATTATTGAAGGATTCATCGATGAATGACGTGGCTCGTCGACGAATCCAGTTTTATAAATATAGAAAATCTGGATTTTTACTTCATTATTAAGCAAGCTTTCCTCTCTCTCTCTCTCTCTCTCTCTCTGTCTCTCTCTCTCTCTCTCTCTCTCTCTTTCTCTCCCCTTTGGCCCTCTCTCTCTCACTCATCATTTTTGGGCCAAATTTACGCTGGATCGACAATTCGAAGTCACCACGATGCTCCTGGGGAAGTTCTCTCCAAATCTGTCAGAGCGGATCATTGGTGAAAGTAAGTTGGAAATCATCCCTGAGTTAAGGTAAGATTTTTTAGTTAAATTTGGTCTTGTGATAGTTATAAGAAATGACATGCACGTGAAAATACTGAGGTTTAATACTGGGAATTTTCAGTTTCAGGGTATTGATCAAGAAATCTTACAGGAGTTAGACCAGGAAATTTTATGGACTTTCTCAGTAGTTAGGTAAGGGAATAAACTAAAGCAGTTACTTTTTACGCAAATTATTATTATTTATGAGTAACTTGATTTCCTAAAAGTGTTTACGATATTTGAATATGATGGAATAAATGTATGTTGGAGAAAAATACTGCCAATGTGATGAAACATATATATATATATATATATATATATGAGATGCCAGAAATTATGATTTTTAGAATATAATGTATGGCTTTATACAGCAAATGTGTGGCATGAATACTATTTTCCATGAAAGAATATCATGATATGACGATGATCTGAATGAAATATGTTTTGAGAAATTATGAAAGAGTACAGTACATTACAATGTTGAATCACATGATAAATGATTTATTTTCAGAATGGTAATTATGATATGTTCGGCACGTGACCGTAATTACGATATATTCGGCACGAGGCCGTAATTATGATATATTCGGCATGAGGCCATAATTATGATATGTTCGGCACGAGGCCGTAATTATGTAATGTTCGGCATAAGGCCATAATTATGAAACATTCGGCATGAGGCCGCTATATTATCATGTACTATATGTTACTAGAACCCGGATGTTAGTTTAGTTCAGTTGAGGAGCACGGTATCGTAGCTTATAGATCATATGTTTATGATCATATTAGTGCTAACCACCCTACGAAGGGGGTAGGAGATGGATAGTCGATGTGGCTTTCAGTAGAGTGTGGTCGTCCACCTGGCAGTTCGGACCAGGGTGTGGCGGGCTCATCGTACTTACAGACATATTTGACTCGATAGTGGTCGGCTTACCATTATCGGGTCCCGCCTTCAGGCTGTACAACCCATCATGGGGGGTAATACGTGACACCAGCTAACTATTCATCCTAGATATATTTTCAGTATTACAGTTATAACAAATGTTTTATGTATGTTATGATTTATTAACAAATATGAAAGTATATGTTTATCCAGTATGATATGATGAATGTTTACAGAGTTATGAAATGTACTGTATATGTATAAGTGCCTTAAATATTCATGTTGCCACACAACTGTATTTAGTTTATTTTCCCTGACTGAGAAATGTCTCACCCCCGAACATTAAATGATTTTCAGGTAACCCAGAGAGACCGACGGGTCAGGGCCGCCGTTGAGTGATTAGAGCTTCCCTACTATAAGGGTAAGCGTTGAACTAGGATCGGGAGTTTTTGTTATATGATTCTAGTGTTATTTTGAATTTTTGGAGGTTGTATATAGTAACAGTATTTTGATGATATAGTAAACTCTGGTATTATGTTTTATGGTTGGATGTTTGAGATTTTATGTTTACTGCTACTTAGGTTTCCGCTGTGATTGATAGGTGTCCTCGTTACCCATGGGTTCGAGTCGAATTTTCCATTTATTATGTTACATTTCATATTAAGAAATTGAGGTCGTTACACCGTGCCACGAGGTAAATAGGCATAATTATGTCATACCAAGTTGGTCATTTTTCTAATATTCATACACATGATTTAAAGGTTTTTATGGAAGAAATTTATACTATTTACTTTATTATTCCTGTTGCATCACAGTATTGAAAATGTTCATTATATGTATTGAATTTGATTGAAATAAGCATATGCAGTCACACACTATTGTAATACTTTCCACCTTACTGAGAAGTGTCTCACCTCGTATCTAATTTCATTTTCAGGTCCATAAGGATGTCGGTCCTAGTAGCTAGAGGGACTCGAGAGGTTGTTTTTGGGTTGTTACAATTGGTAGTGTTTTGATAAGGTATTGAACTCAGTTGGGGTACTTTTTGGAGATTGTAAGTATTGGATATGTGTTAGGCATGAATGTCTGTAATTATAAACATAATAGGTAAACTCCGGTATAGGTCTAGTAGAAATCCCAATGAATGTTTATGTTTTTTCGCAACATTTACATTATAATTATGTATGGTTTACACTCGGATGTCTCTGTTTAGGGCGGGTTGTCTATGAATGTTTATCAGGTACATGTATTCTGTATTTGGGTTAACGGTGCTGGTCCGTATAAAGGGTTGGGTTGTTACATCTTCCTTGAGGATATGAACTCTCTGTCTGCAAGGATCTCTTCAACTTCACATCTATCAAGTTGCACTGTCTTTGACTCTATTCTGTTGGACTAACTTCTGCTCAAGTTACTCGTGTAAAGACCCAAAGAATTATAGCAATTAAATAATAAAAGTGAAGGAGAGAGAATGCCTCGTCGATGAGAACTTACCGAGATGGCCGATTTCAAGACCTGAAATTCATCGAAGAGGGTTATGTATTCGTCGACGAACTCCCTTCTAGGCCTCATCGACGAGACGTCATGGCTCGTCGACGAAGCCACGTGGTTAGCCATCTATATAAATACAAAAATTAGATTTTTGATGGAAAAATCAGTTTCTCTCTTTTCTCTCTCTCTAGAACTCGATTTCTTTGCCTTCTCTTTAGATTTTCGGCTCCACTTCTCCTCGGTTCAATGATCAAAAGCTACCACGGTGATCCTAGGAAAATTCTCTACAACCTCCCCGGAGCAGAATGTTGATTTGAAAAGTTTGGGCACCATCCCAATTTCAGGGTAAGTAGATTATTTTGGTATTTCCAGTATTATTAGATTCATTTAAGCCCAAATTTTGTGTTGTATGAGAATATACTAGTGTTTTGTATAGTAAAAATTTAGGGTGTTATGATTTCAAGGTTAGAGTGTTTTTAGGATCCTGCGGCATGGGTTGAGGACCCCAACAGATATTTTTACAGGAACTTAGGTAAATTATAATTTAGGAAATGTAAATATGATGATTTTTTGGGAATTTAGTGTTTTACTAGGGATTTGTATATATGTAATTTTAGGATTTTTTTAGGTTGCAATGTCGAGGGCGTGAGCGTTCAAATGGAGGAAAGCCTCTCAATCAAATAGGTAAGAGAAATATGTTATACTAGGAATTGAGAAATGTTTATTAGTAAACTGTAGTAACCGGGAAAGATAAAATAAAATAAAATAATAATAATAATAATAATAATAATAATAATAATAATAAAATGAAATAAATTAATTAAATTAACAAGTAAAATGAATAGTATGACAAGAAAAAATATATATATATATATATATATATTGAAACATATATATAAGTAAGTTATTATGATATATATATGTAATATATAAAAAGTTGTACAAGCTTCTCCAAGAAGCTTTACTTCAATTAGTAAATTATTATAATATTAATATATATATATATATATATATATATAAATTTGTATAAGCTTCTCCAAGAAGCTTTGCTTCAATTAGTAAGTTATTATAATATTAATATATATAATTGTGCAAGCCTCCCTAGGAAGCCCTACTGTTCTCTCTCTCTCTCTCTCTCTCTCTCTCTCTCTCTCTCTCTCTCTCTCTTCGATTCCGGGCCAGTTTTACGCTAAATCGACAAACCGAAGCCACCACGACACTCCTGACGAAGTTCTTTGCAAATCTGCCGGAGCGGATCATCAGGAAAACGAAGTTGGATTTCATCCCAAATCCAGGGTAAGAGTTTATACTCAATATTTGAATTTTTGACAGTTGAAGAAAGTGATATACACATAAAAATACTGAACTTTAATACTGGGAATTTCCATTTCCTGAGGTGTTGAATGTGGAACGTTGGGAATCATCCTTAAGTTGAGGTTAGGCTTTTTAAGCCGAATTTGACTTAATGGTAGTTATAAGAAATGTTATGCACGTAGAAATATTGAAGTTTAATATTTGGGGTTTTCATTTTCAGGGTGTTGAGTTAAGAACCCTGCGGGTGTGGGGAAGATTTTCTTAGGAGCTTTGCAGTAGTCAGGTAAGGGGATAAACTAAGTTAGTTTTGTTTTGAGAAAATGTATGTATATATATTTAGCATCTGATTTGCGGAAAATGTATATATATATATATATATATATATATATATATATATATATATATATAAGCTAGTTTTGTTTTGAGAAAATGTATGTATATGTATTTAGCATCTGATTTGCAGAAAATGTATATATATATATATATATATATGTTTTATATTTGCAAAATACTGTGAAATTGATCGTATGATTAAATATGTGAAAATCCGTTTGTGTGGCATGAGTATAAAATGTATGAGATACTATTTCTGGAAATGTGAATGATATGGATTTTTATGATGGAAAACCGGCCTACGGGCTGAGATTTTTATATGCTTTGCCGGCGTACGGGTCGTGCTATGTTGTGATTTGCCAGCATACGGGCTGTGCTATGATATGGTTTGCCGGCATACGGGCCGTGCTATGTTGTGATTTGCCAGCATACGGGCTGTGCTATGATGTGAATGCTAGCATACGGGCCGTGCTATGATAAAATATTTAATACCGGTGTACAGGCCGATGATTTTCATAATATATGTATATGTGCAAAATGATATGGTTAATGTGAAAATTAATGATATGAGATATCCATGTATCATGATTTTAGTATATGTGTATGATATCAGAACCTGCTTGGCTTGGTTTAGGCTAGCACTTGCACGGTACTGTCGCTATGTGTCCATGGTCTTCGTGATCATGATATTTGTGTTAACGCCACTGTACAGAGTGGTGTCAGATTGGATGGTCGATATGGTTTATAAAAAGTGTGTTGATCGCACCTAGTGTACGGACCAGGTCTGGCAGACCCATCGAACCTACAAACTACTATTTGACTTGGCAGTGGTCGGCCAACCATTGTCAGGTCCCGCCTTCAGGCCACACAACCCAGTCATGTGGGGGTAATACATGACAACAGCCAGCTAACCTACTAGGCATGTTTTTATGTAATTATTATTATATGAGATGAAATATGATTATGAAAAATGTAGTATGTTCTGCCATGTTTTGATGGTATATGTATGTTTTCCCAGATTTGATAAACAGTACTGAACATGTTATGTATGATATATGTTGAACACCGAATACTCATGTTGCCACACACTAGTATTAGTTTATTTCCCTTACTAAGAGGTGTCTCACTCCTAAACTTTACAAATTTTTCAAGAGTCCCAAATAGGAGAGCGGGAAAAGCCCCGCTGACATAGTGTGGTTTATCTGCCCTTTTTGAAGGGTAAGTTTTTGGTAGGGATAGTATGGTTTTGTGGGAATTGTCCCTAGATTTCATTTTTGGGATGTATATATGGAAGTACAGTGATTGTAGTAACTCTGGTACATTGTAATATATGATATGATGGTATGTATATGATTATACATTTTCTGCTGCGTAGGCTCCTGCTGTATGTTCTGATGTATCCCTGGTACCCACGGGTCCAGGTGGATTGTGACCTGCTGAGCTGGAATGTGAGATGTGTGGTATTGATTTTATGATGATATTATTAAAAAAATATATATGTGGAAAAATGAGCAGGTCGTGACAGATTGGTATCAGAGCCTAGGTTGCTAGGTTCTGTAGACTTTAGAGTGCAGCAGAGACAGTACAAGAGTTTAGGAAATGATTTGAGGTTTTATTCTATAGTCTAGAAGCAGGACTTCCGTGGTAGTTTCTATGTTTTTCCTGGGGTGACGATTTCAGGAAAACCATAATAAGTTATTGTCGGGTTGTGTTCCTAGAATGTAGGATTGGGGATTAGAAATGAGTTAGAAATGCTGAGATAAGTGGTGAGGATAGGTGGGTAAATTATGGGGATATGATTACTGAATTGCAACTACTATTTTTCAGGATGGATCTAGAAGGAAATAGTGCCCATGCGAGTGGCAGTGATAGAGCAGGACCATCAGGTGCAGCTGGGACCGACTCTGACGCGGTATTACGTAGCGTGGCTCGGCAGGTTATGGCTGAGATCGCTAGGAGTTCGAGGGAGCAGAGTGGTTCATCTACAGGCTATGGGTGCACCATAGAGAAGTTCACGAAGATGAATCCTCCAGCGTTCTCAGGTGGAGTTGATCCTGTAGCCGCTGAGAACTGGATGCAGGAGATTGAGAAGATCTTGACTGTACTGCAGTGTACTGAGGAACAGAGGGTCCTCTTTGCCACCTATAGATTAACAGGAGAGGCTGAGAGGTGGTGGATTTTGGTGAGACTATTGGAGCAGCAGAGGGTGACTCCGATAGCTATGACATGGGACCGGTTTAAAGATCTGTTCTTTGACAGATATTTTCCAGCTACTGTGAGAGAGGCTAAGGTAGAAGAGTTCCTGATTCTGAAGCAAGGACACCTATCGGTCCAGCAGTATGCAGCACGTTTTATCAAGCTCTCTCGTTTCGCCCCATACATTGTTCCTGATGAGGTGAAGAAGGCGAGGCAGTTTGAGAAAGGCTTGAGGCGGAGTATACTCAAGCAGGTAATGGTGCTACGGATCCAGGACTTTGCTGAGTTAGTATAAAAGGCAGCCTTAGCAGAGGTTGGTGAGTGACTTGATGTAGAGGAGCAGGGACAGAGGAAGAGATCTGCATCTACCAACTACCTGTAGGGTCATAGACCGGACCAGTGGAGAAGAGGAAACCATGACAGAGGATGGAGACAGAAGACGGGAGGACGCGAGGTGTAGACAGGGCAGGGTCCTCCAATCTATCAGATTTGTGGTAGGAGGCACTGAGGAGAGTGTCGAGCTGGTGGTGTAGTATGCTATCGCTGTGGTAGATCGAGGCATATAGTGCGAGATTGTCCTACCCCATCGGATGCAGCTCCGGTGTGCTATCGCTGTGGTAGATTGGGGCACATGGTACGAGATTGCCTTACCCCACCAGATGCAGTTCCAACTCCTAGACCACATCGGGGAGGCTATCAGGGGCCACGTGGGGCCCAACAGAGGAATACGGCACCAGCTAGGGTGTTTACTCTAACGCCGAGTGAGGCTGAGACGTCAGGTGACGTAGTGACAGGTATGGTCATTATGCTTTCTTTTAAAATTATTGCATTATTTGATTCAGGAGCTACACACTCGTTCGTGTCTTTGAGGTGTGTTAAATTATGTGGGGTTGAAACACAATCATTAGATGTTAAACTATTGGTATGTACACCGACTGGGTCGGTAGTAAGATGTAGTAGGGTACTTCGAGATTGTCTAATTGGTATTCAAGGGAAGGCTTTGTTTGCCGATTTGATAGTATTGGACATGCACGGGTTTGATGTTATATTTGGCATGGATTGGCTAGCAGCTAATTTTTCTAGCATAGATTGTTGTGCATGAGAAGTGATATTCAGATCTCCAGGGGAAGCAGAATTTAAGTTCATAGGGTCGCAAGTACAATCCCCGCCTCAGCTAGTTCAGCTATTCAGGCCATGAGACTATTACTGAGTGGGTGTCAGGGGTTTGTGGCTGTGGTGAAAGAGATGTCATAAAATGAATTGAAACTTGCTAGCAGGCCTGTAGTAAAGGAGTTTACAGATGTGTCCTAGATGAGTTACTAGGCTTGCCACCCGATCGAGAGGTAGATTTTTCCATAGATCTACTTCCAGGTACATCGCCTATTTTCAAAGTACCTTATCGAATGGCGCCAGTAGAGTTGGCAGAATTAAAAAAATCAATTGCAAGATCTGCTTGATAAGAGCTTTATACGACCCAGTGTATCTCCGTGGGGAGCTCCAGTGTTATTTGTGAAGAAGAAAGATGGGACTATGAGGATGTGTATAGACTACAGGGAAATTAATAAAGTAACGATCAAGAACAAGTATCCTCTATCCCGTATTGACGATTTGTTTGACCAGTTTCAGGGTACAAGGGTGTATTCGATGATTGACTTCAGATCCAGCTACCATCAGGTAAAGGTGAAAGCAGAAGACGTCTCGAAGACGGCCTTCAAGACCCAGTACGGGCATTATGAGTTTCTCGTTATACCGTTTGGATTGACGAATGCTCCTGCTGTATTTATGGACTTGATGAACGGAGTCTTCCACTGATACCTAGACCAATTTGTTGTTATTTTTATTGAGGATGTACTGGTCTATTTTAGGAACTATAAGGAGCATGAGACGCACTTGAGGCAGGTTTTGCAGACACTTCGGGAAAAGAAGTTGTACGCCAAGTTCAATAAATGTGAATTTTGGCTTAAGAAGGTCGTGTTCTTAGGGCATGTTATATCTGGAGACAGTATTTATATGGATCCTAGCAAAATTGAGGCAGCAGTGAATTGGGCTAGACCGAGAAATGTCCAGGAGATCAGGAGTTTCTTGGGGCTAGCTGGATATTACCGTCGTTTCATTGAGGGATTCTCAACTTTGTCAAGACCCTTGACACGACTGACGAGGAAGAATGTCAGATTTGAGTGGGACGACCGCTGTGAGCAGAGTTTTCAAGAGCTGAAGCAGAGGTTAGTCAGAACACCAATTTTGGTTATCCCATCTGGAAGTAAGGGGTATGTCATTTACAGTGATGTGTCCTTGAAAGGACTTGGTTGTGTATTGATGCAGCATGACAGGGTAGTTGCATATGCGTCCAGACAGTTGAAAGAATATGAGAAGAACTACCCTACACATAATCTTGAATTGGCTGCAGTAGTACACGCGTTAAAAATTTGGAGGCATTACCTGTATGGCGAGCAGTGTGAGATTTTCTCCGACCACAAGAGCTTAAAGTAATGCTTCACGCAAAAGGAACTAAATTTGAGGCAGAGAAGGTGGTTGGAGTTGATTAAGGATTTTGATTGTACCATCAGTTATCACCCGGGGAAAGCAAATGTGCTAGCTGATGCGTTGAGTAGGAAATCCAAGGAGCCAGTGTTGGCGGCTATGGGAATCCAACATCTGATCATGATAAATCTGGAGAGACTCGGCATAGAGTTGGTGGAGAGTGATCTCCTAGTGTGTATTGTTAGCTTGGTAGTGCAACCTACTCTACAGGAAAGAATTAAAGCTTCTCAAAAAGAAGATTCAGAATTAGTAGAGGTGATGGATAGAGTGCAGAGTGGTCAGGGGAAGAATTTCAGTATTGCAGATGACGAAACTTTGCGGTTCTGTTCCAGATTATGCGTTCCTGTCGATACTAAGATCAGGAAGACTATTTTAGAAGAAGCTTATAGATCTTTGTATACTGTTCATCCTGGTAGTACGAAGATGTATAGAGACTTGCGTGAAATATTCTGGTGGAGTGGCATGAAGAGAGAAATAGCCGAGTATGTTGCCCAGTGTTTGATGTGCCAGCAGGTAAAGGCTGAGCACTAGAGGCCGACAGAGCAGTTGTAGCTGTTATTCATCCCAGAGTGGAAGTGGGATCATATATCGATGGACTTTGTGTCAGGACTGCCGACGGCATTACATGGCCAGAATGCCATTTGGGTGATTGTTGACCATTTAACTAAGACCGCCCACTTTATACCTATCAAAATTAGCTACTCCCTCAGCCATTTGGCGGAAATTTACATTCAAGAGATAGTACGTTTTCATGGGGTGCCAGTATCGATTGTGTCGGATAGAGACCCGCGATTTACATCATGATTTTGGAGAAGTTTGCAGGAGGCTATGGGGTCTCAGTTATCGTTTAGTACGACATTCCATCCTCAGTCAGACGGGCAGACTGAGAAGACGATAAAGATATTATAGGACATGCTCAGAGCGTGTGTACTAGACTTTGGGGGTAGTTGGACTCAGTTAATGCCGCTGGTAGAGTTCGCATATAATAACAGTTATCAGTTTAGAATTGGCATGGCACCATTTGAGGCTCTGTACGGTAGGAGATGCCGTTCTCCTTTGTTTTGGGATGAAGTGGGTGAGCGGCGAGTAGTGGGGCCAGAACTTGTGCAGTAAGTGCGTGATAAGGTTTGGCTTATCAGAGACAGGATTAGTGTAGCTCAAAACTGACAAAAAAGTTACGCTGACCATCGCCGCAGGAATTTAGAGTTTGATGTGGGTGATCACGTATTTTTGAAGATAGCTCCGATGAAATGGGTTATGCGCTTTGGGAAGAAAGGTAAACTTAGTCCTAGGTTTATCGGTCCATATGAGATTCTAGATAAAGTGGGACCGGTAGCTTATAGGCTAGCTTTACCTCCGGTGTTGTCCAGGATCCACGACATAGTCCATGTGGCTATGTTGAGGAAATACGTTCCAGATCCTTCTCATATCATCAGTTATGATGAGTTGGAGCTTAGTGATTCACCGGAATATGAGGAGGTACCAGTACAGATTCTGGATAGGAAAGTACATGAGCTACGTAATAAGAAAAATTCTCAGGTAAAGGTTTTGTGGAGGAATCAGGCGGTAGAAGAGGCTTCTTGGGAATCTGATGAGCAAATGAGACAGAGATATCCGCATCTATTCCAAGAAAGTTGATGGGATAAAATGCAAGTAGTTAGGTAGTTTCTTTTGCAGGTACATGTAATGGTTTAATTAGTGTAGTATTTTAGTTTTGGGAGAATGGTTTTCTTTTTAATATGTAATCTTCCAAGGCTCGAAATGTAACCACGGTATTCCTCCGCCATAAGTGAGGGTAGGTAGTAAAATGAGTAGACCATTTTTCCTGGTTAAAGGATGGCGAGTTACGGGAACAGTAAATTTCGAGGATGAAATTCTTTTAAGGGGGAAGGAATGTAGTAATCGGGAAAAATAAAATTAAATAAATAATAATAATAAAATGAAATAAATTAATTAAATTAATAAGTAAAATGAATAGTATGATAAGGAAATATATATATATATATATATATATATATTGAAACACACACACACACATATATATATAAGTAATTTATTATGATATATATATATGTAATATATAAAAAGTTGTACAAGCTTCTCCAAGAAACTTTGCTTCAATTAGTAAATTATTATAATATTAATATATATATATATAATTGTACAAGCTTCTCCAAGAAGTTTTACTTCAATTAGTAAGTTATTATAATATTAATATATATAATTGTACAAGCCTCCCTAGGAAGCCCCATTGTTTTCTCTCTCTCTCTCTCTCTCTCTCTCTCTCTCTCTCTCTCTCTCTCTTCGATTTCAGACCAGTTTTACGCCGGATCGACAAACCAAAGCCACCACGACGCTCCTGGCGAATTTCACTGCAAATCTACTGGAGCGGATCGTCAGGGAAACAAAGTTGGATTTCATCCCAAATCCAGGGTAAGACTTTATACTCAATATTTGAATTTTTGACAGTTGAAGAAAGTGATATACGCGTAAAAATACTGAAATTTTATACTGAAAATTTCCATTTCCAGGGGTGTTGAATTTGGAACGTTGAGAATCATCCCTAAGTTGAGGTAAGGCTTTTTAAGCCGAATTTGACTTAACGGTAGTTATAAGAAATGTTATGCACGTAGAAATATTGAAGTTTAATACTAGAGGTTTTCATTTTCAGGGTGTTGAGTTAGGAACCCTGCGAGTGCGGGGAAAATTTTCTTAGGAGCTTTGCAATAGTCAGGTAAGGGGATAAACTAAGCTAGTTTTGTTTTGAGAAAATGTATGTATATATTTTTAGCATCTGATTTGCGAAAAATGTATATATATATATATATATATATATGTTTTATATTTGCAAAATACTGTGAAATTGATCGTATGATTGAATATGTGAAATCCGTTTGTGTGGCATAAGTATAAAATGTATGAGATACTGTTTCTGGAAATGTGAATGATATGGATTTTTATGATGGAAAACCAGCCTACGGGCCGTGCTATGTTGTGATTTACCAGCGTACGGACTGTGAAGTGATATGGTTTACCAGCGTACGGGCTATGTTATGTTATGATTTGCTAATGTATGGGCTATGCTATGATGTGAATGCCGGCGTACAGGTCATGCTATTATAAAATATGTAATACCGGCGTACGGGCCGATGATTTTCATAATATATGTATATGTGCAAAATGATATGGTTAATGTGAAAATTAATGATATGAGATATCCATGTATCACGATTTTAGTATATGTATATGATATCAAAACTTGGTTAGCTTGGTTAGGCTAGCAGTTGCACGGTACCGTTGCTATGTGTCCATGGTCTTCGTGATCATGATATTTGTGTTAACGCCGCTATATGGAGTGGTGTGATATTGGATGGTCAATATAGTTTATAAAAAGTGTGTTGATCGCCCCTGGTGTACGGACCAGGTTTGGCAGACCCATCGGACCTACAAACTACTGTTTAACTTGGCAGTGGTTGGCCAACCATTGTCAGGTCCCGCTTTCGGGCCACACAACCCAGTCATGTGGGGGTAATACATGACAACAGCCAGCTAACCTACCAGGAATATTTTTATGTTATTATTATTGTATGAGATGAAATATGATTATGAAAAATGTAGTATGTTCTGCCATGTTTTGATGGTATATGTATGTTTTCCCAAATTTGATAAACATGTACTGAACATGTTATGTATGATATATGTTGAACACAGAATACTCATGTTGCCATACACTAGTATTAGTTTATTTTCCTTACTGAGACGTGTCTCACCCCTAAACTTTACAAATTTTTCAGGAGTCCCAAATAGGAGAGCGGGAAAAGCCCCGCTGACATAGTGTGGTTTATCTGCCCTTTTTGAAGGGTAAGTTTTTGGTAAGGATAGTATGGTTTTGTGGGAATTGTCCCTAGATTTCATTTTTGGGATGTATATATGGAAGTACAGTGATTGTAGTAACTCTGGTACATTGTAATATATGATATGATGGTATGTATATGATTATACATTTTCTGCTGCTTAGGCTCCTGCTGTATGTTCTGATGTATCCCTGGTACCCACGGGTCCAGGTGGATTGTGACCTGCTGAGCTGGAATGTGAGATGTGTGGTATTGATTTTATGATGATATTATTAAAAAAAAAATATATGTGGAAAAATGAGCAGGTCGTGACATAAACTATATGTTTTTCAGATTATTATCTAGTATGCAAATTATTTGTATATTAGAAGATTTAGTTTTCAGAATATGGAATATTTATTTATTTAGTTGTGTGGCATGAGACATTATCAGAGTATAGAATTATGAATTATAGTGTGTAGACACCCCATTTTTACCCAGGCCCAGTATATTTATCATCATTATTATTATTATTAGTATTTTTAATATTATTAGTATTTTTATTATTTTATTTATTCTTATTATTATTATTAATTTTCATTAGTTTTATTATTATTATTATTATTATTATTATTATTATTTTTCATTAGTATTATTATTATTATTATTACTTTTATTTTTATTTTTACTTCTATTTTATTTATTTATTATTATTATTATTATTTATTATTTTCGTTATTATTAATATTAATTTTAATTTTTATTATTATTAGTATTTTTATCTTTATTACTATTATTATTATTATTATTATTATTATTATTATTATTATTATTATTTTGTTTTAGTATTATTACTATTATTATATTATTATTATTTATATTCCTATATTGATATAAGTAATTTATTATTATTACTATTATTATATTATTGTTATTTTCCTATAGTGTTATAAGTGGCTTATTATCACTATTATTATTATTTTTGTTTTTTTTATTTTTATTTTTATTATTATTATTATTATTATTATTTTTACCTTATTATTATTATTATTATTATTATTATTATTATTATTATTATTATTATTATTATTACCATAATAAGTAGTTATACTCATATATATTATTTCCAAAAGAAAAAAATACCATAAAATACAAAAAAACCAAAAAGGAAAGGAGATGGGTTAGGGTTGCTAAAAGTTTTTTTATATAAGGGGCCTCTTCTTCTCTTCAAGCCACAGCCGGGGGGCGCAGGAAAAGCAGAAAAAAAATCCTTGCTGCGCACCCTAATTCTCTTTCCCCAGCTCCATCTCTTCCTCCTTGATTCTCCCCCTCTGCTCTCTGTCTCTCACGCTACCCCCTCCGTTCCCACAGATCTGCAGCATCAGCAGACTCCCACACCACCAGGCCTGACCACCCTCTCCGACCATCCATCCTCTCCACTCTCTCCTTGTTCCTCACTGAACCAGCCAAGCACCTCCCGCCACCACTCCATAGCCCTTGCAGCCGCGGCTGTCTCCGGCCATCTCACAGCCACCCGAGACCTCTCCAGCAGCACGCCTCTGTCCCAAGAATACAGCAGACTCTCTTCACGCCGCCAGCAACACTTCACTGCCGTGAGCAACCCCCACACCAACCGACCTCAGCTACTCTCCGGCAGAGCCTCACGGCTCTCTGCAACGCTCCACGGCCAGACGCAAAGCTCCCAGCCAGCCATCACCAGAAGCTTCAACACCATAACTGCTACAGCCACGCACCATAAGACCCGAGACCTTCTGCAACGCCTCTCGGAACAGCAACCACCAGCCGCCACGCCGTCACTCGCTCCCACCGCCGTTGCCCTCGCCGCCACCATCAACCTTCACGACCAGCCAGGAAAGCCGCGAGCCAGCACCACAGTAGCCCAGCACTCCGGTGACCTCCTCTTCCAGATTCCTTCGAACGCAACCCCCAAGGTATCCGGCCATACCTCCTGCGTTTTGGGTAAGGTACCAGTTTGTATTTATTGTGTATATATATATATATATATATATATATATATATATATATATAGATTTATTATTGTTTTTTATCATGATTCTGGGCTATTATTTTGTATATACGCATTTTTTATGTTATATTTATATGTAATATTATATTCTATGTGTTTCCTTTATTTATTAGGTACATATTTTATCATCAATATATGTTTGTTTTTGTCTTATGGTATTAATTTTTTTTAGGTTTATTGTATGTTTATTATCTATGTGTTTTTGCAGATGGTATACTTAAGGGTTTTATTTACGCATAAATTTATTGTACATATTAAATAATATTATTATTGTCGGATTATTATTATTTTTTAATACCCTATTACATGTCCATACTTATTGTTGTACTTATTTATTTAACATCGATATTTAATAATTGATATTCATGTTTGTATCTTTTGTAGTATTTATGATTATATTTGTAAAATTTTCTTGTTAAACTTTTACTGTTATAGGATTTTTAATATTTGTTAAGTTGATATCCACGTTTATATTTCGGCTATGTGTATTATTTAATAATCATTGTTGTCATTGCAAAATTGTTATGGTTAAAATATGTCTTAATATTTAATTTTAAACTTTTGTTGTATCCATTTTAAATGTTAAATGATGTATTATCAAGGTAGGATTTTTACATGTTTAGTAGTAAGGTAATATTACATATTTAGTAAATTAGGATCTTAAGCTTGGTGTTTTATTGATATTATATGTGAATTAATAATTTTAGTTATATGTATATCACATATTAGCACATTGGTAAATATTACATATTTAGCATTTTTGTATTTTTTTTAATATTATATATTTAGTGATTTAGGGTTTAATGGATATTATATGTTTAGTAAATTAGCATTTTAATCACATGTTTAGCATCAATTATTTTTTTTAGTATATTAATATAGTTAGTATTAATTATTAGTATCCTAGTATTTTTAGTATCAGCTATTTTTAGTATATAAATATGTTTAGTATTAATCATTATTAGAATCTGACTATATTTAGTATTAAGTATCCTTAATATATTAATATATATAGTATTTAGTTACTTATTTTGACATTCATAATATGTTAGTAGGTATGTGAGGCTTATTATTCTATTACCATATATTAAAAACCTCCCATGTTAGTATTTTCCTATAAAAATTTTATATATAATTTCAAAATTTTGGGAGTGTATTTTCTTAATTATTATCCCTATGATTTTATTGCGGGGGTATGAGCCTTTGGGCATCACGTACCCTAAGCTCTGAGGGAATATATATGTATATATTTATTTATTTTTCATATTTATTTATAAAGTCACAAAAAGGAGTAATTTAAAGACTTACTAGATTTAACTTAGGGATAATTTCAAATTAATTAGGTACCGTTCATAAGAACGGGCGCGTAGGGGGTGCTTGTACCTTCCCCTCGCGTAACCGTACTCCCGAGCCTAACTCTGGTAACATAGACCCATTCTACCCCTAACGGGGTAGTAATCACGTGTTCTAACCGCACTAAAGGTTAGTGGTGACTCCGACACTTTCATATTTTTAAATGAAAATTTAAATGATTTTTAATTCCGCCGCCCGGGGCACACGCGCTCCGGGACGTCGCGACAGCTTGGCGACTCCGCTGGGGACCTTAGAGAGTCGAGCCATTAATTAATTAGAAATTATCCCAAGTTTAAATTTATTAAATCTTTTAATTACTCCTTATTTTGTGAATGTTGTAATCTGTAAATAACTTTGATTAGTTGTAAATATTTTACTTCCATAATTTACAAATAACCTTAACTAAGTAAAAATATTTTGTTTCCTAATTTTGTTAATATTAATTGTAGATATTTTGTTTCCAAATATTCCAAATAAAGCATATTAATTGTAAGATATTTTGAATAAGCATCTTAATTACCGATATTTTGTTTCCTTATTTTTTATTTCCAAATTTTTTGTCAATAAACATATTAATTGCATATATTGTGTTTCTTTATCTTTTGAATATATATATTAATTGTAGATATCTTGTTTCCATATTGTTTATAGCATGTAAATAAATGTGGGGGTAGCGGGATTAGGTTAAGAATTAAATTCACACACTCTCACGCTCTATACCCGAGCTTTCCTTACTAGGACTAGATAGGAGTGTAATAGCGTCAGTCCCTTCGTGGCAGAGTTTGATGGGACCCGCGAACCACTCCGCTCAGTGCGGGTTTTATCCGGACCCCAATGGGGGAGGATGGAATTCCAAACTGGGAACCTTTTGTCAATAGGGTTAGAGCCTATCCGCACATACTTGTCTATAGTCTTCCCTAACTAGGATAGTGTCATGACGAACCCTGTATATACATACCTATCTTGGGTTGGGACATCCTTATCCCCATGCTATCTATTGTATATATGTTGTGAAATACTTTGTATTATATCATGCATTTAACATACATTTAGACATACATACTACTTAGTTAGTATTCTGAAAAAGCCCAATAATGAGACCATGACCCATCCTTTCAAAAAATAAAAATAAAGCACTTGAGCCAAGTATTTTAAAATATGGGTCGGCCCAACCTTTTTCAAATAACTCAGGCCCAACTCTTTAAAAGCAAACTTAGGCCCGACCTCTTCCTAAGTAAAAACTTAGCCTAGGCCTGAATTTCAAAAACCCAAATTTCAAAAAAGTAGGCTTCGGCCCTATTGTCCAAAAATATAGGCCAACATTTTTCTAAGTAAATCCAAGCCCAAGTCCTTTTAAAATTAGGGCCTGATCCCATCATGAAATATATTGAAGCCCATATTTTAATATACTTGAGGCCCAAGTGCACGCTAAAGTCCACAAACCCGTATTGAACAAATCCAGTGGGTTGACTAACCTGGGTCAACCCCAACCTCAGATCATAATTTGACCCTTCATAGAATTCGAGGTACATGGACCGTCATCAAGGAAAATAATGATTGAGGGAAGAATTGAATTGAAATTGTGGCACATCAATGATTGTCTTAAAATCCCTCATTAGTGGGATTTTTCCTAGAATGCTGACAAAGTAGTTAGTTAGGTTACATTGCATCCATGTATTCATGCATAATAATCATGCACGATAGGTCACATGCATGTTCATATCTCTATTTGTATGAGTAATTGCACTAGTTACATCCATGCACAAACATTCATGGCATCCATGCATTCATGCATAATTTCACACGCATAGCCATGCATGATAGGCTGCATACATGTTAATATCCCTATTGTTATGTATTTGTGCACTAGGTACACACATGCATAAACACCCCATGCATAAGATAGAGCCTTGGAGAATCTTTTATATAAGTCTACCTCGGGTGGGGGATATAAGTTTCATTATTTTCAGTTTGGTGTCATGACTGCATGCATTGTTTTGAGTTGTATGATACCTTTACTAACATGCTGCATTCACATAGGCATCCCGTCTACTTCATCAAGGTTCTATAAGAGATCTGAATCATTCATGGAGAACACAATGACTTACCATGAGATTGAGTCCACAGTACAACAATATTCAGAAAGTCAACAGAACAAGTGGGGTGACAGTCTTACTCTGAAATCTATCATCGAACTACTAGCTCGGACTTTCATCAACATAAGATCCAATCCGTTAGATGAGCTAAAAGTCATTTGGAATGAATGGACCCCGGCACGCCGTTTAAATTTCTCTCAAACATATGGGTACATTGGTTTCTTGGTGCATGTATCCGTAAATATCCCTGCCATAAAAGCACTGGTTGAGTTCTGGAATCCACCATATCGTTGCTTTACAATGAATGGTATCGACTTGACACCAACCATCGAGGAGTATACTTCGCTTTTGCATCTGGTCAAGTTACAGACACCATACAAACCTTATGTGCATGATGCTAGTGTTTCGTTCGTGAAGGAGATGTACGATGCTGTCGAGGTCAAAATCCAGAAAACATTCTCAGAGGGAGGTGCAGAAGTAAGGAAAATCTCTTAGAAGCAGTTGAAAGAAATAATCGAAAAAGAAGAAAAAGAAGAGGTTCAGATACATATAATGGCATTAGCTATTTACGATTTGATCATTTTTCCAAAAGAACTAAACATGATTAATCAAGCTACTGTTTCGTTTGTAGCACAAGTACGAAACGGGATTAACCCCGTTCAAGGCATCCTAGAAGAAACCTTCAGATCACTCAACAACTGCAGAATCAGGAGGCGAGAACGTTTAAAATGTTGTGTGCAACTGTTATATGTTTGGATGGTAGGTCACTTATCGTCCAACAAAGGGGGCTTCCGTAGTATTTTCTCAGTGATCCGAATCCCTTTGGCTGAATTTGAGGATACCCAATTAAAGCAGTTAGATAAATCTGAATGGAACACAAAAATGTGTGGTTTGATCGACTCAGGGGTAACTTGGCTGGTGCCATGGATGGTCCACTCTAACATGATATATCGGTGTGGAAATCTTCCATGGGTCCCATTACTAGGCCCATGGGGAGGGATAGCATATGCCCCTTTGATGGTCAGAAGGCAATTGGGGGCATCTCAATTTGTGCCTATGACTCACGGATTGGCTGACTTAGATTTCACATATGAAACAGGAGACACTCGTGGAAACATGTGAACCTAATAGACCCGAGTGATGGAATTGCCACAGTCTAAGGAAGTTATGAAGTATGGCGAGAAAATCGGGTAAACCCCCAACTCAAAAGAATCCCAGAAATCATTATTGAGCATATTAAATCACCAAGCGCATGCATGCAATTGAAGCCACAAGGGGATCCATGCCCAGTAGAAAAGGGAGATGCAAGAGCAGAAGTAAAGAATCAGCAAAAGGAGGCACTAACCTCTGTCTATCGCAAGGAAATCAAGCGACAGAGGATTCGGTATATACAATCAGAAGAAGAGATCGTGGCTCTAAGAAAGGAAAGACGAAGGCTTCAAGCGGCACTTGAACGGAAATCTCAAATGTTAGAAGATGCCTATACCGAAAGTAAAAAGAAATCGCTCTACATACAAGAGTTGGAGAGGCAGGGGGATGAGCATAGAAGCAAGTATAATCAAGTACTGGAAAAGATGGAGCCGTGCATAATGAAAGCGGGCTACTGGGAGGCCAAGTTTCGGGCTTTGCATAAAAAGACAACACAGCAAAATGCAGAGATTATGCAATCATGAGCAGATTTTGATATTCGATTGAATTTGTTATTGTATGAAAGGATTCTATTAATGAAAAGCAGATTTTATTTTCTACAATGATGATGATCTCTTCCATGAACCTTGATTGGAGTACATTAGGTTGCATACATATGTTTCATATTTTTGAAATTTACACATGTCTTGAAAAGACCATTGCATTTCATTCATTCATACCTATGCATTCACGATTCTAAGAAGGGAAAGTTTTGGTTTGCAGTGCCTAGCCACAGAATTTGTCTGAGCAAGCAACATTGAGACTGTCACACATCAATACAATACCAGGAGAAGGGCAAAAGAAATGAGTGAACAATTGGAAGGTAGAGTCCTGGGCATAGAGCAAGGACAAGAAGAATTGAATGAAAAAATGAGCAAGATCCTGGAATTGTTAACGAACAAAGGAAAAGCAGTGTAGAATGATCCAGAGACAGATATGAACCCTACTCATCCTCCAGGGTTTACCCCAGTGCGTGGACAAATGTCAGCTCCACTACCTGGCGTCATGGAGGGTTCAATGCCAAGTATACCCCCGTTCATCCCCAATATACCAGCACAGGGGTTTCCAGTAGTGGGGACTCCCCCATTTGTAGCTTCTGATCTGGGGATGAACAGATCTGAAACTGAACATCGATACGACGTACTAGAGGAACGTCTGAAAGCTATTGAGGGATCCAATACATTTGACTCTGTAGATCCCAATGATCTGTGTCTCATGCCAAAGGTCACCCTGCCACCGAAATTCAAAGTACCGGATTTTGAAAAATTTAATGGAACTAATTGTCCTCGAACTCACCTACGCCTGTATTGCCAAAAAATGGCTACACATTCCGATAATGAGAGACTAATGATGCATTGCTTTCAAGATAGCTTGACAGGGGTAGATATCAGGTGGTATATTCAACAAGATCGGGCTCGGATCCGCACATGGAAAGATTTGGCTAATTCTTTCATAGCTCAATACCGCCATGTTATAGAAATGGCACCCGATCGTATGACCTTGCAGAGTATGCAAATGAAGCCCACCGAAACATTTAGAGAATATGCATACAGGTGGAGGGACATGTCTGTCCAAGTCAATCCTCCGGTGGAAGACAGGGAGGCTATTTCCCTATTTGTGAATACCTTGAAAGATCCTTACTTCGGGCATCTCTTAGGAGCAATCCCCCATGACTTCATGGACATTGTTTCTACCGGAGAGAGGATTGAGACGGCCATCAAAGTCGGGAGAACTAAAAGTATTAGTACAGAGACTGGTCTAGGCAAGAAGTGGACAAGCAAGAAGAAGGAAGAAGAGGTTCAGATGGTTCAAAGACAACAATATCAAAGAGAGCATGGCCCAGGAGCTAGGAGGAATTTTGTTTTCGAACCCTCTGTCAATCAGACAGTTCATACAGGAGGTAGACCCCAAATTGTTCCTTCCGGGACCATGCCCACCCAACCGAATGTGCGAACTCATGATAGAGGCATCCAGAGAAATACGAGAAGGATAGATCCTATTCCAATGACATACTCAGAATTATTCCCACAACTGATGGAAAGGAACTTAGTTTCAGTCATTCCTGGAATGGTCATTATGGCACCTTTTCTGCAATGGTATGACCCCGAAGCCAAGTGTGCATATCACGCTAACACTCTTGGGCACACTATTGAACGGTGTTGGGCATTCAAAAATAAGGTTCAAACACTAAGAGAAGCCGGATGGCTAGCATTTGATGATAAACAACCAGGAATTCAACGAAACCCTTTGCCTAATCATGGGGGTAACAATGTCGGAATGATAGAAGAATGGACGAATGAGGTGGATTTTGAACAAATGTCTTTAGATTGGGTGTTCAATGAACTTATTGCGGCAAGTCGGATAGGGCAGGAGGCCGTTTGCCCCACTAATGCACTTTGTTTATGTTAGAGTAAAGAAGGAAGATCTGTGAAACAGTGTGTAACTTTTAGAATGTTCTTGCAAAAGATGGTGGATAACAAGTTTATAGAGATCGGTTGGACCCGCAAAAGTGGAGAGATTGCAGTCGTTGGGGAAAACAGGCCAGTATATCATCAGTGCACTAATCAACCATTCATACCTACCATGAACAAGGCTCTTCCCACACAGGAAGCGCCAGCTCGCTTGGTGATCTTTACTCCCAGGCCATTCCTATACAAGAGTAACCAAGCAGTACCCTGGAAATATGAATGTGAAGCGTATGTCGAAGGAAGCACCAGCAATATAGCGGGGGTAAAAGGGATAACTCGAAGTGGTAGGGTGTATATGCTAGATTCTTCTAAAACAAATCGACAGAATGTAGGGGAACCAGACAAGGAAGTGAAAAGTCCAATATCCAATGGAGAGGCCGAAGAATTCCTAAAGATAATAAAGCATAGCGAGTACAACATTGTGGACCAACTAAAGAAAATGCAGGCTCACATATCTGTTTTGTCACTTCTACTAAATTCAGAGACCCATCGGGAGGCGTTACTTAAAGTTCTCAATCAAGCCTACATTCCCCAAGATATCAGCGTTGATAAATTCAATCATGTGATCGGAAGTCTGGCAGCCTCCAACTACATCACTTTTACTGATGAAGAAATTCCGCCAGAAGGCCAGGGGCACAACAAGGCGTTGCATATATCCACCAAATGTAAGGATCATATGATGTCTCGAGTCTTGATAGATAATGGGTCATCCCTCAATGTTATGCCAATGACTACACTGTAGAGGTTACCCATTGATCCTTCTTATGTGACACCAAACAATTTGGTGGTGCGTCCCTTCGATGGAACACGAAGAGAGTCAGTAGGGTCGCTTGACATCCCTATTCAGATTGGACCCGTAACCTTCAATATCACTTTTCAAGTCATGGATATTACACCTTCATACAGTTGTCTCTTGGGAAGGCCTTGGATACATAATACTGGGGCAGTTCCATCCTCTTTGCATCAGCGAGTGAAATTTGTAGTAGGGGATAAACTGGTATGTGTTTATGGAGAAACGGATATAATGGTTACTAAATCTTCTTCCACTCCCTATGTGGAAGCAGCTGAAGAAGCCCATGAAGATTCATTCCGAGCATTTGAGATCATCAACGTCATTACTATAATGGAGGGATCTTTTATCCCTCAACCTCGGATCTCTTCTTCCACACGTATGGTGGCTGCAGAAATGATTAAATCAGGGTTTTGCCCGGGAAAAGGGTTGGGGAAGTATCTTCAGGGCATCGCAATGCCATTGTTACCAGAAGGCATGAATGAGAGATACGACATCGGATATACTCCTACTTTAGCTGACCATAAGAAGAAGACGAAAGAGAAAAGAATACTCCGGATCGAGAGGCGCACAGGAAGAGTAAGTACCAAATGGGGGGTAGAAGTCCCGCCAATGAATCAGACCTTTCGAAAGGGCAATCAAGTCACTCTTGAGGAAGAAATGAAACAAATGAGCATATTGGCCTTGGAATCAGGGGACCACATGAATGACTCAAGTAGATGGATCTACCCACTGACTACAAGAGCAGAAATTCAGAACTGGACATCTTTTGATTACCCAATTCACTTCATGTAATAGCTTTTGCTCATTTTGCTTTCTTTTTGTAATTCGTGGACATTATTGCCTCGGACCGTTTGTCTTTTTCATCAATAAAACCAGTATGCATTTCTTTCGCATTTATTGCATCATGGGGTCATTTGTCAAAGAATTGTTTACCTTTGTTTTATGCAGGGATAGCGAAAATAATCATACGAGTATTCAGGAGCCAGAAATTGATGTTAACTTTGAAAACTTAATCCTAGAAGCTGAAATAGAAGAGGAGACTGACTTATCACTTGAAATGCAAAGAATGTTGAAATCAGATGAAAAACCAACTTTAACCAGTAGTGACCCCACGGTCACAGTAAATTTGGGGACTAATGAGGAACCAAAAGAAGTAAAAATCGGGGCACTGTTGGGAGGAAAAGAAAGATGCGAAATGATAAACCTTCTGAAGGAATACCAAGATGTTTTCGCATGGTTATATCAGGACATGCCGGGTTTGGATACAGACTTAGTAACACATAAAATACCCATTTACCCAGATAGCAAACCGGTAAAACAGAAACTGAGGAGAATGCGCCCAGATATGTTGATCAAAATAAAAGAAGAGGTACAGAAGCAGTTTAAGGCTGGTTTTTTAGAAGTAGCCAAATATCCAGAGTGGATGGCCAATGTAGTTCCAATAATGAAGAAAAATGGAAAAGTGAGAGTCTGTGTTGACTATCGAGACTTGAATAAAGCTAGCCCTAAAGATAATTTCCCACTTCCACACATAGATGTGCTGGTAGACAATACGGCGGGACATGCCCTGTTTTCATTCATGGATGGATTTTCTGGATATAATCAAATTAAGATGGCCCCGGAAGATAAAGAGAAGACCACATTTATCACCTTATGGGGGACCTTTTGCTACAAGGTTATGCCCTTTGGTTTAAAGATTGCAGGGGCAACCTATCAGAGAGCCATGGTAACGTTATTCCACGACCTGATGCATAAGGAGATAGAAGTATATGTGGACGACATGATTGTTAAGTCTCAAGATGAGTATAGCCATGTGATGAACTTAAGGAAGCTATTTGAAAGGCTACGAAAATGTCAACTGAAATTAAATCTAGAAAAATGTACATTCGGAGCTTCTTCAGGAAAATTGTTGGGATTTATCATAAGTGAGAAAGGGAATGAGGTAGACCCAGATAAAATAAAAGCTATTCGAGAAATGCCTAGTCCTAAAACCGAAAAAGAAGTCAGGAGTTTCCTAGGCCAATTGAACTACATAGCTCGATTTATATCTCAGTTGACTGCTACTTGTGAGCCCATATTTAAGCTGCTGAAGAAGGATAACCCCGAAAAATGGAGTGAAGAATGTCAGAAAGCTTTTGAGAAAATAAAAGAATATCTATTGAACCCTCCAGTTTTGGTTCCCCCTGTACCTGGAAGGCCTCTTATATTGTACTTAGTAGTATCAGAGAATTCCATGGGGTGTGTGTTAGGACAACACGATGAGTCTGGAAGAAAGGAGCACGCCATTTATTATTTAAGCAAAAAGTTCACAGAATACGAATCTAGGTACTCTAACCTGGAGAAGACATGTTGTGCTTTGGTGTGGGTGGTTAGTAGATTAAGGTAATACACGCTGTATTACACAACATGGCTGATTTCTAAAATGGATCCGATTAAGTATGTTTTTGAGAAACCTGCAGTAACAGGACGGATGGCTCGTTGGCAAATGCTGTTGACTGAATATGATATTACATATGTAACTAGAAAAGCCATCAAAGGGAGCATTATAGCAGAATATTTGGCTGATAGGGCCGTTAATGATTACCAATCCATGGAGTTTGACTTCCCGGATCAAGATATTGATTCAATTGATCAAGAAAAGGAAGGTAATGTTAGGTGGATGATGCTATTTGACGGGGCAACCAACGTATGGGGGCATGGAATAGGGGTTGTACTCATATCACCAGAGGGTAAATATTACCCAGTCACAGCCAAACTCACCTTTCCGTGTACCAACAATATAGCTGAGTATGAAGCGTGCGTATTGGGCTTACAGGCAGCTATTGACCGAGGCATTAAAAAGTTGATTGTAAAAGGAGATTCCGCTTTGGTAATTTATCAGTTGACTGGAAAGTGGGAAACCCGGGATTCCAAATTAATACCATATCAGGAGTTCATTCAGGAAATGATGCAGGAATTCGATACTATCAGTTTTTCGCATTTACCGAGAGAGAGTAACTTAATCCCTGATGCGCTCGCAACATTGGCGGCTTTATTTAAGGTTGAGTCCGGAATAAAGATTGAACCCATTCGAATAAGGATGCATAGGGAGCCAGCATATTGTATAATGACGGAAGAAGCTGATGGAAAGCCATGGTTTCATGATATCAAAACATACAATCAATGGAAGGAGTATCCCATAGGAGCCTTTAATAATGACCGGAAGACAATTAGGAGGCTAGCTATGGGATTCTTCTTAGATGGGGAGATATTGTATAAAAGGAACCATGATATGACCCTCCTAGGGTGCGTGGAGTTGCAAGAGGCAAGACAAATCATACAGGAAGTACACGACGGCGTTTGTGGGACCCATGCGGGGGGTCACTCGTTGGCCCAAAAAATCCTAAGGAGTGGATACTATTGGATAACCATGGAACGGGATTGTATAGAATATGTTCGAAAGTGCCATAAGTGTCAAATCTATGGAGATCACATACAAGTCCCACCCACTCAACTCCAGGTTTTATCTGCACCTTAGCCTTTCTCAGCATGGGGCATGGATGTGATTGGACCGATAACCCCAAAGGCCAGTAATGGGCATCGATTCATTTTCGTGGCCATTGACTACTTCACAAAATGGGTAGAAACAGCATCATACTCTAATGTCACTCAAAATGTAATTAATCGTTTTATCAGGAGAGAATTAATTTGTAGGTATGGGATCCCAGAAAGGATAATATCAGACAATGCCAAAAACTTGAACAACGAGGTCATGACAAAATTGTACAGTCAGTTCAAGGTCAAGCATCATAATTCAGCCCCCTATCGACCTCAAATGAATGGAGCAGTGGAAGCAGCCAATAAGAACATCAAGAGCATCTTGGAAAAAATGACAGAGACCTATAGAGATTGGCATGAGAAGTTACCTTTCGCTTTATTGGCCTATCGAACCACTGTTCGAACATCTACAGCGGCTACCCCTTTCTCTTTGGTGTACGGAATGGAGGCCGTAATTCCAATAGAAGTTGAGATTCCATCATTACGAGTCTTAAAAGAAGCAGAGTTAACCGAAGCAGAATGGGTGCAATCTAGATATGACCAGTTGAATCTAATTGAAGAAAAAAGATTGACAGCTATAGTTCATGGGCAGTTATACCAAAGGAGAATAATGAGAGCTTTTAACAAGAAAGTGCGTATTCGACGGTTTCAAGAAGGGGATCTAGTCTTGAAAAAGATTTTACCAATTCATAATGACCCCCGAGGTAAGTGGACCCCAAATTATGAAGGGCCGTATGTGGTAAAGAAAGCATTTTCAGGAGGTGCCCTATTGTTATCAGACATGGATGGAGCCGATCTGGTGCACCCCACAAACTTAGATGTGGTAAAGAAATATTTTTCTTAGAAACCCTGTAAACTCTCAAGGAAATTCAATAAGATGATGGTTTGCTTCATAAATCTAATGACTGTTCATTATTCATGTTTTGATCAAATGATAGATGGCCATCATTGGCCTATCTGCTTTCCTATAAAAGAGCCGAATAACGATTTACCATTTGGTAACCAAGTTGAGCCTAAATGATAAACCAGTATTTTTTTTCAAAAGTCAGTTCACAAAATTTAACTTGGGTATTGGTCCTTTAGGGTCTAGCAAGTCATATGAGACAACAATTGGCTTCTCGAAATGATGGCAGGCCATCTTTCTACTACCCAAAAGAAACAAAAAGAGATCCCTTGCAAGCCCTTCTTGAGCCTGGAAAATTCAATTTTTGATTAACCCGTCAAAGGATCACACCCCACACTGGAGCAATTTCAAAGGATTAGTCCCAAATGAAGTCCAAACAAAAATGACAAAATCCCTTCGTAGAGAAAAACAAAAGGGAGCAGCAAAAGCAAATGGAAAGATAAAGAAGAAAAGAGAAAGAAAATAAGGGACATACTACGCATGCGATCTTTGACCAAGTTACCCTTGCTGAAAGTGCTGATTTTGAGCCTTATTTAACTCTTTCTTTCTTTAACCCATACCCCTAGCCTATATTACAGTCCAAATAAAAGACCTAACCAGATTGGTATACATTGTTGTCTCAAATTATTTGTCAGACTCAATGATTGAGTCTGAACTACGTAATGACCTGATCCTGAAAAGGTACGTAGGCAGCTTGTTTAAAGGACAAGTTCGGTCAAAGCCAAAACAAAGTGCCTCAACTTAAACTGGGGCAGAAAATGTCATTATGGGTTGGGATTTTTGAGCCATAGTTTCCCTCTTCTTCAGAAAACCTAAGCCTACGTTTCATCCCGAGTCTTAAAGACCATCTTGAGATCAAAACATGAACTGAACTTGAGGCAATAATTCAACTTGAGAATTACAGGGGTTCACAACAGAATAAGGCAAAAGGAGGGAGATATGTTTGGGGTCATCAACAAAAGGGGAAAAATCAGTCAAATAAGAATTAAGCTTGACAACTTAACATTTATGTGCTTCGACTTTTTGAATACTGGTATAAAGTTTTCCCTTTGAACTGATATTAAGCCTAGTAAACTAGTCATCTTGCACACATGATCTTTTGATGTAGCAAAGGGATGTCACAATTACATGGTTGGATATTTCTTAAAAAAAAAAACACCTTTTTCATAGTCTTGAGAATAGGGTAACCAAAAGAGTTCGCTAGTATTCTTCCTGTTTCAGGCATGATCAGCAAATATGACTTAGGTAGATGTCCTTTGGAAATGTGGTGTACAATCGATAAATGAGGCAGAATCCGGGGAGGTTGTGGCCTTCATATAAAACTGAGAGCTTTTACTGATACATTTGCAATGAGGCAATTGTCGTGTCAAAACTTGTTAGATGTCTCTCTATCCAATTGCATTAAGCAAACAGGGTTAATATTGGTTGTAGATCCATTCAACTGAGGTAGATTTTTTTAGTGAGTTTCCTTTTAGCCAAGTCAATCGTCTCCATGATTGGGTGAATTAAGAAAATTGAGCCAAGATCAGTTACAGAACTATTCAAATGTGGCAAGTATCAAAAACATGGTCAAGATGAAAGATGAGGTTATTGATCACAGACGCACAGGGGAAAAGATTCAGGCATTTCCTTCATTCATTACCATATATTTCATGCATTGCATATATCCCCATGTTCTGGCACCACAGTAGACTGCATACATGCACATTCTAGTCATACTCCTCTTGTCATGCATCTCTTTTGATCATTATCCAAACAACCTTTGTCTCACTAATGTTTGAGTTATTACTGCATACACTATAGCTCGGGTTCCTACACCCGGTACAAGTCACCCTTCGTGAACTATGGCTCGGGTTCCTACACCCGGTGCAAGTCACCTTCCGTGAACTATAGCTCGGGTTCCTACACTAGGTGCAAGTCACCGTCCGTGAACTATAGCTCGGGTTCCTACACCCGATGCAAGTCACCCCTCATGAACTATAGCTCGGGTTCCTACACCCGGTGCAAGTCATCCGCTGTGAACTATAGCTCGGGTTCCTACACCCGGTGCAAGTCACCCCTCGTGAACTATAGCTTGGGTTCCTACACCCGGTGCGAGTCACCTTTCGTGAACTATAGCTCGGGTTCCTACACCCAGTGCAAGTCACCCTTCCGTGAACTATAGCTGGGGTTCCTACACCCGGTGCAAGTCACCCTTTGTGAACTATAGCTGGGGTTCCTACACCCGGTGCAAGTCACCCTTCCGTGAACTATAGCTCGGGTTCCTACACCAGGTGCAAGTCACCCTTCGTGAACTATAGCTCGGGTTCCTACACCCGGTGCAAGTCACCCTTCGTGAACTATAGCTCGGGTTCCTACACCCGGTGCGAGTCACCTCTCATGAACTACAGCTCGGGTTCCTACACCGGGTGCAAGTCACCCCTCGTGAACTATAGCTCGGGTTCCTACACCCGGTGCAAGTCACCCTTCGTGAACTATAGCTCGGGTTCCTACACCCGGTGCAAGTCACCCTTCCGTGAACTATAGCTCGGGTTCCTACACCCGGTGCAAGTTACCCTTCCGGGAACTATAGCTCGGGTTCCTACACCCGGTGCAAGTCACCCTTTTGGGAACTATAGCTCGAGTTCCTACACCCGGTGCAAGTCACCCTTCCGTGAATTATAACTCGGGTTCCTACACCCGGTGCAAGTCACCCTTCCATGAACTATAGCTCGGGTTCCTACACCTGGTGCAAGTCACCCTTCGTGAACTATAGCTCGGGTTCCTACACTCGACGCAAGTCATTCTCATGTGCTCTCAATCATACATGCAAATCTGTTTTCACAAATCATTTTGGTCTCTTTTGTTACATTAGGCCCGGTCCAAAATCAGCATCTTTTATCTTTGCAGGCTTGTTGCTACAAATAACGTAGGAGAATTCCTACTTTTACGTTGGAGCGACGAAGCTTACAAAGAGGGGCAGCTGTAGACATCCCATTTTTACCTAGGCCCAGTATATTTATCATTATTATTATTATTATTAGTATTTTTAATATTATTAGTATTTTTATTATTTTATTTATTCTTATTATTATTATTAATTTTCATTAGTTTTATTATTATTATTATTATTATTATTATTATTATTATTATTTTTCATTAGTAGTATTATTATTATTACTTTTATTTTTATTTTTACTTCTATTTTATTTATTATTATTATTATTATTATTTATTATTTTCGTTATTATTAATATTATTTTTAATTTTTATTATTATTAGTATTTTTATCTTTATTACTACTATTATAATTATTATTATTATTATTATTTATTTCTGTTATTATTATTATTATTATTTTGTTTTAGTATTATTACTATTATTATATTATTATTATTATTTATATTCCTATATTGATATAAGTAATTTATTATTATTACTATTATTATATTATTGTTATTTTCCTATAGTGTTATAAGTGGCTTATTATCACTATTATTATTTTTTTTGTTTTTTTTATTTTTATTATTATTATTATTATTATTAACATTATTTCTATATTCACTTTATTATTATTATTATTATTATTATTTTTACCTTATTATTATTATTATTATTATTTCCTTATTACCATAATAAGTAGTTATACTCATATATATTATTTCCAAAAGAAAAAAATACCATAAAATACAAAAAAACCAAAAAGGAAAGGAGTTGGGTTAGGGTTGCTAAAAGTTTTTTTTATATAAGGGGCCTCTTCTTCTCTTCAAACCACAGCCGAGGGGCGCAGGAAAAGCAGAAAAAAAATCCTTGCTGCGCACCCTCATTCTCTTTCCCCGGTTCTATCTCTTCCTCCTTGATTCTCCCCCTCTGCTCTCTGTCTCTCACGCTGTCCCCTCCGTTCCCACAGATTTGCAGCATCAGCAGACTCCCACACCACCAGGCCTAACCACCCTCTCCGACCATCCATCCTCTCCACTCTCTCCTTGTTCCTCACTGAACCAGCCGAGCACCTCCGGCCACCACTCCACAGCCCTTGCAGCTGCGGCTGTCTCCGGCCATCTCACAGCCACCCGAGACCTCTCCAGCAACACGCCTCTGTCCCAAGAATACAGCAGACTCTCTTCACGCCGCCAGCAACACTTCACTGCCGTGAGCAACCCCCACACCAACCGACCTCAGCTACGCTCCGGCAGAGCCTCACGGCTCTCTGCAACGCTCCACGGCCAGACGCAGAGCTCCCAGCCAGCCACCACCAGAAGCTTCAACACCATAACTGCTACAGCCACGCACTAGAAGACCCAAGACCTTCTGCAACGCCTCTCAGAACAGCAACCACCAGCCGCCACGCCGTCGCTCGCTCCCACCGCCGTTGCCCTGGCTGCCACCATCAACCTTCACGACCAGCCAGGAAAGCCGCGAGCTAGCACCACAGTAGCCCAGCACTCCGGTGACCTCCTCTTCCAGATTCCTTCGAACGCAACCCCCAAGGTATCCGGCCATACCTCCTGCGTTTTGGGTAAGGTACCAGTTTGTATTTATTGTATATATATATATATTTAGATTTATTATTATTTTTTATCATGATTCTGGGCTATTATTTTGTATATTCGCATTTTTTATGTTATATTTATATGTAATATTATATTCTATGTGTTTCCTTTATTTATTTATCATCAATATATGTTTGTTTTTGTCTTATGGTATTAATTTTTTTTAGGTTTATTGTATGTTTATTATCTATGTGTTTTTGTAGATGGTATACTTAAGGGTTTTATTTACGCATAAATTTATTGTACATATTAAATAATATTATTATTGTCGGATTATCATTATTTTTTAATACCCTATTACATGTCCATACTTATTGTTGTACTTATTTATTTAACATCGATATTTAATAATTGATATTCATGTTTGTATCTTTTGTAGTATTTATGATTATATTTGTAAAATTTTCTTGTTAAACTTTTACTGTTATAGGATTTTTAATATTTGTTAAGTTGATATCCACGTTTGTATTTCGGCTATGTGTATTATTTAATAATCATTGTTGTCATTGCAAAATTGTTATGGTTAAAATATGTCTTAATATTTAATTTTAAACTTTTGTTGTATCCATTGTAAATGTTAAATGATGTATTATCAAGGTAGGATTTTTACATGTTTAGTAGTAAGGTAATATTACATATTTAGTAAATTAGGATCTTAAGCTTGGTGTTTTATTGATATTATATGTGAATTAATAATTTTAGTTATATGTATATCACATATTAGCACATTGGTAAATATTACATATTTAGCATTTTTGTATTTTTTTTTAATATTATATATTTAGTGATTTAGGGTTTAATGGATATTATATGTTTAGTAAATTAGCATTTTAATCACATGTTTAGCATCAATTATTTTTTTTAGTATATTAATATAGTTAGTATTAATTATTAGTATACTAGTATTTTTAGTATCAGCTATTTTTAGTATATAAATATGTTTAGTATTAATCATTATTAGAATCTGACTATATTTAGTATTAAGTATCCTTAATATATTAATATATATAGTATTTAGTTACTTATTTTGACATTCATAATATGTTAGTAGGTATGTGAGGCTTATTATTCTATTACCATATATTAAAAACCTCCCATGTTAGTATTTTCCTATAAAAATTTTATATATAATTTCAAAATTTTGGGAGTGTATTTTCTTAATTATTATCCCTATGATTTTATTGCGGGGCTATGAGCCTTTGGGCATCACGTACCCTAAGCTCTGAGGGAATATATATGTATATATTTATTTATTTTTCATATTTATTTATAAAGTCACAAAAAGGAGTAATTTAAAGACTTACTAGATTTAACTTAGGGATAATTTCAAATTAATTAGGTACCGTTCGTAAGAAAGGGCACGTAGGGGGTGCTTGTACCTTCCCCTCGCGTAACCGTACTCCCGAACCTAACTCTGGTAACATAGACCCATTCTACCCCTAACGGGGTAGTAATCACGTGTTCTAACCGCACTAAAGGTTAGTGGCGACTCCGACACTTTCATATTTTTAATTGAAAATTTAAATGATTTTTAATTCTGCCGCCCGGGGCACACGCGCTCTCGGGACGTCGCGACATAGTGTATATACAGACAAATATATTTTATAGAAAGATATTTTATAGCATGCACATATTACCATGATTTCCAAAATGTTAAAGCCATAACAATATTGTTGACTCTATGAGTCCAATCCAATTTTTGATAATGACAAATCACTTGATATTTGATCTGTGCATTGAGTTTTTGAATAGGACTTACACTAAACATGCACGGAAAGATAACGAGTCATGGATGCCATAAAGCAAAGCTTATACATATGAGAAAGTACCATGGAACTCAAAGAGTATGAGAATCAAGATGCAAGCGGCAAAGTTCAAGAATGTCTTGGGAATGGGTATTTAGAACTCATGTATCTACATTTTCGTATGATTTATCTTGAGGCTCAATATAACTTAGAATGATTTTAGGATTCATGCATTTCATGTACATCATTAGGGTACTTACATGGGCTTAGAAATGTGTTTAAAATCATGAAAACTTGTTTTGTAAAAGACCTAAGCAAAGAATCAAAGTAGAATTTTAAACTGGAAATGAATATGTGTTAAAGGGGACTTCAGTAGCCTAAAGTTAACCTCAGGCGCCTGAAGAATTTCTTCGGTAGCCTGAAGAATTAAATGGGAAAGACGGAACCTGGCAGAGGTACCTCGGTCGCCTGACCTTGGAACCTCAGGCGCCTGAAGTTGACACTTCAGAAGCCTAAAGTCGAGTTCGGTTGCCTGAACTCGCGGGAAAACCTAAAAATCAGTTCTTTATTAAAAAGACACGCAAGGTATCTTATTGATCCAACGGGTAAGATCAATTCTAAGGGTAATATACTATATATTATGAATATCTAAACCCTAGAAAAGAGAGAGACACACACAAGAAAGAGAAGAACACACCTTGTTGCAAGTTTATTGATTATCTACTCTTAGTGCTATTCGTTTGCCTATACATCAATCTCATATCTTCAAGCTTGGGCAAATCAATTCAGATTTTCAAAGGGAACTTGTTTACTCTACTGTACTTCAATTTAGTATTGAGGTTTGATCTTTCAAGTTATTAGTCTTGTGATTTTTGCATATCATCTCATTGTTTGTTCTTGACTAGTATTGAAAAGTATTGATCTTGAGTGTGCCTTTCGTACAAAAATTAATTTTCTAAGAGATCATTACTTGAGAAAGTTTATCTAACTTGGTAGATTAAATTTTGGTTCAAGAGCATATAAATATACATATATTGTCTCAAAGGGCTTCTTATTAAAAAACCTAGTTTTTGATTAAAAGAGTGATCTTGAAAGTATCTTTATATATACCAAGCTATTTTAAACAAGATCATTATTTATTTTATGGTGTGTGACTCATTGAAAGGTTTGATTCAAGTGTGTGGTTTCTAAAAGGATCTATCTTTAGATGCATTAGAACTTGATTTAATATCCTTCATACTTATAATTATAATTTTAATTGAGGGATATTTTCTGCAAATTAATATACTCAGTTTTGTGGTTGAGTACTTGAAATAAAACTTTGTGATTTTGATTGCGTGTATATTCAAGACAAAGTTTTTTCCAACAAGTTCACTTCAATTATATAAGTGTGCATTTTTGCAAAGTGAACCAAGAACCCTAGATTATTTCAAAATGTTTTGAATTTATCTTTACTTGAAAGTCTTGGTTAAAAATGGATTTGTGTGTTGAGACATATCATACATAAAAAGATTTTATCGTTTTCATTCATTCACGAGCTTCAAGTTATATCATATGTCAATGTTTTAGGAATTTGAATTGTACTCACCAGCTTTTGTTAGAAGCATTGTTTTTGAGTGTATTTTCCAGATTCTATTGTATACACTGTTCGGTGTGTGAACCGGTGTGAGTGGAGAGAGCTGTATCTCTTGTAAGCAGCGGAGTAGGAGGAAGTTGTGACTCTTGTAAGCAGCGGATTGTAAGGGAAGCTCCGTCCCACTTTAAGGAGCAGGGTTAGTGAATCCTTGAGTGGTTGCTCAAGGCGAGGACGTAGGTCAAGTAGGCTGAACCTCATAAAATCGTGGTTGCATTCTCTCTTCCCTTATCCTTTTATTTTCCGCATCGTATTTCAATTTCCAACTTGCTTGTGTATGTTGAATAATTTCACACCAACTTGATAAGTGACTAGTTAAACTTAGATATAGGGATTGATTGGTAAATAGGTTTCAAAGAATTTTTAAAATACCCAATTCACCCCCCCCCCCGGCCCCCCTTTTGGGATTACACCTTAATCAACAACTATGATATACAATTTATACAGTTAAGATAATATAGATCAGTTATTACAGTTATTACAGCTCAGATATTACAGTATTTTTAGAATAGTTTTCGGTGTTATGGTTATTTTGGAGTCATGATGAAACAATAAGATGTATATATTGAAAATAGTATTATACAGTATCAGACTCTAATGAATCAGTTCAGATATAAGCAGAGCACGATATCATTGCTATTACAGATTAGAGTGCAACCACATATCTCAGATAAAGTGTAGAAGATTTTCGTCAACCGTGCCTAGAGAGATTGTAGGCTCCACAGAGACTGGGTTGAGGTGGATGGCTGAATTGAGGATTGGTAGACTGGTAAGACAACCAGAGTTAAGTCCCAACTATGGGCTGCACAACCCCAATGAGGGGTTAAATCATGACGTACGTTTTTTCAGGATAAATATCACAGTTATGTATATATACAGTTTTACAGAATATCGGTAGATATAGTATGATACTAGAAGTATGAAAAAGTATAAAACTCAGATATAACAGTTGTATTTTAAATTATGATAGATGCAAGTTGTACTGTATGTTTTTTTACTAGCTTTTACAGTTTCAGATATTTATCAGTATTGTTTTTATGGAACTCAGTTGCCACACACTAGTAATATCATACTGAGCGTTGTCTTATCTCAGTGATTTAACATTTTTCAGGTGATCCAAATAGACGAGCAGATCAGGCTCACCGACAGAAGGATTGTTGCACTGCACTAGTTAAGGGGTAAGTGTTTTCAGGGAGATGTGTTTTGGGGTAGTTTTTTAGTGTCTTAGAGGATGTTACTGGGAGATGTGTGTTTGTGTATGTATAGTTTAAGGAATTATGGAATTCTGATATTGTAAATATGGATGTGTAGTTTTATGTTTTTCGCTGCGTAGCTGTGCAAAATGAACAGGGTTTCCTCAAGTGCTCATTTGAGGTTTGAGATGTTATAGTAGATAATCCAAGGGTATCAGAGTAAAATAAAGTATATAGTAAAGTTTATTTATTTGAAAAAAATGGTATAGATTTTTGGGTCATTACACATTGGTATTGGCATTGAATGGCTTAAGGCAGCTGACATGAAACTGTGGTCTTCTTCCCTGATCTACCCACTTCTTTATTTACTTAGAAGCTTTCTCTAGATAAACTCGGGCAAAAATCTACATTCTGTCTCCATTCACTGGGGAAGATGTACGCCCTGGGACTCTTTCTTCTGTACGGCTCGCCCATTGTGTGAGGTAACAGCAGCTGCTAGCCTATAACAAGCTCAAAAGGGCTCTTGTTGGTTGTTGAGCTCATTTGGGCATTTTCACATAACAGAGCCACATCTAGTAGTTGCGCCGCATTCTTCTGGTTGTCGTTGACAAAATGGCGCAAGTACTCATCTAGTAGCTCTCTGAATCTCTTTTTCTGTCCATCTGTTTGTTGGTGATAACTCGAAGAGATGTCAAGATGTGACTTGAATATCCTAAAAAATTCTTTCAAGAAGTTGTCAGTGAACAGTAAGTCTCGGTCACAAATGAACACCCCAATGTTTCACAATAGTCACAAGGAATAATTGTGTGATCTCCTTTGCCAAACAGTACTTTGGTGCGTCTATGAAAGTACCATACTTCTTTCGCTTCCCCTTATCTTGTTAGCAAGTGAGACAAATTCTGGTATAATCAACCACATCATCCCATGTGTGCGGCCAATAATACCTCCCTGGTAGTCCTGTCATTGGAGTCATTCTCTGCGAATACCCCTCAACAAACTTTTTGCAATATCTAGTAAGGCCAAGAAAGGAATGCAACTCCTTCACTGTCATGGGGATCTTCCATTCCTAAATCATCCTTACCTTCTCCATACCCCTTCGGATATAACCTTGTTCAACCACATAACCAAGGAATTTGTTGCTCCGCTAAGCGAAAGAGAACTTCCTTTTCTTCATATACAAACTATTTCCCCTCAACTTATTGAACACCTTCTGTAGATGCTTTTTATGTCTCCTCTGAAACAACACCGATGCTCCCAACAGTGCTTTGGAAGGGTGAACATATCCTGCTTCCAATTCATCAAGTTGTTTCCCCAACTCTACTATCTCTAAAGGTACCATCCGACATGGCCCTTTTGCAGGTGGTTTCACTCTTGATAACAACTCTATCCCTTGCTCCACAGTCCTTCATGAAGGCAAATTATGAGGCAGCTTATCCAACAACACCTCCTCGTACTCATCCAACATCGCTTGGATGGGCATAGGCTCCAGCTCTTGGCCTACTTCTTTGTCTACCACCACCACTGTGGCTAGACGTGTCTGTTCACCCTGACCCAATCCCTCATTGATTTGTATGACTGAAAGGGGCTTCATGTCGTCTCCTTTCATTGCAATGACTTGCACCATGTAAGAGTGATCTCCCATCAGACATAAGGAACTAGCCGAAGGCATCAGCACTGCCCTCGTGTCCCTTAGGAACTTCATTCCTAGAATGACTAGAAAGTCATCCAATGGCACCGCTGAGAAATTTGCATGACCTTCCCACTGTCCAAACTTCATAGTCACTTGCTTGGCCACTCCCAAAGTAGGCTGGGCTACAGTATTAATTGCTTTTATGCGTCCTATATCCTTCTCTAAGGATAAGTTGAGTCTCCATGCTTCCAATTGCGTAACAAAATTATGAGTAGCCCCCATATCCACCATAGCATGGGTACTCTTCCCATTTATCCTTAAGTCCACACACATTAACCTTTTTGCTTGTGTAACTTTCGGTACTTTTGCCTGCTTTTCCAATGTGCTCACTAGCCGCACTGAACCTACCCCTGGGGCATCATCCTCTTCCTCTTCGCTTTCCACCACTTTTCCCGAAGTGAAAGCTTGTAAGGCATTGAGTAATCCCTTGTGTTGACACTCACTCACTCACTCACTCTGTGAGATCCACCACACAAGTAGCACGAAATTTTACTCTCCCCCTTTCCATTGGGTGTGTTGAACCCTTGAGACGATGAAGCTTCCTTTAAAGTTGATGATTTAGTGTCAGCTCCCCTACTCTTAGGTTTGCCTTTCTTGAAAGATTTTCCACTGTTTCCCTCTGCACCAAACCTTTTGGAAAAAGCGGTATCATCATCAATGTAGTCAGTCAAGCGTTCTGCAGCAGCTTGTGCAGTTGACAAGTCTTGAACTCTTTGCCTATGAAGTTCTGTCATTGCCCACGGTTTCATCCCCTTAAGAAAATAGAACAACTTGTCTTTCTCCAACATGTACGGAATATCCAAAATCAAAGAAGAAAATTGTTTCGCATATTCCCTGATTGACCCTGTATGCTTAGATCTCTCAACTTTCTCCTTACATTATACTCAACATTCTCAGGAAAGAATTGGGCCTTGAGCTCTCTCTTCAAGTCTGCCCAACTATTGATTACACAACTTCCATTTTCAATTTTTTTGTACTTGATACACCACCATAGTTTGGCGTCACCAACCAAGTACATGGTCACAATATCCACCTTTGTTTGTTCTGAGGCCATTCTCACAACGCGAAAGTATTGCTCCACATCAAACAAGAAGTTCTCTAACTCCTTGGCATCCCAGGAACCTCTATACGTCCTAGGTTCTAGTACCTTGGTTTTACTAACTCCTGGAGTGTTAAAGTTCCGCATAGCAAGAACCATTAGATTCAACTTTACATCTAGGTCCACCATCTGAGATTGCAAAGTTTCCACTATATGGCGAAAGTCCTCTGACATCTCACCTAGCAAACTTGCTTGATGTTTTTGTGATCCCATCACTTCATCCACAAGTTCTCTCATCTAGGCCACCTCCACGACCACAATATTGGTTGTTGCCTAAACCTGTGCTTCCAGCACGTTGATCCTCTTAGCATTGTTTGGTGTCATGGTTGCTTAGCAAAGCTTTCCAAATCCCACAACGAAGGTAATTGAATTCTCGTAGTAACCGCGCCTTGTCTCTGATACCAAGTGTCATGACTTTGGCTCTAATACAAAGTGTCATAGTCCAACTATTTTCACACCGTTGTGAAAAGGTCATGCGGCACTAGCTAAAGCACTCTTGTTTAACTAGTTAGCCTATCATTTACCAACATTCATCCACGAAACACTTGCATTAGCATTCAATCAAATGATAGTGGAAACAATAAGCATTCATGAAAGTAGTGGTAAGCAAGCAGTAAACATTGAATCTACGAAATTCATTAACAACACCTCCATTGACATCGTGTGTTTAGCGAGGGAGGCTAGTAGGTTAAACATGTTGACAATAGCTAGTGAGTTTTACAATGATTGATGAACACTCACCCTTCCCTAAAGAGGTTTTTATGTAATTATCATCCTGACACTAGGAAACATCAAAGTGACCAAGGAGTCCTAATGCCTTATTTAGCATACAAAGATACTACTACTAGAAAATAACCCTACACTAATATTTATATAATAGAAACCCATTCCAAGTACACGAGATAAGTGATCTCAGGCAAGCATAATGTCATGAACAAGTTTAGCTCGCGACAATAGTGTATGTAATTTTATTGTAAAAGTGAGATAACATCAGTGAAAAATATTAGACACAATGAGCACAACTTATTACATTTGGACACTGTAGCTTTTCAGAGGCATGGTATATGATGAAATGCAGTAGAAGAATGGTTATGGATCCACAAGCCTCTCCCCGCTTTTTTTTTTTTTTTTTCTTTTTTTCCCCCTATGACATGAGCCTATGTGATGCATTTTTCCCCTGTGAGTATTGAGCCCTATTCACTAAAATATAATTAAGAATATGAACCAATGCAGGCTTATGGAGCACGATTTTCATAGGAGAGCTATAATGCATTCGAACACTTTAAATATTTTCATTTATGCTTTTATAAGATTTAGAATCATTGATGGCGATAACAAACCACTTTTGTCCTTATACAATAAACACTCGAAAATAATATGAGGACTGAGTTATTTTTATCACGTAAATATAAATTAACATTAATATATTTTTTTTTTATGACAAACCACCTATGTTCTTACATAATATGAACACTCAAAAATAATATGAAGGCGGAACTATTTTATCTTGTAAACATAAATTAACATTAATATAAAATCATTTCTTATAAACATATTTATTAATTATTGGCCAAAATATTAAAAAATAAATTAATAACTGAAAAAAGGAGAAACAGATCCTCATGTGTTGAAACTAAAAGAGTGTGAAGTTAATAATTATTTTGCTATGTGATGGTCAATAAGTATTATGTGACATGCAACATCCACACCCACATTCACTACAAACGAAAATATGCTCAAAGAATTGAAAGGCATATGTGTTGTCGCACCAAGGAAATTGTTGGCAAAAGACTTGAGGAACAAACACATAAGAAGGAAAATAAAAAAAAGGACAGTTGCCAAAAACTTTTTGGCATGTCTTAAAAGGATAAAAATATTTTATCATAAAAATTTGATTAAAAATGACAAATATTTTTAGTGACAAAATGTTTTTATTGGTAAAAATATTATTTAAAATTCCACAATTTTCATCTAAATATTTTTTTAATTGAAAAACTTATAGCTATAATACTTGCATTCTAATAAAAAAAGAATAAATTCAGTATTTCATTCAGAGAATAGAAATATAAGTAATTCAATTAAATACCAAATTAGCATTTAGTAACATCCACAAGACGATTGTCATGTAATACAAGGGGTGGGCAAGAAAAACTAGGAAATCAAATCAAACCATAAAATAAAACCAAATCAAATCAAAAAGGAGGTTTACTATTTTTTCCCGATTTCGATTCAGAGTTCTTAATTTTTTTAGTTATCGATTTGGTTTTAGTTTGGCTAATTCAATAATCTCAACCGAGCCAAACCAATATACTACAAATATGCATATAGAATACATATTGTATATAATATCATATAGATTATAATAACTTAAATTTTAAAAATTATATTAAAAATATTATTTTTAGTGACTAAAAAATTTTAAATTATATTTAACAGTTTGGTTTGGTTTGGTTAACTATTGGACATTGGTCTAAAAACCAATTAATCAAATTTTGGTTAATCATTTTAGTTGATTCAGTTTCAGTTCGTACGAATCGAAACTTTGGTTCGATTAACCGAATCATGTCCACCCCTAGTCAAAAATTTTAAATTTTTTTTACCGGTAATAATCATAGGACATGGTCCATAACTCCAAATAGAAATATTGTGTGTATGCATGTGGACCTCACAATATCCAAGAGAAACCGAATTCATGGGCTAAATTGTCCCATTATAAGAGAGATAAAAACCTGCCATGGTGTATCTGCGACAATTTTAACGAAATAAGGTTTCCAACGGGAGAACAAGATGCATGAAGTTATCCCAGCCTATGAAAGCCTTCTCCACTTTCATTTCCAGATGGGAACTTATTGACTTGCCGCTCAATGGGGCTGAATTCAACTTATTTCCAGATTGAGAAGAAGCTTCTTGGAGAATCAATCTCGAGAATTATTTCTGAAGGGGGGAGACAAGAACACCAAATTTTTCCATAGAATGACCTCAATGCATAGGATAAATAATTTATTTATTTATTTATTTATTTTCAAGAATGATCATTAGAAAAAAAAAAAAAGTTTGCATGGAGACAAAAGAGCTAAAGGCTAAGAAAGAGCCCTTCTCTTGGAGACCCAGAATTAAGGAAGATGGTTTTAAATCATTACCTGTCAGGTGCAAAGAAGAGCTCGAGCACCCATTCTTTGAGAATGAAATTTGGCAAGCAATTTCCTCGCTGAATGGGGATAAATCTCCCGGACCCGACAGCTTCACCATTGCTTTAATTCAGAAATATTGGGGTCTTGTTGAGGCAATTTTCATTTCCGTCTTTTAGGCATTCTAGTCAACGGAAAAATTTGAAAGGAGCCTAAATGCCACCTTCATAATCATCATTCCAAAGAAGGGAGGAGCAGAAAATATCAAAGACTTTAAACTCGTTAGCCTTGTCGGCATTTTTTTATAAAACTCTTGCAAAGGTCCTCTCTATCAGGCTTAAAGAAGTCCTACCAATGATCATTTTGAATAAGCAGATGGCCTTCGTCTCCGGACGATAGATTCTTGATGTATCCCCTATTGCAAATGAACGAGTTGATTTCTTGAAAAGGAGCAAAGTTGAAAGCTTCATGTGCAAACTTGACCTTGAGAAAGCCTTTGATCATTAACTGGAATTGTTTGAATGATATTATAAGCATTATGGGATTTGGAGAAAAATATTGGTGTTGACTCTATGAGTCTGATCTCGTTTTGATTATAACAAAACTAATGTTCCTCACCTGTGCACTGAGTTTCTTGAACAGGTTCATCCTTACCATGCACTGATGGTAGGAACTCAAGGAGGTCATATAGACTGCAAAGATCATGCTTCATATATATGACATCTGAATAAGCGAAAGAATGAAGACTTATTTGAAATTGTATTTGCATTTATTTTTTGCTTGGTTTGTAATATAATATGGTATGTAATAATTGCATCACATGCATGATAGGACTAAATGCTCAAGACCATATATTGACCTTAGGGTTTAAATCATAAAAGGACCTAATCTTAAAAGTGTAAGGGTTTCAGGTGACCGAATTTACGCGTTGAAAACGCCTCGGTCGACCGAACGTGGAAAAGTCAATAGTTTTGACCTAACTTCGAGCAACCGAACCGATTTGAACTAAGTGTCCTTGATCAACCTAACTCAAATCCTGACTTTTTCCAATGTCCTCGGGCGCTAGAAATCCACCGTCATTTTGACCTCGGGTGACCTGAATTGAGAATTTCGGTAGACCAAACTTAGGTTCAGGCGACCTAACCTCAGACATTTTGAAAATCCTTGACCTCGGCCACCCAAACTTAACCCCGAGCACCTGACCTTCAAAAGTAGCTTTTTTGTATGTGAGTGTTTGGGCGACTGAACTTATAGCTTAGTCGACCGAAACTCTCGGGTTGCATATTTTTTAACTATGATAATTAAGAGTAAATGGGGTTAAAAGGTCATTAAACATTTTTGCAAAATTCCAAATAGGTCCCCAACGGTCAAAATTTTAAGGGTTCCTATATATAGCATTTCATTTGACCTAATTAGCAACAAGATTAGAAAAAGTGATTAAAATTTTTCCTCTCAAATTTTATATACTCTTTTGCTATATTTTTTTTCATTTTAAGCTCATATTTTTGAAAACTCTCATTCACACTTTCTTGCAAACATTTCTTTGAAATTGAGAGTTGGTTTTATTTGTTCCCATCTCTTGCAAATCAATTGCAAGATTGAAAGGAAGTGATTATTGTTATTGCATACACTCTTACAAATCATTCCCTAGGCAAATACTCTCACATAAGCATACAGTTTTGAAAATCCATTTTGAGAGTTCTTGCTTATTTGATTTTTCCCATAGCATTTCATTTACAAATACTCAATTGGGAAGATCTCGATTTTTGCATGCTAGTCTTGGCACTCATATTGCGAGACTTGAAAGCTTGCATATAATCTTTGATATTGGTTTTGCAAGACTCAATCCAAAATATCTATTGTGCTTTTCATTTACAAAATCTTTGGGATATTTGATTTGGATTGTGTTTAACTTCCTTTGATTAATTGTTTGTTGAATGTCATATCTTGAATCAAAGGTTGAACTCTCACATATACATACACTCACATATTTCAGAGATATCACCTGAGCATTAAAACCATATCATCTATGATTGTGTTGGCCTAACAAGGCTTACAATTATAATTTTGATGATAACAAATCAATATAAGTTTGATATGATTTTCAAATTAAACTGTTTCAGGAAGCAGGCAAAGCTCAAGTATTTCAAAGCCAAACTCAAAGGTCAATAAAGCTCATGATGGACATACATTACAAAAGCTTGAAGACTGAAAGTTGATTGAAAGCTCAAAGATGATATATGATCATTGAAAAGCAAGGATTTACATGAAGATCAAGTTTAGAGTTTTAAGGATGTCTCTATGTAAGTACTTCATGTAAACCTCAACATAAATTGAATTGAAGCTCATTCGAATAAAAAGAAACTAAGAAACATATTTTTGAAAGACCTTAAAATATGTTTTAAATCAAAATGATAAGGGTCTCAAGAAAGGAAGATAGTTTTCAAAGTAAAAAAGGGAGTTTCTGAGAGTCAGGCGACTGCCAATATAGGCTGTAGACTGCCAAAATTAAATGAATTAAGCTTGGGAGATAGAAGGGTCCCAGTTGACTACTTGAACCCTGTCAGATGCCTGGGTGGTCAAGCCAGGTGACTGCCTGTGTCTTGGCAGGCAACTGCCAACCTTCTATATGTTGAGATTTCACTATGGTAGGCGACTACCACTCGAACAAACTTTTAAAAACTCAATGGGAAGATTTTTTAAATGGATTTCTTTGGCTCTACTCTTTTTGAAAACTTTATATTTACTCCAAGTAAACTTGGGGGGCAAGGAATTCTCTTTTAAACATTTATAAATAGCTCCAACTACAATGATTTTAGACACCAAGAAATTTTCCAACAATCAAAGCACTCTCAAAGCTCTCAATCTATCTTGCGCTCATCCTATGTTCATTACTAAACTTCTGCTAATCCAAACTCCTAATTTGAGTCTTCAACGTCTGAATCTTTCTATAAACAGAAGATATATTTGGTGATATAAATTCAATTGAGTTTCAATTTCTTTATATTGATTTACATTGAAGTATATTTATTCTAAATATTGTACTAACAAGCTCCGTTGTGAGAGTGTCTCTTGTACACAAACTTTTCTCTACTTGTTTCTTGTTTCTAGACGATTCAAAGATGTTGGATTGTTGTGCTAGGCGAAGGGATATCATTTGGAGAGGCAGGCTCTAGCCTAATCGAAGGAGTGTTGTAGACGGTGTTGTTCCGCCTGTCAAAGGAATTGACCTAGTGAATCCTTTGGTGGTTTGCCAAAGGCGAGGACGTAGGCTGGATATAAGCCGAACCTCATAAAACCTTGTGTTCCTCTCTCTCTTCCCTACTCTTTACTTTTCAACATACTTTATAAACTGAGTGGATGCTTTATAATTTCTAAATTCTAAGTGTTTGGTTATTAATTAAATAGACTGGAAAATAATTTGTTTTGGTTTGATCAGCATTGATTGCGTAAACCGAAAGGGACTACGTTGGTTGATCATCCTAAACTTATTAAACTGAAGGTTTATTTAAAAACTGAGCATTGGGAATAAGTGTGATTATAAATTTCAACACAAGGCTTATACAAATCCAACAAGCATTGCATATTACTATAGGGCTATTGTCACAAGAATCAAGTGCTTGGTTATTTCGTTTTGATTGTGGTTGATTTGGATTGATTATTTTACACGTACTTTGTGATTGTGTTTGGGTTTTGTTTATTGTTATAATACAAAAGCTTTTAAAAAAGAACATAAATTTCTTAAGACCCAATTAACCCTGCCTCTTGGGAACTATATCCTATTTTTAATTGGTATCAAAGCCTAGTTATAGTAAATCTTAACAAGAAGCTATAAAAAGATCAAATGACACACTTAGGAGTAGCTTCCTTTGGAGAGGGCCAATCCTCAACCCGACCACCTATCTTTTGTGGACATAACTACACTTTTTGAAAAAAAAAATGAATGCAAATCTATCTTCAACATATGGATTGGAAAGCTTGGGAAGTTGTTATGGATGGAGATCTAATTCCTACCAAAATAGTGGATGGAAAACAAATTCCTAAAGAGAAAAAGGACTTGACCGATATAGACTACAAAATGCTACAAATAAATTTAAGTGCCATAAATGCTTTGTATTGTGCTTTAGATGCTAATGAATTCAATAGAGTCATGGTCTGCAAAACAGCCAAAGAAATTTGGGACAAGTTAGAAGTAACTTACAGAGGAACGGTAGATGTTAGAGACAATAGGATTGACATGCTAACCAGTGAGTATGAAGCAATCAAAATGAGTCCGAATGAAATAATCACTAGTATGTATACTAGATTTACTCACATAATAAATTCTCTAAGTGCCTTAGGAAAGACCTATACCACCTATGAAATTATTCGGAAAATACTAAGAGGCCTTCCCTCTGTATGGGAACCAAAGGCCACTGCAATAACTGAAGGTATGAATGTAGTGATCCAAATAATAATAATAATAATAATAATAATAAATAATAAATAATAATTATTAAATTAATGAATAAAAAAAATTTAATTAAAAAAATAATTATTATGAATTAATTAATTAATTAAGTATTATTAAATCTGATTTATTAAATAAATAATATGATATATATATATAAGATTTAATAATATATATATATATATATATATATATTATATAGAAAGTGAAAACTTCCTGAGGAGAAATCAATAGAAGCCAAAGCTTCGCCTCATCCATCCCTTCTTCTCTCTCTTAATTTCTCAGCGGATATTCGGCTGATCGAAAAACGGAAGGTACCGTTGGATTCCTAACTCCGCCACCGATATTTCTGCTGGAGTGGATTTTTCATGGGAGTGGCATAAGAAACACTCTTGGGGAAAGGTATATTTCCTCTAAATCCTTAATTTCTCCTTAAATCTATCATTAAATCGACAATCAGGTACCATCACGGGGTCCTAGTCGTGATCGTCGTGATTTTGGCGTAAGTAAATTTCCAATTTGAGTTTTCTAGGCCCCACTCCAAAGCGAGAGTGGGATTTGGGAAATTAGGTGAATTGCTTATATTTGAGGGTATAATTATTTATTTGCAATTTATGGGCCTAGGAAATATTAAAATAGTATTTTAATTAGGGTTGATTTAATGGACTTAGGATTTTTAATTTCAGGGTTTGGGTAAGCGCTGCAGGCATCTTTTCGGCGTCCCTATTGGCGTTGTTCAAGAAACCAAGTAAGGGGAAAAATATGTATTAAACCAATTTTTTTATGAATTTAATGAAAAATGAATTGTGTTATATATACATGTATATGTTTCAGTATGAGTTTAAAATGCCAACCATTTAAATTATGTTTTTCCGAGCTTAGGGTTGTTTATTAGGTACGTATATGCGAAAATGAACTGATGAAAGTAGAAAATATTTTCAGGTTAATTATATAAGAAACGAAAGGTATTTTCAGTATATAAACGTTAAATGTTGGTTGACTTATTTTACAAGCAATGTATGAATTTTATTACTAAATTGTGTGGCATGAGTAAATGTAAGTTCTGTACAAATGTATGTTAAATGTATGGGATGCAGGCTAAATAAGTAAAGCATTAAGAATGAAATATGATATGAACCAAACTGCTTGTGTATGTTAATGCAACTATGTAAATGTATGACAATTGAAAGCCGTGTTAGCGAATTCTAGTGCATTTCTATGGGAACTAACTGATGACAGTTAAAAGGAGTTGTGTTAGCAGATTCCAGCGCATTTCTATGTGGACTAACTGATGATGGCTAAAGAGCAACTGTAGTACAAATGAATGAAATAAAAATGGAATGAAAAGGCAATGAAATGACAATGGAATGAAATGTGAAATGTGAACGATGTAAATGAGAAAAAGTTACTTAAGGTGAAATGCAATAAAATGTTAAGCTATGAACATAAATATATGTGAATGGTTGAATAATGGTAGAAAGAATAATATATTATGGTATTAGAAGTATTTATGCTAGTAGAACATGTTACAACTGGGGCGGGGCATACTCTTCGCTTGAGGGCTTGCTGAGTGCGCTAGGAGTATCAAATGGAGCAGTAGGTTGCATAACGCACTAAGGCAGAGGGAACTTACTTATATGGGCGGGTAGATTTCCCTATCCTTGGGGCCTTCGCTGGTAAACCATTGTTTGAACTGTGTGAATATGAGATTGATATAATACTAGAGGGCTTATTAAGTAAGATGAGTGCCCTGATATGTTTTAGTAGTTACCTTCGGGTTGCCAAATGTATTAGAGCAAAGGGGTGCTACTTGTATGGGCGGGTAATCACTCCTATCCTTGGGTAATCTCCTAGGTTAAATATTTTGTATATGATCTATTAGGTTCAGAGAATGATTTCAGAAATTATGTTAATGATTTTCAAATGTTAAATATTATGTTGTTATATAAACTCATGTTAGTCACACGCTGTTTTAATATATTGTTTCTTCCTTTACTGAGATGTGTCTCACTCGAATATGAAATTATCTTCTTTTTTTTTTTAGGATTTCCTTAAGATTGAGCTTAGAGAACTCGAGATTTTATAGCATTTTTGGGAAATAAAAAGAGAAAAGGGTATATTTTTATGTTAATTTTAAGATGTATAAATTTATGTTGTATGTTCTATGTTTTAAGTTTTCTGAGATATGGATGGTTGAGAATACTGGTATTTGGGGATTATGTTTTGGAGACATGTATATATATGATTACAGGTGGTTAATAGTTGATTTGGATTATGGATAGCAATAGTAAACTCAGGTATTATATAATTGAGGATCATAGTTACGTTTTTCGCTGCGTATTTGTTATGGTTTATTAGGTTTTTATCAGGTTTAATGCACCGAACCGGGTTTAAGGGTTCGGGGCGTTACAAGGAACCTTAAGACTACCTCATTAGATGAATTTATAGGTTCACTACTCACTTATGAAATGACATTAAAAGAAAGAAACCCTGAACCTAAGCACAAGAAGTCCATTGCCTTAAAAGCAGCTAGTGAGAGCTCAAGTCAAAAATGAAAGTGAATCTAGTGATCTAGACCAAGATGAATTAGCATTCATCACTAAAAGACTTGGAAAGTTCCATAGGAGAAATAAAAAGTTCCCTAAAAATTTTAGTAAAAAGAAATCTGAAAAAAAGGGAAACTAGTAGGAAAGAAAACAAAAGTAAAAATGGCCCTCCTACATGTTATCATTGCAAAAAACCACTACACATCAAGTCAGACTGCCCTTTATTCAAGAAGGATAAAAAGAAGAAGAAGGAAGCTATGAAAGCTACATGGGATGATTCAAGCTCAAGCAAAATGGAGAACGAGTCAAACGGACAAGAAATAGCGAATATGTGCTTCAATAATGAAGAGGTAAACTCTTACTACTCATCAATGGAATCTAGTAACGAATCTTATGATGAATCTTGCGATAGCATGCCCTCTTATAAAGAACTACAAGTTGACTTATTTGTCATACATAAAAGGTTTATCAAAGTCTCCAAAAGAAATATAAACTTAAAAGAATAAAATGAAAAACTAATAAAACTTTCTAAATCCAGTGAAAAGGAGAAAGAATCTCATATTGAAAAGTTAGAAGAAAAAATAGAAAATATGACTCATGAAATAGTCAAAAAACAAGAAGATGATCAAAATAAAAATGATTTAGAAATAATTGAACTCAAGAAGTCAATAGAGGATAAAGAGAAAATCATTTATAACTTTACCAAAGGTAAAGAAAATTTTGAAAAGATGATTGGATAACAAAGATTGCATGGAAATAGAGAAGGAATTGGATATAATGGAAAAACAAATAAAAGAAGTACGAATTTATTCATGGGATATTTTGTTAAAGAAGCAAAGTACTATGCTAGTACTTCCTCAACCAATATACATGAGCATACTACTTGCTACATGTGCAAGAATAAAGGACATGTGATGTTTAACTAACCACTCAAAAGGAAATATGTTTAAGTTCAAAATGAATGGAAAGAAAACAATGGAACTAGAAATAATTCAAAGAAAGTTAAGAAAATTTGGGTTCCAAAAACTAACACCATGAATCCTTCATTGTAGGTGTGCTTTAGGATAACACCATCAAGGGAAAAGTGGTACTTAGACAGCGGGTGTTCAAGACAATGACCGGAGATAGGACCAAGTTCACCACAGTAAAACAAAAAATGGAGGATATGTGACCTTCGGTGACAATGCCAAAGGTAAAATTGTTGGCATTGGTAAAATAGGTAAAGAACTCTCTCTTACAATTGATGATGTGTTGTTGGTAGAAGGCTTAAAACATAATCTTTTGAGTATTAGTCAATTAAGTGACAAAGATTTTGAAATAATTTTTAAGAAAGACAAATGCATTTCTTAAAATCCTAAGAATGATAAAACCTTATTCACAGCTTATAGGGTAAATAACGTATATTGTATAAATCTTGATAACCTAGTTAATCAAAATGTGACTTGTTTGACTGCTAGGAATGAAACTAATTGGCTTTGGCATAGGAAACTAAGACATGCAAGCATGGACCTATTATCTAAACTATCCAAGAAAAATTTAGTAAAAGGATTACCAAATACAAAATTTATAAAAGATAAGATTTGTGATACATGCCGAAAAGGAAAACAAATCAAGACAAGTTTCAAAAATAAGAAGTACATATCAACTAATAGACCCTTAGAACTCTTGCACCTAGACTTATTTGGTCATACTAGAACACAAAACTTAGGAGGCAAACAATATGCCTTTGTGATTGTAGATGATTATTCAAGATATACTTGGGTATTATTCTTAGCAAATAAAGATGAAGCTTGTAACATGTTAATAACTCTATGCAAAAAACTACAAAATGAAAAAGGCTATAACATAACTAACTTTTGGAGTGATCAAGGTAGAGAGTTCAAAAATAAAAATGTTGACAAATTTTGTGACGATCATGGTATAAACCATAACTTCTCAGTACTTACGACTCCACAACAAAATGGAGTTGTTGAGAGGAAAAATAGAACTTTTTAAGAAATGGCAAGAACCATGTTAAATGAAAATGATTTACCTAAGTACTTTTGGGCTAAAACTGTAAATACAGCGTGTTATGTTATAAATAGGGTGTCTATTAAATCAAGTCTAGATAAAACACCTTATGAACGATGGAAAGGTAGAAGACCCAACATAGCTTACTTCCATGTATTTGGATGCAAATGCTTTGTTCTCAATAATAAAGATGATTTAGGTAAATTTAATGCAAAATATGATGAAGGCATTTTCTTAGGATATTCTACAAACAGTAAAGCATATAGGCTTTATAATAAAAGAAATCTTACTATCGTTGGATCCATACATATAACTTTTAAGGAATAAAATCACTCTAAAAAAGAAATAAAAAAAGATAAAAGAGAAGATATCACACAAAAAGAACAAAATTTTGAAATAAAAGAAGAAAACAATGATGAAACTTCAAATGAAAATCCCAAAGAAAACCAAGAACTACCAAAAGAGTGAAAATATGTTAAAAGTGATCCAAAATATCAAATTCATGGAGAACCATCAAAAGGAGTAACTACTAGAGCATAATTGAAAAATATATGCAACCATTATGCATTTTTATCTCAAGATGAACCCAAGAACATTGAAGAAACCTTAAATGATGATTCTTGGATTATGACTATGCAAGAAGAACTAAATCAGTGTGAAAGAAGTCAAGTATGGCAACTACTACCCAAACCCAAAAAACATTCAATCATAGGAGCTAAATGGGTCTTTAGAAATAAGAAGGATGAAAATGGGATATTTTTTAGAAACAAAGTTAGGTTAGTAGCACAAGGTTATAATCAAGAAGAAGGTATCGACTATGAAGAAACCTTTGTACTCGTAGCAAGAATGGAAGCAATAAGGATGCTCCTAGCCTATGTAACCCATAAGGATTTTAAACTATATCAAATGGATCTAAAAAATGCATTCTTAAAAGGATATATAAATGAAGAAGTTTATGCTAAACAACCTCCAGGTTTTGAAGACACGAAAAATCTCAATCATGTATTCAAGTTAACAAAAGTTTTATATGGATTGAAACAAGCTCCAAGATCTTGGTATGAAAGACTAAGCAAATTTTTACTCAAAAATGATTTTTCAAGAGGAAAGGTAGATAGCACTCTATTCATAAAAACTAAAAATAAAGATATACTGTTGATGATATCATATTCGGTGCAACACATGAAGAATTATGTAAAGAATTTGCGACATGCATGCAAAGAGAATTTGAAATGAGTATGATGGGAGAGTTGAATTACTTCCTAGGGTTACAAATTAAACAAGTTAAGAATGGAACATGTCATAAATCAAACTAAATATATTAAGGATATGTTGAAAAAGTTTGATATGGAAGAAAGCAAACCTATAAGAACTCCCATGAGAACCTCAACAAGCCTTGACAAAGATGAAAAAGGAAAACAAGTAGACACTAAACATTACCGAGGAATGATAGGAAGCCTATTATATCTAATAGCAAGTGTACATGACATCATGTTTAGTGTATGTATGTGTGCTAGGTTTCAATCAGCACCTAAGGAATCACATCAAATAGTAGTTAAATGAATACATAGGTACTTGCTAGGCACACTTGATCTAGGTTTATGGTATCCAAAGGGAACTGATTTTGAAATGATAAGCTATTCAAATGCGGATTATGATGGGTATAAAATAGATAGAAAGAGCATTAGTGGGACTTGTCACTTTCTACGACACTCACTAGTCTCTTGGTTTTCAAAGAAACAAATTTCTGTGGCATTATCCACAGCTGAAGTAGAATACATAGTAGCTGGGGGTTGTTGCGCCCAAACGTTATATATGAAACAATTAAGAGATTTCAAAATTCAATATCAAACAATTCCAATAATAAAGTGCAACAACACAAGTGCCATAAATATTTCAAAAAATCTAGTATCTCACTCAAGAACAAAACATATTGACATAAGACATCACTTCTTGAGAGATCACGTACAAAACGAGGAAATAATTCTAGAATTCGTCAATACAAATGATCAATTAGAGGACATATTCACAAAACCACTCTCTGAGGATTGATTTATATTCATTAGAAAATTAGGAATGATGCATGTTCAAGATGTTGTTTAAAGAAGTTTTTTTTTTTAACAAAATCGGCTTGGCAGGCGACTGCCACCTGGGTGTCAGGCAACTGCCATGCTACTGACTTGGTGCCTTTTGGGATGACAGATGCCTACCTCCTTGTGGCAGGCAACTGCCTCGCGGTGGGTAAGGGTTTAAAACCTTATTTTGTCTCATTTTAACAGCCCTCAGGCACCTACCACTTCTCTTCTCACTCTAAATCCCCTCATTCCTACTCTTATTCAAGCCTATTTCTCCTCCAAATCCATCCAAAATCAGAATCCAAACTCAAAACCTACATCATCCTCACCAAATTTCTAGGGTTTCTCATATTCAAATCTCAAAGCAAATATGCCAGGAACAAAGTTAGTTGCAAACAAGGGTGCTTCCCCCTCCACACGCATCAACAACAATGAAGTAGAGAAATGGTTAGTAACTCCTTAAGCCAAAAATCTTTATCAAAATCAAGTTGCTTCATCAGAACCAATTCTAGGCAAAGTGATCGATGTTACATTTTTCAATTATGATTTTCCTGAAATCTTAGAGCTTTTGGATGGGAAAGATTTATTACATATCATGCCAAAGGGTATTATCCAAACTTGGTAAGAATATTTTATGCAAACATGGAAAAACAAGACAATGGGATCAAAACAAACCTCTTAGGGCAGAGTATTCACCTCACTCCCATATCTTTAGGAAAAATCCTTCGTGTTAAATTGGGAGATTTCAAAGTTCAAGTTGTTAAAAAACAATTGATAATGGCAATAGGATTTACCCCAGAGGCATTCTTACCTCTTGTAATGACTAAAACACCCACTTATTTTGGAAATCCACCAATCTATAAACAGCTGAACCTTTAAGCTATAATTTTGTATAAACTCATTACTTATAATATCCTACCACGATCCGGTTCACATGATCATGTTTCCTTTCAAGATTGTTTCATCATGTGGTATATTTTGAAAGAGAAAAGTTGGATCTTCCTAGCCTTCTCATAAAATGGATTAATATGAAAGTTGACGCTTCTCACATTATTCTAACATATGCTGGGATATTGAATATGGTGTTTGCAAATTTTAACATCCTCACACCATCTTTCAACTTCATTAGAAAAACCCACTACGACATATTTTCTGACACAATTCTTAAGTGCATGGGTTATAAGAAAATCACTCAAGGATGGTTTCACAAGGGTCGTCGACACCTCACATCTGAGCCTCCACCTCAGCTTTCTATGCCAGCTACTTCAGCACTGTCAGACCCAGATACTCCCTCTTGGTTTCTACCATTTTACACTCACTATATAAACTTCAGCGATGGGATGCAATCTAGTCTTGGTACACTTCAGGAGAAGGTTTCCACTATGGAAACTCACTGCTCCACTCTTACTCAGTGGGTTGATAAAATTGAGAAGCATTTGGCTAGCTCTTCTAAAAGTACAACACCGATGGATATCAGCTTCGTTCCATCTAGTGAAAATTAATCCACTAAAAATTCTGAGGAACAAAAAGATAAAGATGATGGGAGTGGATCCAAGGAAGATTCTGAATGACATGCTTGATCATTATGGTGTTTTGTTGCTTTATCTTATGTATTAGTACTTAATCTTTCTATGTATTTCATCGAACAACATATTTTTTTGTATCATATTTTGGATGGCCTTAAGTACTTTGTTCTTCAAACTTAAATATGCTTTATGATTGATCACCCTCTTTTCCTTTTTGATTGATGTCCAAAGGGGGAGAGTATTTGAGGAAGAGCAAAAATAAAATATGTACTTGATACTTGATGCATATGTTTGATGCTTGATACTTGATGATACTTGATGCATATGTTTGATGCTTGACACTTGATGATACTTGATGCATATGTTTGATGCTTGATACTTGATGATAATTGATGCATATGTTTGATGCTTGATACTTGAGAAATATGAATGTACATTATGCTTGAAAACATTTTTCATTCATGCTTATTGAAAGGGGGAACCATGACTATTGTAAAAGGGGAGTACTTTACGAAGTATTTTCCCATTTTTGCTCTAGATTTGTCATCATAAAAAAAGGGGAGATTGTTGGCCTAACAAGGCTTACAATTCTTATTTTGATGATAACAAATCAAGATAAGTTTGATATGGTTTTCAAGTAAAACTGTTTCAAGAAGCAGGCAAAGCTCAAGTATTTCAAAGCCAAACTCAAAGGTCAATAAAGCTCATGATGGACATACATTATAAAATCTTGAAGAATGAAAGTTGATTGAAAGCTCAAAGATGATATATGATCATGGAAAAATAAGGATTTACATGAAGATCAAGTTTAGAGTTTTAAGGATGTCTCTATGTAAGTACTTCATGTAAACCTCAACATAAATTGAATTGAAGCTCGTGCGAATAAAAAGAAACTAAGAAACATATTTTTGAAAGACCTTAAAATATGTTTTAAATCAAAATGATAAAGGTCTCAAGAAAGGAAGAAAGTTTTCAAAGTAAAAAAGGGAGTTTCTAAGAGCCAATCGACTGCCCAATATAGGTAGTAGACTACCAAAATTAAATGAATTAAACTTGGGAGACAGAAGGGTCCCAGGCAACTGCCTAAACCCTATCAGGTGCCTAGGTGGTCAAGCCAGGCAACTACCAGCCTTCTGTATGTTGATATTTCACTATGGCAGGTGATTGCTAGGTCGTGGCAGGCGACTGCTACTCGAACAAACTTTTAAAAATTCAACGAGAAGATTTTTTAAATGGATTTCTTAGGCTCTATTCTTTTTTGAAAACTTGATGTTTACTCTAAGTAAACTTGGGGGGCAAGGAATTATCTTTTAAACATCTATAAATAGCCCCAACTACAATGATTTTAGACACCAAGAAATTTTTCGTAAATCAAAGCACTCTCAAAGCTCTCAATCTCTCTTGCGCTCATCTTATGTTCACTACTGAATTTCTGCTAATCCAAACTCCGAATTTGAGCCTTCAAAGTCTGAATATTTCAATACATGAAAGATATATTTGGTGATCTAAATTCAATTAAGATTCAATCTCTTTATATTGATTTAGATTGAAGTATATTTGTTCTCTGTTGTGAGAGTGTCTCTTGTACACAAACCTTTCTCTACTTGTTTCTTGTTTCTAGATGATTCAATGTTGTTGGATCGTTGTGCCAAGCGAAAGGATATCATTTGGAGAGGCAGGCTTTAGCTTAATCGAAGGAGTGTTATAAACGGTGTTGTTCCACCTAGCAAAGGAAATGACTTAGTGAATCCTTTGGTGGTTTGCCAAAGGCGAGGACGTATGATGGGTATAAGTCGAACCTCCTAAAACCTTGTGTTCCTCTCTCTCTTACCTACTCTTTACTTTTCAGTATACTTTATAAACTGTGTGGATGCTTTATAATTTCTAAATTCTGAGTGTTTGGTTATTAAATAGACTGAAAGATAATTTGTTTTGGTTTGATCAACATTAAGTGCGGAAACCAAAAGGGATACGTTGGTTGATCATCCTAAACTTATTAAACTGAAGGTTTATTTAAAAGCTGAACATTGGAAATAAGTGATATTGTGAATTTCAACACAGGGCTTATACAAATCAAACAAGTGTTGCATATTACTACAGGGCTATTGTCACAAGAATCAAGTGCTTGGTTATTTCGTTTTGATTGCGGTTGATTTGGATTGACTATTGTACACGTACTTTGTGATTGTGTTTGGGCTGTGTTTATTATTATAATACAAAATCTTTTAAAAAAGAACATAAATTTCTTAAAACCCAATTCATCCCCCTCTTGGGAACTATATCCTATTTTCAGATTGCATTTATCTGAACCATATTGTAGTACATATATGCTTGTGTAGAAACGATTAAATTTTAATAACTCGAAGAATAAGGGTATTTAAATAATAAAAAAGGATAGAAATGGGAACAGAAACCAAAGGAGGCAGCAGACTTCGTCGACGAACGATTGCATTTTGGATATATTAACCCAAGGGATTTTCTTATGGCCTCATCGACGAACACAGGGGATTCGTCGAAAAGGGTACAAGAAGGCCTCGTCAATGAAGACAAGTATCGTCGACGAAAAGATAACAAGAGAGGATTTTTGGAAGTCTGAAATTCGTCAACGAGGGTACAGGTTCGTCGACAAACTTTCTATAGGACTCGTCGACGAGGTGACGTGTCTCATCGACGAATCCAGCTCTATAAATAGATGAAAGCTAGATTTTTATGCAGAAATTTATAGAAATTCACTCCCTCTCTCTCTCTCCTACTGCTCCACCTCCATTTTTCTTCGATTTCGACCCCATCGTTCACCGGATAGATGATCTGAGGCTACCATAACGCTCCTGGGGAAGTTCTCCCTAAGTTTGCCGAGAGAATCGTCGGTGGGACGAAGTTGGATTTCATCCCAAATTTAGGGTAAGGTTTTTTATTTGAAATTAGGCTTTTCGGCAGTTGTAGGAAGTGTAGAACACATAGAAATAATGATGTTTTGTTCTAGGATTTTTGGTTTTCAGGGTGTTGAGTGGATAACCTTACGGGTGTAGGACCCACTACAGTAGGGGGATTTTAGCAAAAATCAAGTAAGGGAAATATGCTATGCTAGACAATTTTAGAATGATTTTCAGTATGAAATGTATATTTTACCAGATTATTATTCACAGAAAAAATATATACAATTTATCAATTACGTATTATATGTTTTAAATCATTGTGTGGCTTGAGAATATAAATATAGTACAGAGACATGCTTTATAGTATTTTTTAGAACTATGTTTTACAGAATATACAGGCAGTGAATATATTTTACAGAAATTACAGAATAGGGCGAAAAAGGTGACTGCTTTGAAAACTTCCATTAATACATCTAGTGAATGTAGCGAACTTGACTTTGAGGATGATATGGTCATGCTAACTAGAAAATTCAGTAGATTCTTCAGGAATAATAGAAAACCATACAAAATATATAAGGAGTCTACATCTGATAAGGGAGAGTCGAGTAAAAGAAAGAATAAGTCAAATGCTCCTACATGTTATAACTACAACAAGGTTGGACATATCAAGCCGGATTGCCGCTGTTGACTCTACGAGTCCAATCCGTTTTTGATAATGACAAATCACTTGGTGTTTTATCTGTGCATGGAGTTTGTGAACAGGAACTATATTAAGTATGCATGGAAAGATAACGAGTCATGGAAGCTTTCAAGTAAAGCTTACAAATCTTGGCAAGATCCATGAAACTCAAAGAGTACGAGAAGATGCAAGCGGCAAAGTTCAAGAACATCTTAGGAATGGGTATTTAGAACTCATGTACTTACATTGTCATATGATTTAATTTCAGGCTCAACATAAGTTAGAATGATTTTAGGATTCATGCATTTCATGTACATCATTAAGGAACTTTCATGGACTTAGAAATGTTTTTAAATCATGGAAAATATGGCTTATAAAATACCTAAGAAAAGAAGCAAAGCAGAATTTTAAACTAAAAAAAAAAAATTTGAGAAAAAGGGGACTTCAGTAGCCTGAACTTCACCTCAATCGCCTGAAAAATTTCTTCAGGAGCCTGAAAATTAAGTTCGGTAGCCTAAAGAATTAATGGGAAACACAGCAAGTTGGCCGAAGCACTTTGGTTGCCTTACCTTGGAACCTCAGGCGCCTGAACCCACTTTAGGAGCCTGAACTTCCCTCTTTAGGCACCTGACCCTATATTCCAACTTGATTTTTCAAAGGCTTAAGGAACTTTGGTCGCCTGGGATTTCGACCTTAAGCGCCTGAACTTGCTGGAAACTTAAAAAACTTGTTTTTTATTAAAAGAACTCGCGAGCTATTTCATTGATCCAAAGGCTGAGATCAATTCCAAGGGTAAGACACTATATATACTGAATATCTAAACCCTAAAACGAAGCTAAGACACACAACAAGAGAAGAACACATCGTATTGCAAGATTGTAGAGAAACTTGAGCTGATTGTTTGTACTTCATTCTACTTTCATCGTCTTTGGGCAAATCTATTCCGAAAATCAAAGGGCATTCATTCATTCAACTGTACTTCAATCTAGTATTGAGGTTTGATCTTTCAAGTTATTATTCTTAAGAACTTCTCATCTCATTACGTGTTCTTGATTATCATTAGAAAAGTTTTGATCTTGAGTGTGCATATACGTATAAAAATGGGTTTTTGAAAAGAACATTACTTGAGAAAGTTTGTTAGCTCGGTTGATTGGTTTTTGATTCAAGAGTATATAAATATACATATATATTGTTCAGAGAGCTTATTATTAAAAGAACCTATTTTGATTAAAAGATTGATCTTCAAAGTGCCTATACATATACATAGTTATTCTAAACAAGGTCATTACTTGATTTAGGTTGTGTGATTGATTGAAAGGTTTGATTCAAGTGTGTGTTTGCTAAAGGATCTATATTTTAGATATATTAACGCTTGATTAAACATCCTTGGTACTTATAACTATACATTTTATTGAGGGATACTTTCTTAAAAACAATATACTCAGTTTGTGATTAAACACTTGAAAGAAAACTTTGTGATTTTGATTGATTTAATATTCAAGACAAAGTTTTTATTAATAAGTTCACATCAAATATATTTTGTGCATTTTTGCAAAGTGAACCAAGAATCCTAGTATACTTCAAAACATTTTAAATACATCTTTACTTGGGAGTTTTTGGTTAAATAGGGATTTGTGTGTTGAAGCATATCATACATAAAACGATTGTATCGTTTTCATACATTCATAAGCTTCAATTTTTAATCATATGTTAATGTGTTAGGAAATTGAATTGTACTCACAAGCTTTTGTTAGAAGCATTGTTTTGAGTGTTATTTTTCAGATTCTATTGTATACACGGTTCGATGTGTGAATCGGTGTGTGAGGAGAGAGCTATATCTCTTGTAAGCAGCGGAGTAGGAGGGAGCTGTGCCTCTTGAAAACAGTGGATTGTAAGGGAAGCTCCGTCCCAATTTAAGGAATAGGGATTTAGTAAGTCCTTGAGTGGTTGCTCAAGGCGAGGACGTAGGCCAAGTCGGCTGAACCTCGTAAAACTGTGTTTGTCTTTTCTCTTCCCTTTACTCTTTATTTTTAGCACTACATTTAAATTATGTATATTGCATGCATAGGTTGGATAGTTTCACACATAAGTAATTGAGTAACAAGAATTTATTGGTAAATATATAAGAAGGGTTTAAGCTGTAAATAAGTATCAAAGATTTTTTTTAATACCCAATTCACCCCCCCCCCTCTTGGGATTACATTTAATTCAACACCCGCTACTGAAAAAGGATACTAGGAAAAAGAAGAAAGCTATGAAAATAGGCACTTCATGGAATAAACTAAGTAGCAGTGACTCAGACTCAGACCACTACGACTCAGAGGTTGCAAATTTATGCTTGATGGCACATGATGATGAGGTATCGTCTTCTTACTTTTTATCTTCATATTATTCTTCTGATGATTGTGAATCCGATAGCATGCCTACTTTTAGAGAATTGCAATTTTAATATATGTGTGTCTCTAAACTATTGAATAAAATGACCAAAGAAAATGATGATTTGAAAAAGAAATGCGAAAATTGGTCAAAATTGTTTGGAATTACAAAAACCTCATTCTACAGGACATCGGTCCTAGTTGCTAGAGGGACTTGGAGTGTTGTTTCGATTTTAGATTACGTAAGTGCTTTGTATATATAATAGACTTAGTTCAGAATATCTTTTGGAGATTGTGAGAGCATGTTATGTTTTAAATACAATCGTATGTATTTGAGGATACAGTTAGAAACTCTGGATTTTGTCTATTAGATTCCATATGAATGTATATGTTTTTCGCTATGCAGGAGATTAGATATCAATATGAAACACTCGTGTGTCCCTATTAAGGGCGGGTGGTATATGTATGTTCAATCAGAGACAGGTGTATTATACAAGTGTAGTAGCACTCTAAGTCGTATAAAGGGTCGGGGCGTTACAATATCACCATTCTACAATTTCATGGAAATCTTAAGTCCCTTGAGAATCTTTTTCCACACTTCCTCATCAACTAGTTCAACGTAGGTTTTCATCTAAGAATTCTGATACATTTAATTGGACCCATCAAACAATGGTGGCCAATTTTTGGATTGTCCTTCAACAAGTCCTTGGTTTATCGTGGATGCCTATAAGTCTTTAATCTAGGGTCACAGAAGTACTAGAGCCTTACTCCGATACTAATTGTTGGTTTGGGTAGGCATCCCAATGGGGGTGACTTGAGTGATAAAAAAAAACTTTTTCTTATTTTTGATATAGTAGGCTCTATATTCAATTTGATTAACTTAATGATTAGATTGCATGCAATAGTAAAAAAAAAATATCCACTAACTTAATTAGCTTAGAACTATATGCTTTATAGGATAATAATTTAATTAATTTAATTAATTGGATATATATTCCTTACTTCATTTTCATTTGAATTTTCTTTGAATTCCTTTGAATTTTTATAAATTCCTTTGAAGGTTCATACATGCTTGAATGAATGCCTCTTGGATTTTTTCAATGTTATTCATATTTTACTATCCTTTTACTTTGCTAAGGCCATGAACCCACCACTAGTCTCTTTAGGAAAAAATTATAGCATAGGTTGGTTGATGAGTCACTTTATGGTGTTCAAGGTGTATTGTTGTCTATTGAGGGAGAAGCAGGTGTTTGGATGGATCATTTGGACCCAATTAGGAGGCATATGTCAAACAATAAAGTGAATGATTTTTATTCGGTATTTGGAATAGAATAAAACCTGGTTGCATTCGCTCATTGCACTTGACGGCCAATTTCATTACTCTATTAGAAGTCTTTGTGAATTAATCTTTGCAAATGGTTTTTGACGACTGCATTTTAAGCACACTGCCCAAGTAATTAAGACCATAAGGTTCTTGAGTGAGGTTTGGTTTGCGGCCAGCCTGATTATGCAGTGCATAAATTTTCTTCTTTAGCATTGAAGTTTTTGAAGCATCACCTTTTAACTAAAGGCCTAATTGTGGGCCTTTGACTGCCTTTAGCCCAAATTGGGATCTAATTTAAAGGGTCCTTTAATCACTCAAAATTAGTCACAATAATCTGTCCTTTTAAAATAAAGCTCATTGTGGGCCACAAATCCACAAATCAACAAATAACCAAAATGGGGTTACACTTACAGTAGTTGGCCCATAATTAATTGATAAATCATAACATAGCCCAAACAAAGGTTTTGATTTTAGTTTGTGATGGAATATGTAAAACTAGTGCAGCTACGATTTGGTATCTTTTGTTGGATAGAGTATAAAAAAGTCATATTTTGTTTATACTTTCATTCATATTATGCATGTGTTCATTGAAACTTAGACCCATTCAAGAATCATTACTATACATTCATGCACTATCGTACATACAAGAAAAATAAATTAATATTTAATTGATTATTAGTCATACTATGTAGATTAATAATCAATTTAATATGTTAATTATTTGTTTCATTTACAATTAGTGGTGTTTGTATTTCAACCATTCTTGAATTGTCCAATGTGGAGTTTAGGAAGTCGTATTTACATTATTGTCATCGTTCACGCTTTGTTCATTATCATTACATATTTCTAGAGTGTCTCTACTTGTATTTTTTGGGTGCATAGTGAGGTTTCGTGACAATTTGTTAGTAATGAAAAACGAGAAAAGTGTTCACTTACCCCATCTCGTGTACTTGGAGGGCCATAGGGAGATGCTGCGGAAATTTAGAATGACTATGATCAAGGAATTTTGACTGGCATGTAAATGAAACATTCCTAAATGGGATAGGATCCGTACCCTTTAGAAAAAAAGTGGTTGATTTTAGATTTCACGATGTATCCCTCATAAAAAACATTATGAGAATATAATCAACATCATTTACTTGAACATGTTATAGGCTACTTAATTAACATGGATAAGAGTTTGTGGTGGGTCGAAGTTATTTGTGCATCATCGAGCAGTAATTTCTTTTAAACTAGATTAGTATTACATTACAAGTGTTATATATGTTTACACTTTCAAAGTTGTTAATATAAGGTTTTATATGATAATGTAATGTGATCTCGTTACTGCAAAGCGCAGATGGAAGAAATGCTGCACCAACATCATGGAGATGCTGCGAGTGGCTCCTCCTAATTCAGTTGTAATTGCATGAAGTGCAAGATCATGATCTACTTTTCCATTTTATTTATACTTATCAAATCACATGCAGTTGTGTAGGATGTGCATACAACTGCAAGCATTTGATCTTCACCCAAGTACTCATGGAGATGCTGCATGTGGCTCCTCCTCTCATTAGTATGCATGTAAATGGTAATGATGCAATACAAACTAGCGGTAGGGTCCTGGTGAAATAGGATGACTTATACATGGTCCAAAAGTTGGAACTTTGATAACTACTAGTATTGCAAACAATTACACACTCCAATCTTCTGGACAAACTCATCTAACATTAAACTCTTTCCTAAATTTAATAATGGAGAAGATTAAAATCACCGTACTTACTCAGGTGTCCAAGTTGGGCATACAAGATCCAAACCAAGTGGGATTAGTTCTGACACATTCGTGACATTGAGCTCGACGTGCCGAAGCTGACGGTGCCCAAAAACTCCACCCCGATTGAAAATTATGTGCTTAGAGGAAAACTTAGTAAACTTAGTTTATTTTAAGTACTCAAGTATCCAAATCCGGCATACGAGGTCTAAACTAAGTGGAGTCAATCCTGACACATCTGTCACATTGAGCTAAACCTTCCAGAGCTGACAGTGCCCAAAAACTCCTCCCTAGGAGCTTTTTGCGCACTTAGAAGCAAAGTTAGAAAACAAACAAACTTAGAAAACTTAGTGGATTTTCACACTCAGGTGTCTAAGTTGGGCATACGAGGTCTAAACCGAGTGGGGTTAGTCTTGACACATCCATCACATTGTTTTGGATATGCCGAAGCTGACGGTACCCAAAAACTCGTCCCTAGGAGCTTTTTGCGCACTTATAAGAAAAGTTAGAATTTAAACAAACTTAGCAAACTTAGTGGATTTTAGCACTCAGGTATCTAAGTCAGGCATGTGAGGTCTAAACCAAGTGGGATCAGTCCCACCACGTCCATGACATTTAGCTCGACGTGCCAAAGCTGACGGTGCTAAAAAACTCCTCATCGATTGAAAATTATGCACTTAGAGGCGAACTTAGTAAACTTAGTTAATTTTAAGCACTCAGGTATCCAATTTAGGCACATAAGGTCCAAACTGAGTGAGGTCACTCCAGAAACATCCATAACATTGATCTAGACGTGCCAGAGCTGACGATTCCAAAAAACTCCTCCCTAGGAGCGTTTTGTGCACTTAAAGGCAAAGTTAGAATAAAAACAAACTTAGCAAACTTAGTGGATTTTAACACTCTAGTATCTAAGTCGGGCATACAAGGTCCAAACTAAGCGGAGTCAGTCGCGATGCATTCGTCACATTGATTTGGACGTGTCAGAGATTACGATGCCTAAAAACTCCTCCCTAGGAGCTTTTTGTGCACTTAAAGTAAAGTTAGAATACAAACAAACTTAGCAAATTAACTTAGTGTATTTTAGCACTCAAGTGTCCATGTCAAGCATATGAGGTCCAAACCAAGTGGGTCAGTCCCAACACATCCATCACATTGAGTTGGACGTGTCAGAGTTGATGGTGCCCAAAAACCCCTCCTCGGGAGCTTTTTGCACATTTAGACGCAAATTTAGAATACAAACAAACTTTGCAAACTTACTAGATTTTAGCACTTAGGTATCCAAGTCAGGAATACGAGGTCCAAACCGAGTGGGGTTAGTCCCAATATGTCTGTGACATTGAGCTAAATGTGTCGGGGCTGACAGTGCCTAAAAAACTCTCCCCCGATTGAAAATTATGTGCTTAGAAGCGAACTTAGTAAACTTAGTTGATTTTAAGCACTCAGATTTCCAATTCGGGCATACGAGGTCCAAAATGAGTGGAATCAATCCTGATACGTCTATCACATTGAGCTGACTTGTTGGAGCTAACGATGCCCAAAAACTCCTCCTAGAGAGCTTTTTGCGCACTTAGAAGCAAAGTTAGAATACAAACAAACTTAGCAAACTTAGTGGATTTTAGCACTCAAGTGTCTAAGTCAGGTATACAAGGTCCAAACCAAGTGGGGCCAGTCTCGACACGTCCCTCACATTGAGTTGGATGTGTCGGAGCTGACAGTGCCCAAAACCTCTTCCCCGAGAGCTTTTTGCACACTTAGAAGCAAATTTAGAATACAAAAAAAAAAAAATAGCAAACTCAATGAATTTTATCACTCAGGTGTCCAAGTCAGACATACGAGGTCTAAACCGAATGGGGTCAATCTTGACACATCCTTGACATTGAGTTCGACATTCCAAAGCTAACGGTACCCAAAAACTCCTCTCTGATTGAAAATTATGTGCTTAGAGGCAAACTTAGTAAACTTAATTGATTTTAAGCACTTAGGTGTCCAACTCAAGCATACAAGGTCAAAACTGAGTGGGGTCAGTCCCGACACATCTGGAACATTGAGCTCGACCTATCGGAGCAGACAGTGCCCAAAAACTCCTCCCAGGGAGCCTTTTGGGCACTCAGAAGCAATGTTAGAATTCAAACAAACTTAACAAACTTAGTGGATTTTAGCACTCAAGTATCCAAGTCCAGCATATGAGGTCCAAACTGAGTAGGGTCATTTTCGACTGATCAAACTTAGCTATTTAAAATATTGTATCATTTTTTATTTAACTATGTCTGATCATTTTGCTATCAAATCATTTTTACTTATAGGGTTTGCGGCTTGTCCCAAAAAGACGAGGACGATGTCGAGCACTACAGTTCGATGCAGCATTTTTTTTTTTTTGTATGAATAGAATGGAGTTTAGTATTTGAATTTGAATTTGTATTTGAATTTTGAACAATTTAGTAATTTTGAACAATTTTTATTTGAATTTTGAACAATTTATGAATTTTTCAGTAATTTTAATTCAATGTATGTATGCTGAAATGTAATTACAGGTTTTTACATGAATTAATGAATGATTTAAAATAAATTTAATTATTTTAAAGGATTAGTAACGGTTCTACAATCTTCACTAAAGGTACTACGAGTAAGTGTTAGTGACGGTTTTCAAACCGTCACTAAAAGTAGCTTGTTAGGCTATTAGTGATGGATATACAAATCGTCACTAAAAAGTCCAACTATTAGTGACAGTTTGAAAACCGTCACTAATAGTACCAACACAAAGTATTAGTGACAATTTTCAAACCATCTCTAATAGTACCACTTAGAGTGACGGTTTTTAAATCGTTACTAATAGGACTACTTTTAGTGACTATTTTCAAACTGTCACTACAAATTAGACTTTTAGTGATGATTTTTAGCCGATAAAATGTAGAATTTATAGTGATGGTCTTAGGCTTTTAGTGAGGAAATAAAATCGTCACTAAGACTCCATTATTAGTGACGATTTTAAAATTCGTCACTAATAAGTATTTTTCACCGCCATTTTAGTGACAAATTTGAAACCGTCACTAAGTCGTCACTAATAAGTATTAGTGAAGGGTAAGAGACTTATAGTTTTATCACTTTTATGGCACTTGTTATAGTCAATAATGAAAAGAACATGTTTTTGCTTTGTTTGATAGTTAAATTATGTGTATATAGAACTAAAACGACTCAAAATTCTATGCTTGGGAGAGGTTTTGAATTTAAACTTGTATGAAATTAGAAAAGATGTGATAAAATTATATTGAATTTTATCCAAATTCACCCCAATTCAAATCAGAAGTTAAAAAATTAAAATAAAAAATCTACAAAATCAGCTAAGGACTAAAATCTTTAGTTAGATGACTACTTGACTGAAAGCTAATTATACAATTAGGCTTGTGGCTCATCAATGTACATTAAGCCTTATGTTAGAAGGTGCCAATGTAATGGGGATTTAATGGGTGAGAGATGGCTTTACATGTAATCTCCAGGGATTTGTAAATAAATATCAAATTACTTGTGTTATGGCTTGTATGGTGTTTTCTTACTTGAATAAAATAAGTAGTATATATTTTATCATTGAGCATAAATGTCTCTTGCCTTCCTGATCCATCATTGTTTATATTAATATTTCATGATTATGAGTGGTTGCTGAGACTTATGTGATGCTAACGTTTGTAGGTTTGAATAGGTGATTATTGGCTGACTCTGTTGGGGAGAGCCTCTACGAGTGTCGCGTGGCCCCTTAGTTAAGTCTAATATAGGGTTCTGTGACAGTTGGTATCAGAGCACGGTGTGCATGAGCACCATAAATAGTAGAATGAAAACTTTGAAGTTTGTAAATATAGAGTGCGTTGAGGCACCGGAGGCAAGAGTTGTAAGCCTTGAAACCTTGGAGACGAATTTCTTCGAACTCCAAGCGTTTGTGACAGAATTGTCAAAAGAGAGAGGCATGCCAATAGAGCTTGAGGCCACCTGAGAGAACACTAAAGGAACCCTCTATAGTGTATCTGAGCTTTAGATGAGAATTTTGGAACTTTAGAAATTCATTCCACTTATAAAATCCTTGGAATAAAGACCAATAAAGCTAGAGGTCTTCCAAAGGAACATTGAGCGATTAGAAGCCTTAGAGAATAGGCTACAACAAATTGAGGGCATTGAGCCATTTCTTCGATCCCAAAGGGGAGAGCCAATAGAGCTTGAGGCCTCCCTACGGGAATTAACTAATAATTTCTATGTGCTTGTAGATAATGTCAAAGAATCTATAAGCACCATGAAAGAGGATTTGAAGGAGGTGGATAATCTTCGAAACATAACGGATCAATTTCAGAATGACTTATGAGAGGTGAGTATTAAGCTAAATGCAGTGGCCCAGATGTCTCAAATTCCTATAACTGAAACTTGTGCGGGAAATTGGATTAAGGTGCTAGAACCTAAATGTTTAAGGGTGCTCTAGATGCAAAGGAATTAGACAACTTTGTCTTCAATGTGGAACACTACTTTAAGTGCTCAAGGATTGACATAGAGGAGGACCGAGTTAATATTGCAACAATATATCTTACTGAGGATGCTAAATTATGGTGGAGAACCAAATTTGAAGACATGCAAAACAACCGGTGTACCATTAATACTTGGGAAGAGTTGAAACATGCCTTGAAAGAACAATTTTACCCAAGGAATGCTAAGTATATGGCACGTTGGAAGCTATTTGAATTACAGCATACATGTGACGCCTCGATTTTTCATACCATTTTTTTATAACAATAATAATTAAATCATACACATCCAACATCATATCAGCCACATCAGCAACCCTGATACCACTCACATGACCAGACCCGCATTGGGTACCGGGTAAACAGACGTTTTATTTATATTAACCTAAGGGCGGAAGACATAATGTACTTATCATCCAGGATACAATACCTAGAGTATCAATACCCATATACATACATTTTCTATCTTATACCCAAAACAATACAACCCTAGGGGAATCACACCTCCCTAGTCCAAAAACTCACCATGTATATATATCAAGGTCTCAACTCCCTACTGTCTTAGAGCTCTATCACTTGCTCTGTCTCTGTTCCTTGAAAAGTTTAGATAATTTGGGTGAGACACATCTCAGTAATACGGAATAAATTATTTACAGTGTGTGGCAATATGAGTTCAGTTTTAACATATTTTACATTTCAAATCATCAATTCATCTGAAAAAAAAAAAATACACTGACATATGTGCTCATAATCATATAGATATAAAACACCAGCTTTTATAAGCTTTAAAACCATTTCTCAAATTCATTCTTACACAACCTATATTTACTAGCAAAGTTTCTGAGGATAGGGGAGATTGCATGCCCATACATGCAGCTCCCCTTTGCTCTGACATCGTTTGTAACCTTACCTGATTAACTCGGGTTCGACTACAACTGATACTCATCAAGACACTCACCTTACTCAGTAAGACCTCAGGCGGAGAGTTTTACTTCACCTCAATTATTTATGTTATTTGAAATTAGAATAGCTTTCCCAAAAGGGGAGTGAATTAGATTAATTAAAAATTTAACCTCTTTTCAACTTCTTTCTAATACAACAACAAGAATGTAAATCAATCAGCTTATGATCACAACCAAATCACACCACAAAGTACTGAAAAATTAGAAACACAATCCAACCAACCAAAGTATAAAAATCAATCAATCATTCAAGAATTTTATGCTTTTTGGTAGCAGCCCTATAGTTGTTTGCAAACCCTGCTTTGGATGAAATTTTATTGCGTTTCTCTTAGTCAAGATTTCTGAAAATTAACCAACGTACTCCCTTGTGGGTTTCGCAAATGAATAATTAAAACGTACTTTCTAAAATCAAGAGTCTTCTTTGAATTTGGATTTTAAGCCCTGCAACCTGCACTTAGCATACACAAGAATATATGGTGTAGAAAATAAAGAGAGTAGGGATGAGAAGAACACCGAGTTTTACAAGGTTCGGCTCATCCCCAACCTACATCCTCGCCTTTAGTCAATTCCACCAAAGGATTCCACTAAGTATGCTTTTTTCTGGGCGGAGCAAGACTTTTACAATATTCCTTCTTTTTCAAGAAGAGAAACCTCTCCAAGTGATCAATCTCCGCTTGGTACAACAATCCAAACAAGCTTTGAACCATCAATGATACAATAAGAGAAGGCTACAATAATCTGAGTACAAAGAAACTCTCAAAATAGAGTAGAGTTGTACAAGTTAGAGCACAGATTATACTTCAATCAAATAATAATAAAGAAAATATGATGCTTAAGTATAGAGATCACCAAAGGTTCGTTGATTAAGAAAACTTAGTATAAGAATCATGATTCGATGATTTAGCAATGATTTCAGAACTTTTCTCCGAGATGGAGTGTGAGCAATAGAGAGCTTTGAAAGTGATTGTAAGCTTTGAATGCAAAAGTGCTGAGTAATTACTTGGTAATTGAATTATTGGGATTAAAGGAGTATTTATAGGCATTTTAGAATTAGTTTCCTTGTTCCCCAAGTGACTTGGAGTGTCCACCATGTTTTTATAACATTCATATTTGAAAAACCAATTTTGGAAATTTTCCCATTGAAGTTTAAAAAATCAAAACTCGTGGAGTTAGTCAGCTGACCAGGCGACTGGGTAGTGTATTTCCATAGGGTCAGTTAGCTGGACAGGCAGCCGACACCCTTCTATCTTAAAAAAATTAAAATAGGAAATTGTCAGTTGGCTCGCATGACACAGTTCAATATGGGTCAGTCGGCTGGGTGTTTTAAGTTCATTAATTCAGTTGGTTAGACAGTTAATTTCCTTGTTGATTTTTTGTCAGTCGGCTGACTGAACCTAGAGTATTTCTAGTCAATCAGCTGACCAGTCATTTTTCTGATTTTTCATTTTTGTTTTATGAATTTAATTTTTTTCTCTTGTTTTGATCTTTCATAAAACATTTTCCGGGATTTTAAAATAGGTCTCTAAGTCCATGTATTTCCCTTAAAAAGTTTCGTATTTTCTAAATTATATTTGATACGAAGTACTTACAAATAGCTTTTCTAAATATGGCATTTGAATACTAAATCTTCAAGTCTCTTGATGATCCTCTTGACTTCAAGTCCCTTTTGGTCTTTAAGCTTTTTCATTTGTCTTTAAATACTCAATGAAGCTTTCTCTTGATTTGTTTTTTTATTTCTAGCTTGCTTCCATGACAAATGTAAGTGTTGAGTTATGTATACCTGAAATAAAGTCACTCAACAACACATGTTAAAACATCTTCATTTGTTATCATTAAAACAATATTGAAAAGCCTAGTTAGGCTAATAATCCCCCCCCCCCCTTTTTAATGATGACAAATGAGAAACAAAGATGAGGATAAAACAAACTCCACCTTACTATATGCATTCTTTAACATGTGCTCAAAGTCATAAATATACCATATTTCATACATGTGCTCAAGTCATAAATATACCATATTCCATACATGTGATCACACATCATCATAAATATGCCATACATATTATTCCATACATAGTACTAACATCATCATAAATATTCCATACATAAATAATACTCCATCTTTGCTTTTCATAATCTCTCCCCCTTTGGACATCAATAAAAAAACAAGGGAAAATAAACAAGCAAAGCTACCAAGCTTAAGTGTTTTATCATACAATGTTCCAAAAGTACAACCAAAAAGTTTCAAATATCATATTTTTAAGAAACATATTAGTTATCATCAGCTTCATCTTCTTCTTCTCCTAATCCATCATCTTCGCCTTCTTCAGATGCATGCTCCTCTTCTATGTCTTCCTTATCATCATCGTCGCCATTTTTGGAATCCTCTTCATCACTTCCATCATTACTAGCAAGAGCAGAACTAATATCCATAGGATCAGTGGGATGATAGGAACTAGCTAAGTGTTTCTCGAAGCGACTTAAACGGCCATCAAGAGAGGAATAATTAGCTTGAAGAGCTGAGAAGTTGGTTTGAAAGGATTGGATTCCTATTTGCATGTTTTGGTTGAAGCTTGTGAATTGTTCGTAAAATGGATTAAACCATGGAGGATTGTTGGGGTAGTTAGGCTTACAAACTCTTGGTTTTGATGATAACAAAGTAAAGTTATGATTTGCTCAAATTTCCTATACCCTAACATGAAAGCTTACAAGGATCAAGAAACAAGGAAAGTCACATGTGAATACCAGAGATCCATAATGAAAGCTCATAGAAGTCTGAGAGATTGAAGAGCAATATTGAAAGTACTCGAAGCAAAGAAAGTGTCAAATCATCTTAGGACAAACTCTTTGTAAGTACTTCAAGTTGGTTAAATATGAATCTTCATTTTGAAGCTCATTAGGCAAAGACACTTAGAAATCTGAAGTTTTTAGAACCATGGAACATGTTTTTCAAAAGTTAAATCAAGTTAAAATTCTAAGGTTAATTAAACAAAAGAGAGAGAAACCAAAAAATGACTTACAGCCTGTCGCGACGTCCCCGGGAGCGCGTGGGCCCCGGGAGGCGAAATTAAAATCATTTTAATATTTTTATGGAAAAACATGGAATGTCGGAGTCGCCACTAACCTTTAGTGTGGTTAGAACACGTGATGACTACCCCGTTAGGGGTAAAATAGGTCTACATTACTAGAGTTAGGCTCGGGAGTTCGGTTACACGAGGGGAAGGTACAAGCACCCCCTACGCGCCCGTTCTTACGAACGGTACCTAATTAATTTGAAATTATTCCTAAGTTAATCTAATAAGTCCTTAAATTACTTCTTTTTGTGAATTTATAAATATCTATGAAAAATAAATAAATAAATAAATAAATATATATATATATATATATATATTCCCTCAGAGCTTAAGGTACGTGAAGCCCGAAGGCTCATACCCTTGCAATAAAATCATAGGGATTAAAAATCAAGAAAATACTTAGGAAAGTATACTCCCAAATTTTGGAAATCTTATAGATTTTTTAATGGAAAAATACTAGCATGGGAGGTTTCAATACGTGATAATAGGATAATCAACAACTACTAAAATATCAAAAAAAAAAAAAGGTAATAAAATACCATATATATTGAAAGTACTAAAAACACCATATGAAGTAGTACCCTATATGTTAAAATACTAAAAATACCCTAATAGGTGATACTAAACATAGTAATAATACCATATAATTCATAATTATGACAATAAACATATAATATGAACTTAAATACTAAAAAAAATACCATATAAACTAATAATAATACTAAAATGCCATAATAATAAACTAAAATTATAAGCTACATTATAAATACCACCATAAGCATAATGTAAACATAATGATAAAGATAAACCTAATAAACTACGCCTAAAGATAAACATAATAATATATAAACATAGTAATACCTATAAATACCACAATATATATTAGATGAACATAGGAACAATATAAACATGATAATGAACAACATACCAAAACATCACACGCTAATGATAATACTACAATAAAAGACAACCATATTCATTATTTAATATACATTAATATAAACAATAAAAATTTAAACCTAAATTAATACTATGACAAAAACAAACCCTGCAAAAAAAATAAAAATAAATAAATAAATAAAATAGAATAAAATAAATCAACGTCAAATATATATATACTTATATGAAACCTGAATTAATATTATTGCAAAAGGTGGAAAAATCCTGCGAAAAATAGAATAATGTTAGATATACACATGTATAAAGCTCCACTTAAATGTACAAAAAGAAAATAATAATAATAATAATTAAACTTTACATGTCAAACACTAATGAAAATACTACAATAAAAGACAACCATATTCATTATTTAACATACATTAATATAAACAATAAAAATTTAAACCTGAATTAATACTATGACAAAAACAAACCCTGCAAAAAAATAAAATAAAATAAAATAAATCGATGTCAAATATATATATACATATATGAGACCTGAATTAATATAGAATAATGTTGGATATACACATATATAAAGCTCCAATTAAATGTACAATAAAAAAAAAAATTAAACTTTATATGTCAAAACGCCACAAGCAGGCATGTGTGTGACAGTGTGAGTGCGTGTGTGTGTTTTGTGTGTCTACATGCAGTGGGGCTTACAGAGGGGGCCGGAGTTTGGGTCATGGAGCAAAGGAGACAGCCGGAGTTGGGGTTGGAGTTGCTGGGTTCGGCTTTGCTGGTTCGTCGGAGGCGGTGAAGGCTGGGGCAGAGGTGCTTAGGTCTCTGGTTCGACGAAGAGTTGCAGAGGAGGCGCTAACGTTGGCTGGTATGGCAGCAGAGACGTCGATGGTGGAGCTGTGGTCGGGTCTGCGCTGGTGCTGGCAGCAGGAGGTTGCCGCGGTCGCCGGAAAGGAGGAGCTCTGATCGTTGGCCGGAGTTGCAGAGTTACTGTGCATGACCGGAGGGAGGCTGGGAGAAGGTTTGCCGCAAGGTGGTTGCTGTGTAGCTCTCGAGTGGTTGCAGCGGCAGAGATGAGCAGCGTGACGACGCTGGGCCGTGACGCTCGGCACTGGTGTGCTGCTGCTGCTGCTGAGGGGTAGTGCCGGAAGAAGAAGAAGAAGAAGAAGAAGAATGCGGCAGATTTTTTTCTTTTGCTTTGCTGTGCGCTGCCCCCCCCCCCCCCCCACATTGGCAGTGTGCCTCATTGCCCTTATATATAAAAAAAAATTGAAAACCCTAAAACCAAACTTCCCTTTTTGAATTTTTTTTTTTTTATGCTTTTATTCTTATAGTAATAATGAAAAAGGAAATAATAATAATAATAATTATCATAATAATATAAGTATCCATAAGATAATAATAATAATAATACTACTATTAATAGTAAATAATAATAAATAATTATGGTAAAAATAAAAATAATAGAGATATTATCAGTAAAATAATAATAATAATAATAATAATAATAATAATAATAATAATAATAATAGAGTAATAATACAAAAAGTAATAATAATAATAATAATAATAATAATAATAATAATAATATATCAAAAATAATAACAATAAAATAAATGGAAAACAAAAATAATTATAGTAAAGTACAAATAAAATAAAGATAATAAAAGTAATAATAATAATAATAATAATAATAATAATAAAAATAATAATAATAATGATAATAAAAATACTAGAAAAATAATAGTAGAGTACTAATAATATAGGAAAATAATAATAATAAAAGAGGGGACCGAGTGTTCTATTTGGTTAGGGCAAAAATAGGGTGTCTACAGCTGCCCCTCTTTGTAGGCTTAGTTGCTTCAATGTAACGGTAGGAATTCTCTTACGTTTTTTGTAGCAACAAGCCCGCAAAGATAAAAGACACTTATTTTAGCCAAGCCATTCAACTCTCTATGGCTTTTCAGGTTAATCAAGAGTTGTTTATTTCTGCCAACCAGAGACGATCTGCACTGAATGTAAGAATCCAGGTTAAGGTACACAGGGATGACTTGCTACGAATGTAAGAATCCGAGCCGTAGGGATACGATGATCCAGCCATGGGGCACAATGATGGCTTGGTTCGAATGTAAGAATCTGAGCCGTAGGGACACGATGATCCAGCCATGGGACACAATGATGGCTTGCTTCGAATGTAAGAATCCGAGCCGTAGGGACACGATGATCCAGCCATGGGACACAATGATGGCTTGCTTCGAATATAAGAATCCGAGCCGTAGGGACACGATGATCCAGTCATGGGACACAATGATGGCTTGCTTCGAATGTAAGAATCCGAGCCGTAGGGACACGATGATCCAACCATGGGACACAATGATGGCTTGCTTCGAATGTAAGAATCTGAGCCGTAGGGACACGATGATCCAGCCGTGGGACACAATGATGGCTTGCTTCGAATGTAAGAATCCGAGCCGTAGGGACACGATGATCCAGCCATTGGGACACAATGATGGCTTGGTTCGAATGTAAGAATCCGAGCCGTAGGGACACGATGATCCAGCCATGGGACACAATGATGGCTTGCTTCGAATGTAAGAATCCGAGCCGTAGGGACACGATGATCCAGCCATGGGACACAATGATGGCTTGCTTCGAATGTAAGAATCCGAGCCGTAGGGACACGATGATCCAGCCATAGGACACAATGATGGCTTGCTTCGAATGTAAGAATCCGAGCCGTAGGGACACGATGATCCAGCCATGGGACACAATGATGGCTTGCTCCGAATGTAAGAATCCGAGCCGTAGGGACACGATGATCCAGCCATGGGACACAATGATGGCTTGCTGCGAATGTAAGAATCCGAGCCGTAGGGACACGATGATCCAGCCATGGGACACAATGATGGCTTGGTTCGAATGTAAGAATCTGAGCCGTTGGGACACGATGATCCAGCCATGGGACACAATGATGGCTTCCTTCGAATGTAAGAATCCGAGCCGTAGGGATACGATGATCCAGCCATCTCAACCAGTAACAAGGTGTGCAAGCAAAGTTTTGAAAGTTGTTACTCTATTTGGAGAATGCACTTGGGGTAAAGTCCGAATGTCAATAAATGAATCCCCTTATCTTTGGGATCTATTGCCCTAGTTCAAAATAAATCAATGTGTGTCTAGGGTCAACTTGCCCCAGTTTTCCAAGTAAATCAATGTGTGCTTGGGGTTAGTTACCCCGGCTCATAATTAAACACAATAGGAATCTCTCCATCAAGGATGTCAAATAATCATTCGAAAGCTCAAGACAAGTGTGAAGGGTGCTCTATTGGTGCTTGTGATGCTAGAATGCAATGATATGCTGCTATATGTATGTATGTTGCTAACTTATAATGCAGTGATATGTTGCTATTGATATGCATGTTACTAACTTGTGATTATATTTTTTATTTTTTATTTTTTTGTAATGTATGAAACGTACAATGGTGATGCCTGGTAACGCGTGAAATGCATGACAATGCATGAGATGCGTGGTAATGCGTGAAATGTAGGGCAATGCAATAAGATGTATGGTAATACATGAAAGGTAAATAATGGATGCAATGGATGACAATGCATGAAATGTAGGTAATGCATGAAATGCATGGCAGTACATGAGATGTATGGTAATGCATGGAATGCATGACAATGCATGAAATGCATGACAATACATGAATATTTTCTCCCAATGACCTCATGATCAATGTCCTCATCTTTGGTCTCCACATGAAACTCGCCATATTTGAATGGATCTGTAACTGATCTTGGCTTAATCTTCTTTATTCATCCAGTCATGAAAGTGATTGACTCGGCTCAAAAATCACAAAATCTGCCCCAATTGAATGGACCTACAGCTAATCTTGACTCTGATTTCCTATTCCAATCCGATAAGAAAGTGCTCGAATGGGACCTACTGAGACTCAACTTGGAATTTGCCCCAGTTAAATTCATCAGCCACCGATCTTGACTTTATTGCTGGATTCCTTTTGAACTTGACATAACATTTGCCCCAGTTTGACTGCTCTTTCTCCACAAGGATCTTCTTTATAGAAATTTCTGGTGATTCTGAAACTCTTTGACTATCCATCCTCTTTTAATGCTCTAAAGAATAAGAAGGGTTCCCTTTTTTCTTTTTATTTATTTATTTTTTTTTTTGTGATTTTAAGGAACGAGGAATGATTATGCAATTATGACATCAACTTGCTAAATCAAAAGGCCATCAGCACAAAATAAATGTTTTACCATGTTTTAATGCTATCATAGGGAAAAATTCATACCAGTATTCAAAAGTCATGTAACGTTAATTTCTCAACCAAGATGACTGTCCTTCTCATCAACTGCCCCAGTTTCATCAACCCATGCTTTGATCTCAAGATGGTCTTTAAGACTCGGGATGAAACGTAGGCTTAGGGATGTAGGATTTCAAAATAAAAGGAAAACTAAGGCTCAATAATACCACCCCAAATAATGTTTTATGCCCCCAGTTCGAGTTGAGGCGCTTTTACAAGATGTTGACCGAACTTGTTATTTAAACAAGCTGCCTACGTACCTTTTCAGGTTCAGGTCATCACGTAGTTCAGACTCAACATTGAGTCTGACAAATCATTTAAGACAACAATGTATACCAATCTGGTCAGGACTTTCATTTGGACCGTAATGTAGGCTAAGGATATGGGTTAAAAAATAAAGGAGTTACATAAGGCCCAAAATCATCAATTTCATCAAGGGTAATTTGGTCAAAGATCACATATGTAGTAAGTCCCTTATTCTCTTTCTTCTTCCTCCTGCTTTTCTTTTTTTTTTTTCTTTTAATCTTCTTTTCCTTATTTTCCTGCAACTTTCATTTTTTCTTTTATAAAGGAATCTTGTCTTCATTTTCATTTGAACTTCAATTGGTACCAATCTTTTAAAAAAACTGCCCTAGTGTGGGGTGTGATCCTTTGATGGGTTCATCAAGAAATGAATCTTTCAGGCTCAAACAGGGTTTGCAAGGGATTTCTTTTTTTGACTTTCTTTTGGGTAGCAGAATAATGACCTATCATCCTTTTGGTAATGACTATTGTCTCAAATGATTTGCCAAACGCTAAGGGACCCAAACCCAGGTTGAATTTTTTGTGATCTGACTTTTAAGAAAAAGCTGGTTTAACATTCAGGCTCAATTTGGTTAACAAATGGTAAATCATTGTTTGGGTTCTTTTAGGGATAACTGGTCAGCCAAAGAGGGTCATCCATCATTTGATCAAAACATGAGTGATTAATTTATCAACACAGTGCAGCCACCTTGTTGAATTCCTTGGAAAGTAAAAAACTTCTTCATAACCTCTGAATTCAATGATTGTTTCATCCTTTAATATCTCTTTCTAACTCATGAACATTGGCAATATTACTTTCCCTATTCCGGCATGAAACATAAGTAAACAAAATTTGGCAAACGAACTCATAATGCAAGTGAGATAACGAAATGCATAATTCATTTTATTGAATATAGAAACTATTTCGAAACACAGGCGTCCACGGATTACAAAAAGCAAATAACAATGGAAAACAAAAGAACATCAACTGAAAAGGATTAGATAGTCAAAAGTTCGGTACTCCATCACTTTAGCCTCGGTGGATAACGACTGAAACCATTGATTTGGGAACCCCCCTGATATGTTAACCACTTCCTTCCTCGTGTTTAGGCAAAGGATTCCCCTGGACTCCTGATTGCTTGTCATCAAAAGCTAACCATCCTGCATCTCTTAACGATTGCACCTTATGCTTAAAAGTCCAATAGCGATCAATAGTATGGCCGTGAGAGTTAGCATAGTACTCACAACGAACCCCAGGATCATACCACTGTGGAGGAGGGTTCGCAACGGGCGTCCCAAGGATTGAAGATACCATCCCCCTTTCCCGCAGCTGAGGAAATAATTCCGCATATGTCATGGGAATGGGATCTACCCTTCGGAAGTTTCTAGTCACATTCCTATCTTGTGTTTGCTGATTCGGTGGACCAGAGTGAACAATCAGGGGCCTTGTGCATGTATGCGCCGTTTGATTTACCATGGGCTCAAAACCAAAGTTTCTCTTGGGCCATTGGTTCCCACCTCTGGTGTACTGATTCTTCTAATTAAACTGCCCCTGTATCATTTGTGCCTCTTCCTCCTTCTTCCTATTAGTCCACCTTTTGCCTAAACCAGTTTCCGAGCCACTATCCTTGACTAGGCCTGCCTTGATATCGCCTTCAATTCTTCCTCCCGCAGCCACAATATCCATAAAATCATGGGGAGTTGCTCCCCGAAGGTGCGTACGGTAGGGGTCTTTTAATGTGCTCACAAACAAGGAGATGGCCTCTCGGTCACTCACGGGGGGGTCCACTTGGATCGACATATCCCTCCACCTATAAGCATATTCTCTAAATGTTTCGGTGGATTTCTTCTCCATCTCTTGTAGAGTCATTCGATCAGGCGCCATTTCCGTCACATGGCAGTAGTGAGTAACAAAGGCGTTGGCTAAATCCTTCCAAGTGCGGACCCAAGCCTTATCTTGCTGAACGTACTAATGGATGGCGGACCCGGTCAAACTACTTTGAAAGCAATGCATCATTAGTTTTTCATCGTCTGAGTACACAGCCATTGCTTGGCAGTACATCACTAAATGTGTTCAAGGGCACCGGGTCCCGTCAAACTTTTCAAAGTCTGGCATTTTGAACTTTGGCGGCAGGGTGACTTTAGGCACCAAGCAAAGGTCATTTGGATTAACAGAATCGAAAGTATTAGAACCTTCCATTGCTTTTAAGCGCTCTTCTAATACGTCACAACGACGCTCAGCCTCAGATTTGCTGATCCCCATATCAGAAGGTACTAATGGAGGAGTTCCTACTACTGGGAACCCCTGTGCTGGCATAGCAGGGATGAAAGGAGGCATATTTGGCAATGGACCCCCCATGACACCAGGCGGTGGAATTGATGTTTGTCCATGATCTGGGGTGAACCCTGGGGGATGAGCGGGGTCCACATCTACTTCAGGATCAACATGCACTGCCTTTCCCTTGTTCATCAGTAACTCCAGAACCTTACTTATCTTGTCATTTATCTCTTCTTGTCCTTGTTCTAGACCCAGGACTCTATTTTCCAATTATTCACTCATTTCTCTCACTTTTCGCCTGGTATTGCACTGATGCGTGGTGGTCTCAATTATTGCTTTATATTACTCAAACGACCTCTTTGAACTGAAAACCAACAATTTCCTCTTTAGAATCATGAATGCACAATTATGTACTGCATGAGTGAATGTGTTTTGATGCATGATTAGGTATGCAATAGGTGTTTATGCATGGATGCAACTAGTGCGCTTATATATACAAACAAAGATATGAGTGTGCATGCAACCTATCGTGCATGACTATGTATGAAATGAAGTGCATGCATACGATGTAACCTAAATGACAACTTAGCCAGGATTCTAGAAAATTCCACTAATGAAATATTTCAAAGATTAAAACGACCATTGATGGGTGACGATTTCAATACAATTTCTTCGCTCAACCATTCCTTTATTTGATGATGGTCAATGTACCTTAGACCCCACAAAGGGTCAAATTATGGTCTGAGTTTGGGGTTGACCCAAGCTAGTCAACCCATTGGATTCATTCAATGTGAACTTGTGGACTTTAGTGTGCACTTGGGCCTCAAGTATTTTAAAATGTGGGCTTCAATGTATTTCATGATGAGATCAGGCCCAAGTTGAATAGGAATTGGGCTTGGATTATTTGAAGAATGTCGGCCCGAATTTTTAGGTAATAGGGCCGAAGCCCTCTTTTGAAATCTGGGTTTGACCCTTTTTGAAAATTAGGCCTAGGCCGAGTTTTTGCTTAGGAAAAGGTCGGGCCCAAGTTTGTTTTTAAAGAATCGGGCCCGAGTTTATTTGAGAAGGGGTTGGGCTTACCCCTATTTTAAAATGTTTGGGCCAAGTGCTTCATTTTTTAAAAGATGGGCCATTGTCTCATTATTGGGCTTTTTCAGAATACTGGCTAAGTAGTATGTATATCTAAAGTGGATGCAAAATGAAAGATATAATACAAAGTATCTCACAACATATATACAACATACTATACGTGGAGTAGGATGTGGCTCCTGTCCCAACCCAGGGTAGGTATATATATACAGGGTTCGTCATGGCACTATCCTAATTAAGGGAAAACTATGGACAAGTACGTGTGGGTAGGCTCTAATCCCTATTGACAAAAAGGTCCCCAGTTTGAAATTTCATCCTCCCCCATAGGGGTCCGGACAAAACTCGCACTGAGCGGGGTGATTCGCGGGTCCCATCAAGCTTAAGCTACGAAGGGACAAACGCCATTACACCCCTATCTAATCTTAGCAGGTAAAGCCCGGGTATAGAGCGTGTGAGCGTGTGAATTTAAATTTAACCTAACCCCGCTATCCCCACATTTATTCACATGCTATAAACAATATGGAAACAAGATATCTACAATTAATATATATATTCAAAAGATAAGGAAACACAATATATGAAATTAATATGTTTATTCAAAAAATTTGGAAACAAAAAATAAGGAAACAAAATATTTATGATTAGTATACAAAATATCTATAATTAATATGCTTATTCAAAATATCTACAATTAATATGCTTATTCAGTATATTTGGAAACAAAATATCGACAATTAATATTCAAAAAATTAGGAAACAAAATATTTTTAATTAATTAAGGTTATTTACAAATTATGGAAGTAAAATATTTACAATCAATCAGAGTTATTTACAAATTACAATATTCACAAAATAAGGAGTAATTAAAAGATTTATTAAATTTGAACTTGGGATAATTTCTAATTAATTAATGGCTTGACTCTCTAAGGTCCCCAGCGGAGTCGCCAAGCTGTCGCGATGTCCCCGGGAGCGCGTGGGCCCTGGGAGGCGAAATTAAAATCATTTTAATATTTTCATGGAAAAACATGGAATGTCAGAGTCGCCACTAACCTTTAGTGTGGTTAGAACACGTAATGACTACCCCGTTAGGGGTAAAATAGGTCTACATTACCAGAGTTAGGCTCGGGAGTTCAGTTATGCGAGAGGAAGGTACGAGCACCCCCTACGCGCCCGTTCTTACGAATGGTACCTAATTAATTTGAAATTATCCCTAAGTTAATCTAATAAGTCCTTAAATTACTTCTTTTTGTGAATTTATAATACCTATGAAAAATAAATAAATAAATAAATATATACATATATTCCCTCAGAGCTTAAGGTACGTGAAGCCCGAAGGCTCATACCCCCACAATAAAATCATAGGGATTAAAAATCAAGAAAATACTTAGGAAAGTATACTCCCATATTTTGGAAATCTTATAGATTTTTTAATGGAAAAATACTAGCATGGGAGGTTTCAATACGTGATAATAGGATAATCAACAACTACTAAAATATCAAAAAAAAAAAAAAAGTAATAAAATACCATATATATTGAAAGTACTAAAAACACCCTAATATGTAATACTAAATTTCCTAAAGATACCATATGAAGTAGTACCCTATATGTTAAAATACTAAAAATACCCTAATAGGTGATACTAAACATAGTAATAATACCATATAATTCATAATTATGACAATAAACATATAATATGAACTTAAATACTAAAAAAATACCATATAAACTAATAATAATACTAAAATGCCATAATAATAAACTAAAATTATAAGCTACATTATAAATACCACCATAAGCATAATGTAAACATAATGATAAAGATAAACCTAATAAACTACACCTAAAGATAAACATAATAATATATAAACATAGTAATACCTATAAATACCACAATATATATTAGATGAACATAGGAACAATATAAACATGATAATGAACAACATACCAAAACATCACACGCTATTGAAAATACTACAATAAAAGACAACCATATTCATTATTTAATATACATTAATATAAACAATAAAAATTTAAACCTAAATTAATACTATGACAAAAACAAACCCTGCAAAAAAAATAAAAATAAATAAACAAATAAAATAGAATAAAATAAATCAACGTCAAATATATATATATATACTTATATGAAACCTAAATTAATATTATTGCAAAAGGTAGAAAAATCCTGCGAAAAATAGAATAATGTTAGATATACACATATATAAAGCTCCACTTAAATGTACAAAAAGAAAATAATAATAATAATAATAATTAAACTTTACATGTCAAACACTAATGAAAATACTACAATGAAAGACAACCATATTCATTATTTAACATACATTAATATAAACAATAAAAATTTAAACCTGAATTAATACTATGACAAAAACAAACCCTGCAAAAAAATAAAATAAAATAAAATAAATCGATGTCAAATATATATATATATATATATATATATATATATATATATATATACATATATGAAACCTGAATTAATATAGAATAATGTTGGATATACACATATATAAAGCTCCAATTAAATGTACAATAAAAAAAAAATTAAACTTTATATGTCAAAACGCCACAAACAGGCATGTGTGTGACAGTGTGAGTGCGTGTGTGTGTTTTGTGTGCCTACATGCAGTGGGGCTTACAGAGGGGGCCGGAGTTTGGGTCATGGAGCAAAGGAGATAGCCGGAGTTGGGGTTGGAGTTGCTGGGTTCGGCTTTGCTGGTTCGTCGGAGGGGGTGAAGGCTGGGGCAGAGGTGCTCAGGTCTCTGGTTCGACGAGGAGTTGCAGAGGAGGCGCTCACATTGGCTGGTATGGCAGCAGAGACGTCGATGGTGGAGCTGTGGTCGGGTCTGCGCTGGTGCTGGCAGCAAGAGGCTGCCGCGGTCGCCGGAAAGGAGGAGCTCTGATCGTTGGCCGGAGTTGCAGAGTTACTGTGCGTGGCCGGAGGGAGGCTGGGAGGAGGTTTGCCGCAAGGTGGTTGCTGTGTAGCTCTCGAGTGGTTGCAGCGGCAGAGATGAGCAGCGTGACGACGCTGGGCCGTGACGCTCGGCGCTGGTGTGCTGCTGCTGGTAGTGTGCCTCATTGCTCTTATATATTAAAAAAAAATTGAAAACCCTAAAACCAAACTTCCCTTTTCGAATTTTTTTTTTTATGCTTTTATTCTTATAGTAATAATGAAAAAGGAAATAATAATAATAATAATTATCATAATAATATAAGTATCCATAAGATAATAATAATAATAATAATACTATTAATAGTAAATAATAATAAATAATTATGGTAAAAATAAAAATAATAAAGATATTATCAGTAAAATAATAATAATAATAATAATAATAATAATAATAATAATAATAGAGTAATAATACAAAAAGTAATAATAATAATAATAATAATAATAATAATAATAATAATAATATATCAAAAATAATAACAATAAAATAAATGGAAAACAAAAATAATTATAGTAAAGTAAAAATAAAATAAAGATAATAAAAGTATTAGTAATAATAATAAAAATAATAATAATAATGATAATAAAAATACTAGAAAAATAATAGTAGAGCACTAATAATATAGGAAAATAATAATAAATTAATAATAATAATAATAATAAAAGAGGGAACCCAGTGTTCTATTTGGCTAGGGCAAAAATAGGGTGTCTACACAGCCAGCTGACAGATGACTGCTTGTCACAAGACAGACGACTGGCATATTTTTGTAAAACTTTAAACACAAGTTAGAAGTCTGACAGACGACTATCAAGCAATTGATTGACGACTGCCAGTAATAGTTGAGTCATTTTTGTGTGACTGCCACCCTTCTAAGTTTGTTTTTAAAGCTAAGTTGTTCTGGTGACAGACGACTACCAAGCTGAGAATGGGTGACTGCCACCCTACTAAGTTGTTTTAAAACTGAATTATTCTAGTGACAAACGACTACCAACATAAGGACAGTCGACTACCACCTTTCTGTCTGTAAAAATATGAACTTTATACATGGACAGACGATGGCCAAGACTTCACAGTCGTCTGGCTCGTGACAATTTTCAAAATTCTCAACAGGCATATTTTTGAAATTTAAATTATTTGAAGCCCAAATTAATTTACAACTTGGACACTACTCCAAGTAAACTTAGGGAACAAGTAAGAAGTCTTTCTTCATCTATAAATACCCTCATGGTTCATCAATTTAAATACCAAGAAATCAATTCAACTCTCATACTCTCTCAAAGCTTACTGAAATTCTGAAAGTTCTCTATTGCTCTCATCACTCACGAAAATCTCTGAAGTTTAGCTGAGTTTCTCACTGAGTTTGTGCGTCGATTGTTGATTCTTTCATCTATTGAAAGATACCTACGGTGATAAATTTCTAGAGCTTCATTCTGAAATTCATATTCTGAATTTACTGAAGTACATAGTTTTTTAATTTGTACTAATCAGCTCTTTGAGGAGCAAGTTCTTATACGTCCTGTTTTATATCTTTGTTACAGATTAATTGACGGTTTGAGTGTTGAATCATTGGACCAAACAAGGGGATATTGTTTGGAGAAAGCGGGCTCTAGCCTCACCCAAAGAGTGTTGTAACTAGTATTGTTCCTCCTGGTAAAGGAACGGTGATAGTGAATCCCTTCGTGGTTTTTCCAAGGGCGAGGACGTAGGCTGTGTTGAAGCCGAACCTGGTAAAAACCATGTGTTCTTCTTTATATTCCCTACTCTTTATTTTTCAGCAAAAGATATAATCAGTGTGAATGCTTTAAAATTCGACTCTAAGTGTTCGGTTGTTAAATAGACAGGAAAGTAATTTGTTTTGGATTGATCAGCATTGATTGCAGAAACCGAAAGGGACTACGTTGGTTGATCATCCTTGACTTATTAATCTGAAAGTTTATTTAAAAGTTGAATATTAGGAAGAAGAATAATTGTGATACAAGGCTTATAACAAAGTTCAGCAAATTTTCATATTGATATAGGGGCTATTGTTACAAGGATTGAGTAATTGATTATATTATTTTGATTGTGATAAATTTTGTGATTGTGTTTAAGTTTTGGTTATTGTTATAACTCAAAAGAACTAAGACAAAGGAGAATAAAATTTTTAAATCCCAATTCACCCCTCTCTTGGGAAGCTATTCCAATCTCAAGGAGGATCGGTAATAGGAGGAGGTAGACGTGCTTGACCTCCGCTACCCTTAAGAATCCATCCATTATCATACTTTACATAGCCCATTAATTTAAGAGTTGTAGAATTGAAAATATCATAGTGGGTACATTTTACAAAGAGATCGGAGGAGGAGGATATTTGAAGTTTTGCAAAAAGCATATTTAGGATGCCTCCATAAGGAAGGGTAACTCACCATGCTTCTACACGTGATAGCATCCATTTGAGCATAAGGCTTGGCAGGTCTAGTTTCTTGCCCTTAAGCAAGCACCAGAGGGCGAAGTAATCGGCATAAGATATATAGGCATGGGATCCAACTTGAGGGAGGATATTATACGTAATGATTTTTTGCAGAATTTGGGTCTGAAGATTCAAATGCTTATACAGTGGAGGATTTTCAAAAGAAACGAGCTCATGGTCTAATATCAAAGGAAGAAATTTTTCTGGAGTGAAGTCTTTTTCTAGAATCCAAGACATGTCAAAAGTAGTACATTCAAAATCACCATTGGCAATTTTCAAAATTTTGGCAAGGGATTCAGGAGTGAGAAGGATAGATTTTCCCATTATGTTGGTTGAAAGCTCGTGTTCCTCTCTAACAAGATTGGCGTAAAAAATTTTAACAAGGCTCGGGAAGTGTCCCTTAGCTTGATAGAGTACAAAATTTTTCCATCTTAGGACTTCGAATAACGAAATAATATGCAGGAAATCATATGTGAAAAAGGAAGTGTCAAGAACTTTACCTAGGAGTGGTTCCGTCAAGCTTAGATGATTGCGATCAACTCTTGGCGTGAGGGGCTACAAGCCATTGCTCAATGGCTGGATCTTCAGTGTGTTGAGACGAAGTGGAAGGTTTCTTGCTTCCAACAGATTTAATCCTCAGCATTTTGTACTTTCTCAATGGAAAAATGAAGGTGGTAGTGATGGATTTCGAAAATGGAAGATGGGATTTGGTGATATTTGAAGGAGAAGGAGCTAAGGAAAGGAAGAGTAGAAACCCTAGGTTAGTTGGCTGACAACTCGAATGACTCGTGTTTTTATAAACGAAGTTAGGGTTTTTTCATCAGTCAGTTGGCTGACTTCTCTCTGTTTCAGAAACCACAGCTCAGTCAATTGGCTGGGTCTCGGGCCAGTCGGCTGACTGCAATGCTTCTTTTTATTTCTTTGTTCAGTCAATCAACTGGGCCTGTAGTCAATCGGCTGACTGTGCAATCTTTCTTAATTTGACTTTTTATTCAATTTCTCTGTTGTATAATTGCTCAAGCTCTCTTCTAATGTTTATAAATCTATCTTCTGAGAGAGGTTTAGTGAAGATATCGGCCCATTGATCATTTGTATTAATAAATTCAAGAATTATGTCTTCTTTTTGAACATGATCTCTTAGAAAATGATCTCTTATGTCAATATGCTTGCTTCTTGAGTGTGAAATGGGATTTTTAAATATGTTTATCGCACTTGTGTTGTCACACTTTGGTATTGTTTGATAGTCTAGATTGAAGTCTTTTAATTGTTGTTTCATGTATAGTATTTGCGCACAACAACTCCCGGCTACTACATATTCAGCCTCGGCGGTTGATAAGGCCATGGAGTTTTGTTTCTTTGAGAACCAAGATACTACGAATCGTCCTAAGAAGTGACATGTCCACTTGTACTCTTTCTATCAATTTTACATCAGGCATAATCAGCATCGGAGTAGCTTATCATTTCAAAATCAGTGTCTTTTAGATACCATAAACCTAGATCAAGTGTGCATAGCAAGTACTTAAGTATTCGTTTAACTGCTATTTGATGTGATTCCTTAGGTGTTGATTGAAACCTAGCACACATGCATACACTAAACATGATATCGGGTCTACTAGCAGTTAAATATAGTAAATTACGTATCATTCCTCGATAATGTTTTGTGTCTACTTGTTTTCCCTTTTCATCTCTATTAAAGCTTGTTGAGGTACTCATAGGGGTTCCTATGGGTTTGCTTTGTTCCATATCAAACTTTTTAAGCATATCTTTAATATATTTAGTTTGATTTATGAATGTTCCATTTTTGGCTTGTTTAATTTGTAACCCTAGAAAATAATTTAACTCCCCCATCATACTCATTTCAAATTCTTTTTGCATACATGTGGCAAAGTCTTTACATAGTTCTTCATTTGTAGCACCGAATATAATATCATCCACATATATTTGAACAATTAGCATTTCTTTTTTTTTTTTAGTCTTAATGAATAGAATGTTGTCTACCACTCCTCTTAAAAAGTCATTTTTGAGTAAGAATTTACTTAGTCTCTCATACCAAGCTCTTGGAGCTTGTTTTAATCCATATAAGGCTTTGGTTAATCTAAATAAATGATCACGATGTTTCAGATCTTCAAAACCTGGTGGTTGTTTGACATAAACCTCTTCATTTATATACCAATTTAAGAACACACTTTTTACATCCATTTGATTTAGCTTGAATTTTTTATGGGCTGCATAGGCTAGAAGCATTCTAATTGCTTCCATTCTTGGTACGAGGGCAAAGGTTTCATCGTAGTCAATGCCTTCTTCTTGATTATAACCTTGTGCTACTAGCCTAACTTTATTTCTAACAACTACACCATTTTCATCTTTCTTATTTCTAAAGACCCATTTGGTTCCTATGATTGAATGTTCTTTGGGTTTAGGTACTAGTTGTCATACCTGACTTCTTTCAAACTGATTTAGTTCTTCTTACATAGCAATAATTCAAGAATCATCATTTAAGGCTTCTTCAATATTCTTGGGTTCATCTTGAGATAAAAATGCATAATGGTTGCATATATTTTTCAAAGATGCTCTAGCGGTTACTCCTTTTGATGATTCTCTAAGAATTCGATCTTTTGGATGACTTTTAATATATTTCCACTCTTTTGGTAGTTCTTGATTTCCTATGGAGTTTTCATTTGAAGTTTCATCATCGTTTTCTTCTTTTATTTCAAGATTTTCTTCTTTTTGTGAGATATCTTCTTTTTCATCATTCTTAATTTCTTTGACATAGTGATTTGATTCATCAAAAGTTATATGTATGGATTGAACGATAGTAAGAGTTCTTTTATTATAAACCCTATAGGTGTTACTATTTGTGGAATATCCTAAGAAGATACCTTCATCAAATTTTGCATCAAATTTACCTAAATCATCTTTATTATTGAGAATAAAGCATTTACATCCAAATACAAGGAAGTAAGTGATGTTGGGTCTTCTACCTTTCCATAGTTCATAAGGTATTTTATCTAGACTTGATCTAATAGATACCCTATTTATAACATTACAAGCGGTATTTACGACTTCCGCCCAAAAGTACTTAGGTAAATCATTCTCATTTAACATGGTTCTTGCCATCTCTTGAAGGGTTCTATTTTTTCTTTCAACTACTCCATTTTGTTGTTGAGTCCTAGGTGTTGAAAAGTTATGGTTTATACCACGATCATCACAAAATTTATCAACATCTTTGTTTTTGAACTCTCTACCTTGATCACTCCTAAAGTTAGTTACGTTATAGCCTTTTTCATTTTGTAGTTTCTTGTATAGAGTAATTAACATGTTACAAGCTTTATCTTTATTTTCTAAGAACAATACCCAAGTATATCTTGAATAATCACCTACAATCACAATAGCATATTGTTTGCCTCCTAAGCTTTGTGTTCTAGTAGGGCCAAATAAGTCTAGATGCAAGAGTTCTAAGGGTCTGCTAGTTGATACGTACTTCTTCTTTTTTAAACTTGTTTTGACTTGTTTTTCTTTTTGGCATGCATTACAAATCTTGTCTTTTATAAATTTTGTATTTGGTAATCCTTTTACTAAATGTTTCTTGGATAGTTTAGATAATAGGTCCATGCTTGCATGTCTTAGTTTCCTATGCCAAAGCCAATTAGTTTCATTCATAGCAGTCAAACAAGTCACATTTTTATTAACTAGGTTATCAAGATTTATACAATATACGTCGTTTACCCTATGAGCTATGAATAAGGTTTCATTATTCTTTGGATTTTGAATAAGGCATTTGTCTTTCTTAAAAATTATTCCAAAACCTTTGTCACTTAATTGACTAATACTCAAAAGATTATGTTTTAAACCTTCTACCAACAACACATCATCAATTGTAAAAGATGGTTCTTTACCTATTTTACCAATGCCAATAATTTAACCATTGGCATTGTCACTGAAGGTCACGTATCCCCCATCTTTTTGTTTTAGTGTGGTGAACTTGGTCCTATCTCCGGTCATGTATCTTGAACACCCGCTATCCAAGTACCACTTTTCCCTTGATGGTGTTGTCCTAAAGTACATCTACAATGAAGGATTCATGGTGTTAGTTTTTGGAACCCAAATTTTCTTAACTTTCTTTGAATTATTTCTAGTTCCATTATTTACTTTCCATTCACCTTGAACTTTAACATATTTTCTTTTGAGTGAGCAATTAAACATCACATGCCCTTTATTCTTGCACATGTAGCAAGTAGTATGTTCATATATATTGGTGGAGGAAGTACTAGCATAGTACTTTGCTTCTGTAATAAATTACCCCATGAATAACTTTTTACTTCTTTTATTTTATTTTTTTTCCATTATATCCGATTCCTTCTCTATTTCTATGTAATCTTTGTTGTCCAATCATGTTTTCAAAATTTTCTTTACCTTTGGTAAAGCTATAAATGATTTTCTCTTTATCCTCTATTGACTTCTTAAGTTCAATTATTTCTAAATCCTTCTTATTTAGATCTTCTACTTGTATTTTGCCTATTTCTTGAGTCATATCTTTTATTTTATCTTCTAACTTTTCAATACGATATTCTTTCTCCTTTTCAATGGATTTAGAAGATTCAAGTTGTTTTATCAGTTCTTCATTTTGTTCTTTCAAAGTTATGTTTCTTTTGGAGACTTTGATAAATCTTTTATGTAAGGCAAATAACTCAACTTGTAGTTCTTTATAGGAGGGCATGCTATCACAAGATTCATCACAAGATTCATTACTAGATTATGTTGATGATAAAGTAGTAAGAATTTACCTCCCCATCATTTGCCATGAAGCACATATTCCCTCTCTCTTGTCCGCTTGACTCGTTCTTCGTTTCACTTGAGCTTGAATCATCCCATCTAGCTTTCATGGCTTCCTTCTTCTTCTTTTAATCCTTCTTGAGTAAAGGGTAGTCCGGTTTGATGTGTCCTAGTTTCTTGCAATTATAACATATAGGAGGGTCATTTTTACTTTTGTTTTCTTTCCTACTTGTTTCCCCTTTTTCAGATTTCTTTTTACTAAACTTTCTAGGGAACCTTTTATTTCTCCTATAGAACTTGCCAAGTCTTTTAGTGATGAATGCTAATTCATTTTGGTCTAGGTCACTTGATTCACTTTCATCTTCACTTGAGCTTTTACTAGATGCTTTTAAGGCAATGGACTTCTTATGCTTGGGTTTAGGGTTTCTTTCTTTTAATGTCATTTCATAGGTGAGTAGTGAACCTATAAGTTCATCTAGTAAGGTAGTCTTAAGGTTCCTACCTTATGTAATTGCAGTGTCCTTTGGTTCCCATATGGAGGGAAGGCTTCTTAGTATTTTCCTAATCATTTCATAGGTAATGTAGGTCTTTCCTAAGGCACTTAGAGAATTTATTATGTGAGTAAATCTAGTATACATACTAGTGATTGTTTCATCTGAATTCATTTTGAACGCTTTATACTCACTGGTTAGCATGTCAATCATATTGTCTCTAACATCTACCGTTCCTTCATACATTACTTCTAACTTGTCTCAAATTTCTTTGGCCATTTTGCAGGCCATGACCCCTATTAAATTCATTAGTGTCTAAAGCACAATATAAGGCATTTATGGCACTTGAATTTATTTGAAGCATTTTATAGTTTATATCGGTCATATCCCTTTTCTCTTTAGGAATTTGTTTTCCATCCACTATTTTAGTAGGAATTAGATCTCCATCCATAACTACTTCCCAAGCTTTCCAATCCATATGTTGAAGATAGATTTGCATGCGTTTTTTTTCAAAAAAGTATAGTTATGTCCACAAAAGATTGGTGGACGAGTTGAGGATTGGCCCTCTCCGAAGGGAGCTACTCCTACATTTGCTATTAGATATTTTTATAGCTTCTTGTTAAGATTTACTATAACTAGGCCCTAATATCAATTTAAATTAGAATAGATTTCCCAAGAGGGGGGATGAATTCGATTAATTAAAAATTTAACCTCTTTTCAACTTCTTTTTAATACAACAACAAGAAAGTAAATCAATCAGCTTATGATCACAACCAAATCACACCACAAAGTACTAAAAAATTAAAAACACAATCCAACCAACTAAAGTATGAAAATCAATCAATCATTCAAGAATTTTAAGCTTTTTGGTAGCAGCCCTGTGGTTGTGTTGCAAACCCTGCTTTGGATAAAATTTTATGGTGTTTCTCTTAATCAAGATTTCATAAATTAACCAACGTACTCCCTTGTGGGTTTCCGCAAACAGTTAATTAAAACGTACTTTCTAAAATCAAGAGTCTTCTTTGAATTTGGATTTTAAGCCCTACAAACTGCACTTAGCATACACAAGAATATATGGTGTAGAAAATAAAGAGAGTTGAGATGAGAAGAACATCGAGATTTACGAGGTTTGGCTTATCCCCAACCTATGTCCTCGCCTTTGGTCAATTCCACCAAAGGATTCCACTAAGTATGCTCCTTTCTGGGAAGAGGAGGCCTTTTACAATATTCCATCTTTTTCAGGAAGAGAAACCTCTCCAAACGATCAATCTCCGCTTGGTACAACGACCCAAACAAGCTTTAAACCGTCAATGATACAATAAGAAGGCTATAATAATCTGAGTACAAAGAAACTCTCAAAACAGAGTAGAGTTGTACAAGTTAGAGCACAGATTATACTTCAATCAAATAATAATAAAAAAAGTATGAAGCTTAAGTATAGAGATCACCAAATGTTCATTGATTGAGAAAACTTAGTATAAGAACCGTGATTTGATGATTCAGCAGTGATTTCAGAACTTTTCTCCAAGATGGAGTGTGAGCAGTAAAGAGCTTTGAAAGTGATTGAAAGCTCTGAATGCAAGAGTGTTGAGTAATTACTTGGTAATTGAATTCTTGGGATTAAAGGAGTATTTAAGGGCATTTTAGGATTAGTTTCCTTATTCCCCAAGTGACTTGGAGTGTCCACCAAGTTTTTATAGCGTTCATATTTGAAAAACCAATTTTTGAAATTTTCTCGTTGGAGTTTAAAAAATCAAAACCCGTGGAGTCAGTCACCTGACCAAGCGGTTGGGTAGTGTATTTCCACAGGGTCAGTCGGCTGGATAGGCAGCTGACAACCTTCTATCGTTCAGAAATTAAAATAGGAAATTATCAGTCGGCTGGTGTGACATAGTTCAAAATGGGTCAATCGACATAGTGTTTTCAGTTCATTCAGTCAGTTGGCTAGACAGTTAATTTCCCTATTGATTTTCTGTCAGTCAGTTAACTGAACCTAGAGTATTTCTGGTCAATCGGCTGACCAGTCATTTTTCTGATTTTTCATTTTTGTTTTTCAAATTTAATTTTGCTCTCTTGTTTTGGTCTTTCATAAAACATTTTCTGAGGTTTTAAAATAGGTCTCTAAGCCCATGTATTTCCCTTAAAGAATTTCATATTTTCTAAATTATATTTGATACGAAGTACTTACAAACAGTTTTTCTAAATATGGCATTTGAGTACTAAATCTTCAAGTCTCTTGATGATCCTTTTGACTTCAAGTCCCTTATAGTCTTTAAGCTTTTTCATTTGTCTTTAAATACTTAGTAAAGCTTTCTCTTGATTTGTCTTTGATTTCCAGCTTGCTTCCATGACAAATGTAAGTGTTGAGTTATGTATACCTGAAATAAAGTCACTCAAAACCACATGTTAAAACATCTTTATTTGTTATCATCAAAACAAGATTGAAAAGCCTACTTGGGCCAACATTGTTAACTCACACATATCCATTTTACAATCCAGCACATGAGTATCATTGGTTCCCAATACCAATATCGCATCTGTAACTCATGGCTGCCCTGAGGATCTTTTTTTCACGCCATGCTTCCCCCCATGATCAAGGTTGTGCGGTCCGAAAGCTGGATCTAATCGTAGTTGGCCAACTCGGTTAGATCAAAATATCATATCACGTATCCCATGTCTGTAGTACAACTGACCAGCCTATAGTCCTAATCCAGACTCAGGGGTACAACAACTATACTAAACGACTCAATCGACTGCCATGTCACACACTCCAAAATTTTGTGTGGTTGCACTATCCCCACTAGTAATGGTACCATGCTCAATATCACTCCCCATCATTAGGGTTTTCATAACCATCCGTCAAGGTTATCATTGCCACATACTCGCAATCATTATACGGTATTGGCATTTCATCGATCACGTTTCAATGAGCCCATTGCAACTTTCGCACTTTGCAATGTTCACATTTCCCAGTATTTACATTCATCATTCTCAATTCAGTATGCACATTTCAACATTCACATTTCAGTATTCATGTTTCATAAAACACATTTCAATTTCCACATTTCAATATTCATATTGTAGAATTTACATTGCAATATACCTATTTTCATATTCACATTTCATCTCATACTAATATATATATATATATATATATATATATATATATATATATATATATCATTTCACACATTTCAACATTTTTCAATAAAGTATTTCATTATTTTTCCAATATACATAACCATGTTTCTCTTTTTCATCATTTTTCATAAAACTCTTCAATATACATACACAAATATTATTTTCATTGTTTCTCATTAACACAATTCTCATTTTGTTTAAGCTCAGTATATACATAGCATTGGGTTTCTTTTAAATCATCTTGGCACAAAACCTTTCAATATATATATTTATATCATATTCTCATTTCCTTCATGCAAATCACACAACTCAATTCAAACATGTTCTCAATACAACTCATATGCCACACAATTTTTATTGAATAATCATATCATAATAGTTTCAAGCAAAATATCATATCTCGTTTTCACATAATTTCTCAGTCAATAATTCACAGAAAATACTATTATAATTTATTCCCTTTACCTGGTTTCCTGAACTGTGTTTGGAGGGATCTCGAAATCATACCCGCGGGGCTCACCCGAATCCTGAATTCAATAACCCTAATTCAACTCCCGGATACCCAATATTTTTAACATTTCCAAATCTACATTAATTAAAAAACAACTAATCTCTAAATAACCCCCTTATCCTCGTTTTGGGGCTATACCTACAACAACCCCACGAAAAATCTGCTCCACTAGACTTGTAGAGAATCATCCCTGGATACTCATGGTGGTGTCTGATCGTCAATTTGACTTAATATTTAAGAGAAATTGAGGTAAAAGTGAGAATTTACTTTACCCTAGAAGATATGTCTACGTCGCTCTTACGACAAATCCACTGCGCTAGAAATGTCAGTGACGGAGAATGGAGCCCAACGATATTTTTTGATTTCCAATCGGTGCTTGTTAGACCGATGAAATCAAGGAGAGTGGGAGAAGACACGAGGAGAGGAGCGAGAGTAAGAGACACTCAGGGCGGGGGGCATTGCCTCTCCTCTAAAATCAAATTTTCAGGATGCTTCTTAAGGAGCATCCTAATCCTTCCCTTATATATATATATATATAATATTATTTCATTATATTAATATATTATATTATTTAATTAATAATTATTATTACTTAATTATTATTATTATTTTTACATTTCCATGCATATTATTTTTGGAGTTGTTTCAATACTGGCTCGATAGTGAGGTATGTACGAGAGTTCCAGGCCCTAATGCTCAATATCAAGGATATGGCAGATTCTAACAAAGTCTTTCATTTCCTTCGAGGACTCAAATCATGGCCAAAAAATGAGCTACAAAGACAATGGATTCGTGACCTTCCCCCAACTCTCACACTCACTGAATGATTGGAGGATTTCTCAAGTTGGACCCTTGTAACAGGTGGACGCTTAAATGACTACTCAAATGGTTCTCATAAAAGGAAATACTCAGCATTTGACAATCATGAACAAAGATCTTCCTGGGTGTATAGATCTACAAGAAGGGAGAGCGACAAGGGATCTAATAGCTTCTTAAGCGATAGGGTACCCAGAACGACGAAAGAGTGGAGTGACAAAGATGAAAGGAGTAGGGTGCATCGACAGCCACGCTTGTTTTCTATGCATGGATCCCATCCGGTAGCAGAATGCCCTGAGTGAAAGGCCTTGAATGCCTTGAAAACAATCCAAGAGGGAATAGAAATCTTGAACACCGATGTGTGGGAGAAAAGAAGTGTATGGTGGGAGCCCTAAGGCTTTTGGGGAGTCCTCAAGAGCCTAATTACCAAGTGGAAAGGGGGAAAAATATTTGCAACTTTTTGTGAACTTATGTTTCCTATTAGAAGTATTACTTTTGTAGTTTTTTTTTTTTTTTTCGTGAAATATGTTACTACTAATCATGTCTTGTTGAGGTGGTGATAGATGAATAGCCTACATGACCATGATAGTTTGAAGCTGGAGATCTAGTTCTTGGAGAGCCCCAGGTCCATGAAGAAGATTAGTACAGATAGAAATGTAGGAGATCAACCTTTCTGTAAACGAAGATAGTAGCCAGAAACGTAGTAAAGATCCTTGCAGATAGAGTCAGCACTGATGAAGGTCGTCAACAACAACATTTGATTAAGAGAAGAATGGTAGTGACACGACAGAAGACTTTCAACAACCCACACAGAAGATCCAAGAATTCATGAACTTCAAGACAACAATGACAACAGAACCTGAAGATTAAAGACTCTTTACAACAGTTCGACGAGGTTGTCGATAGAATGAGTGGGGGCGGATGTTAGGGGGTGACAATGTAATGGGGATTTAATAAGGGAGAGAGATGGTTTTACATGTATTCTCCTGAGATTTGTAAATGAATATCAAATTACTTGTATTATGGCTTGTATTGTGTTCTCTTACTTGAATAAAATAAGTAATCTCTATTTTATCATTGAGCATGAATGTCTCTTGCCTTCTTGGTCCATTGGTGTCTATATTAATATTTCATGATTATGAGTGATTGCCGAGACTTATGTGATGCTCACGTTTGCAGGTTTGCACAGGTGATTATTGGCTGACTCTATTGGGGAGAGTCTCAACAAGTGCCGCTTGGCCCCTTAGTTGAGTCTAATCTTGGGTTTGTGACACCTTGACACTCCCAAACACATGGAATCCAATTTTACGTGAAAATATAAACAAATGTGCATAACGCCCACGAATAAGTTTTTAAGTAATAGGAACTCATGTAGGCAACGAAAATAGAACATAAGACCTGTGAGTAACCATGACTTGCTAGGCTACCACCTAACATAAAAAAGGGTTAAGCTACTACAGTTTACCAATGCTTTCAAATCTTAGCGAGGGCCAAACAACTTTTTGGCCTTTATCCTTTCAACTTTTGGAGCCGCATGTCCTCCACATCTTATCCTGTTGAATTTAATTCCAAGCATGTGCACAGAGGTTCAATTTCCTGCATGCATGCGCAGGAGCTTGAAGAATTGGATCAGTCAACAGGCTCTTTAATTGACTTCAAACTCACTGCATAACAACCAATACACACATATTTTTGTCATTGCATCTCTAGGCATGACATTTCCACGTGTGCAGTTGTCTCTCCAACTCTCAAACCCCATAAAGCATGTTGTCGACTAGAAAACTATCAACATCATTCACTTTATTCATAATTAATTATTATTATTTTTAATTTATTGAAGGCTCACACTATATCCTTCTACACAACTAAAAGTATACAAACGCTCCCATGCACACATATATGCATATAGTTTCATGATCTTTTCATTCCTATCAGCTACATAGATAGTCCGGGCACAGGGATCACAAACTCATCAACTCTATAAACTACGCTTCAGCAGCACAATGCGACGGAGCAAACGAGACAAGCTTTTTCTTAATATCAAATTCCACCTCGAAGTTGGTCTGCACCACGCTCCCGATCATCGACACATCCGACACAGAAGGCAGAATTGCCATGCAAAACCAATCCTCCCCCATCAGGAACACGTTCGCCGTCGTCAAGTTTAACGCTAGACCCGCCTCACCAAACTGGAACGCCATGTCCGGAAACTTAACCCGCCGGGGATCCGCTTCATAACACAACAATTCTGGATAACCCGCGGGCAGCTTCACCGGGGTAAGATGACCAAGACTCTTCCTCACCGCCGCTTCCACATCACTATACAAGTTTGGTTCCAGAAGCGTCAACAGCATCCCGGAATAAATTGCGGTAGTCCCGTTGCTCCCGTATTTCCCCGCCGCCGAGAACGCTTCCCTTCCCACGGTAACCCCTTGAAGAGTCACGTAGTAACGGGATACGTTTTGAAACGTAATGAGAGGGGTAGAAACTACGCCTCTTCTACGGGCGATCGTTTGTTTCCCCAAACTCAACTTGCTGGTCCGGTTGGAACCGATGGGAAGAAGGCAGTAGGAAAATCTGTAGTCGATTTTAGGACCCAGTTGGTTAATCAGAGACAAGGGTCCGACCCCGAGACCTACTACACCGGCCGACACTTCGGTCGCAAGGGTGGCTTCGTTGATAAACCCGCACCCGAAGATGGTTTGGCTGATGGGGCGGACCCAACCCGCACGGGAGTTGAAGGCGATGGTGTCATGGGAAAGAGAGCCAATGCTGAAAGTGTCAATGCCAGTCGAGGCGTAGTACCCGCATGCGTTTTTTTCCTGCAGGTCGAATTTGTTGAGGCATGCGTAATAGGGCAAGGCTTTGCAAGGGTCCGAGTCGCAAGGATAGACTCCGTACGTGGAGGAATTGGGCGGGTCGAAGAATGGGGCGTCTTGGCTATAACAGTTATAGCAGGGATAGCATTGGATCCACGTGAGGTCGCTGCCGGTGTCGGCCTTGACAAGGGCCCGGTACACCGGTGGGGTGCCGATGGAGAGGTCGATGAGGTACTCGCCGTCGGCTTCGGTGATGGTTAACTCTATGTCGGTTATGTTTCCTAAGGCTTTACGGCCGGGAGGGGAAAAGTGGTTTGGTGGGGAATCGCTGGGCGAGGAGGAGTAGCTTGATGGGGATTCACGGCGGGGCGGCGGGAAGTTGTTTGGTGGCGAATTAGAGGAGCGGCCTAAGTTTTCTCGTTTGGGGAGTGGGAAGGAATGTCGGTTGGATTTGTGGTGGATATTTACTTTCTGGAGACCGCCTAATAAGGTTTTTAAACCAGAGATTTTGGCTTCGGTCAGAAATATTGGTGCATGAAAGATGAAGATAAATGTCACTAAACAGTAGAGGATGGCGTGCATGTTGGGCAGAGAGGGAGCGAGAGAGATGGAGGGTGGATTGATGATTGACGCAAGTAATGATGTGTGTATATATGGAGAGAGGCTCGACGAAGATGTACTTGCTGCTTCATTGGATTGAATCTTCCACAGAAATGAGTTTTTAGCGACGACTTGGACGACCAAAGTCTTTCTTTCTGCCAAAAAAAAATCGCACCAAAGTTTACGGTAGTCAACACGCTCCTACATTTTTCGTTTCCAAAGGTTCAGAAAATGATGACTAAAAGGTCGTTTAAAGAATGACCTCTTTATTATAACCATTGAAAAAAAAAAGAAAAATAATAAGGAAAAAAAATGGCCTTTTATTAGAAGTTTGCAGAGAAATCATACAAGACCTCCCCCTCCACCTGTTCGTGTACCTATTTCCTTAATGTTAGATATGTCGCAAATTGAACCTATATTCATTAATATAAAAAAGGGACGCATTATCAAAAAATGCATAATTAAGGAAACAGATACACAGACACATGAAAGGGAGGTCCTCTGTATAATTTCTCGAAGTTTATGGGCAAACATAATTTGCACTTTAAATTTTGATTTAGTTTGGCCCTACTAAATTTTAGAAGTTTTAAACATAAAAGATAAGGTAAAAGATAGTAATCTTTCCTGAAATTTGATAAAAACATAGATTTTTTTTTTTTAGATTTTAATAGTTTTAGAAATTTATATTGAAATTTATTAAAAAGATACAAATATCTTCTTATATTTTATAAAAAGACAAATCTTTTAAGAGAATATTTGTATCTTTTTGGTAAATCTTACAAGATATCTATGACATTTTTTTATATCTTAGAAAAGGTTAATAAAATTTTGGAAACCTAAAGGAAGGTGTCTATCTTTTATCCAACCTCAGGGGAGGTGTCTATCTTTTATCCAACCTAAGGGGAGGTTAGTACTTTCGCCCTAAAACATCATGTAAAAATATATTACTTTTTAAAAAAATTCACACAAACCTATCAAGTGTCAAAATTTATACTTCCAAACACTATGTACCTCACAACTAGGGGTGTACAAAATTTATCGAAAAACTAAGAACCGGACCAAAATCGAACCGTTTGAAACTTTGGTTCAGTATTTCGGTTTCAATTTTGAATTTATAAAATACTGACATTCAGTTTCGATTTCACTTAAAACCCGAATCAAAAAAATCAAAAACTAATTATAATTTTAAAATGATTATTTTTAATACTGTATATATGTGTACTGTGAAATATAATATTTTTTAAATTATATAATTGAAACCATTTACTACTTTATTTCATTGACTATTTTTTTTTTTTTTTGACTAATTAAATATGGATTGTTGTTGAATTTGCTCAATGACAAGGAAGGAGTGGGAAAGGATTTTAGATAAGCTGCATGACTCTCAAAATCCTCATTTTGGTGATGTGAGACAATTCTAGTGGAGTGGAAGACGTAGAAACCCGAACCTAGAAAATAAAGGAAATAAATAAGAAAAGAAGGAAGGAAAATTTAAAAAGGGTAAAGCAGTAAGACTCGTTGACGAATCCCCTATTTTCGTCAACTAGTGGCCTTCTGTATCTCATCGGCAAAGTTCAGGCATTGTCGACGAAGAAATCCCGAACGACGGGAAATTTCAGGCTTAAGGTTTGTCACGACGTCCCGAAGCGCAGGTGCACCGGGTGGTGAAATAAAAATCAGTTTTAAATTTTCATGAAAAACATGGAATGTCAGAGTCGCCACTAACCTTAGTGTGGTTAGAACACATGATTACTACCCCGTTAAGGGTAGAATGGGCCTACATTACCAGAGTTGAGATCGGGAGTTCGGTTACGTAAGGAGAAAGTACGAGCACCCCCTACGCGCCAGTTCTTACGAACAATACCTAATTAAATTAGAATTATCCCTAAGTTAATCTAAAAAGTCTTTAAAATTACTCCTTTAGTAAATTTATTAATACACGTGCAAAGTGAATAAATAAATAAATAAGTAAATAAATAATACAAAAATATATGTAAAATCTAAATATTTACATATTCCCTCAGAACTAAAGGTACGTGAAGCCCGAAGGCTCATACCCCAGCATTAAAATCATAGGGATGAAAAAAAAATCAAAAGTACTTAATAACAAAAATATAATAATAATAATAATAATAATAACAAATGATCATAAAATAATAATAATAATAATAATAATAATAGTAATGATCTACAATAATAATAATAATAATATTAATAACTCGACCCATGTATATATACGTATGATAATAATGAATAGCATGTACCCTAATATATGGTAATAATAATATGTAACTATGCACACGCTAATACATATATATATATATATATATATATATATATATATATACTTGCACAAAAATGATAGTAATAATAATACCACGTTCCAAGATATACAATATTAGCCCACCTCTAAAAATATACGTATGTATGTATATATAATAATTATGGCAATAATACTATTAGTAATAATAAGCATATATTAATAATACTAAACCTGCCTTAATATTAACATATAATTAATGAAAACATGTACAATATGGAAATAATTAAAGAAATAAATTAATCCTGTAATTAACGTGTAAGCTATACAATCTAGAAACAACCTGATTCTAAAATCGATATATGGACATGCAAAAATAAGTATGACAATGAATTAACATTAATGTGCAATAATATAAAATGCGATTAATAACAATAATAATATAAATATGTAAACAACACTCAACAATGATTGATCTAAGACCCTAATTAAATATAAATAATAAAGATGAATAATGTAATAACAATTAGACAAACCTGACGATGTGAATACAATAAATCAAAACCCCTAAATATATAACCAATACAATGACAATAAATTCAAAACCTATATATGCAATGAAAAAGAGAAAATACTTAAACTCACATAATGACAGTAATCTAAATAATAAAACTAAATTTACAATGGTAAATAATATCATGACGTTTAATAAATGTACAAACGATAAAAATCAAATATATGACCAAAACATTAAATATAAACACTTTAAATATTAGAATGATAATAACAATACAATTAACATATAAAAGAAAACAAAACAAAAAAAAAATTGACGTCAGATATGTATACATATAAACAAAAGGAAAACTCGTGCAATGAATTAATGTTAAATACACATACAAAACCTGAATAAATATTATTATAAAAAGAAAGAAAACCCTACAATAAATAAAAAATTGAGGTTAGATGTAAACTTGAATATACATTATTATGAAAGAAGAAAAAAATATCCTGCGATAAAAACAATATAAATTAATGAATCAATAAAACCAAAAGGATTATATATATGTCAGTGGATGTTCAGTGTGTGCGTGTATGGTCTGAGTGTGTTGGTGTGCAAAGAGACTCACCGTGAGGACGGTGGCTGTGGTCGGGGAAGGGTAGCAAGTGGCCGGAGCTGTGGCCGCCAGACTTGCAACAGCAGACGAGTGAGCGTGTTGTGGTGGTGCCGAAACTGGGTTGAGGCGGAATAGGGAGGCGGCTGCTGCTGTAGTTGCAGGCGGCCGTGGAGGTCTCTCGGGTTCCAGCAGTGGGGTGTTGCCAGAGGAGTTGCTGGTACAGAGGATTCCAGCGGTGGGTGGCTGGGGCTGTGGCCGGCTGCTGAGGGTGGAGTAGAGCTCGGAGACGGTGATGGCAGTAGGAGAAGCGGGCAGTGAGGTTGAGTGAAGAAAGAAGAAGACCACCAAGAAGAACAAGAAGAAGAAGAGCTTCCGTCTTGCGCCCGGAAAAATAAAAACTGGAGAGAATAGATGGGGCTGAACAGTAGAGTTTTTCCTTTTTTCAATGGTTGTCTCCTCCCCTGCCCCTTGGCTGTGCTGCGCCCCCCCTCCTTTTATAAAAAAAAGTTTTGGAAACCCCTAGCCTCTGCTCTCCTTTTCTTGTTTTGGTTTTTTTATTTTTCTTCTTTATACCCTTATAAAAAACTGCAACATCAATCATACTCTCAGAGAAGGCAATAGCTGCACTGATGCTTTGTCCAAAATGGGTCCTTAAGCCCCAGCTCATCTTGCTTTACACATTTTTGGATCACCTCCTCCCACGGTTTTTCCCCATTTTTACAGGAATTTTGTAGGAGTCTGTATTCCCAAAAAACTCAAAACCTAAAAAAAACTGCAACATCAATCACACCCTCAGAGAAGGTAATTGTTGCGCTGATGCTTTGTTTAAAATAAGTCCTCAAGCCCCAGTTCATCTTGCCTAGCATTTTCGGATCACCTCCTCCCACAGTTTTTCCCCATTTTTACATGAATTTTGTAGGAGTCCATATTCTCAAAAAAATCAAAACCTACAAAAAATTTCAACATCAATCACACCCTCAGAGAAGGAATTTGCTACGCTGATGCTTTGTCCAAAATGGATCCTCAAGCCCCAGTTTATCATGTCTGGCACATTTTTGGATCACCTCCGCACAAGGTTTTTCCCCATTTTTACAAGGATTTTGTAAGAGTCCGTTTTCTAAAAAAACTCAAAACCTAATAAAACTGCAACATCAATCACACCCTCAGAGAAGGCAATTGCTGCGCTGATGCTTTGTCCAAAAAGGGTCTTCAAGCCCCAGTTCATCTTACCTCACACATTTTTGGATCACCTCTTCGCACGATTTTTCCCTATTTTTACAAGGATTTTGTAGGAGTTCGTATTCCCAGAAAATTCAAAACTTACAAAAAACTGCAACATCAATCACACCCTCAGAGAAGGCAATTGCTGCGCTGATGCTTTGTCCCAAATGGGTCCTCAAGCCCCAGCTCATCTTCCATTGCACATTTTTGGATCACCTCCTCGCACGATTTTTCTCCATTTTTACAGGGATTTTGCAGAACTCCGTATTCCCAGAAAACTCAAAACCTACAAAAAACTGCAACATCAATCACACCCTCAGAGAAGGCAATTGTCGCGCTGATGCTTTGTCCAAAATGGTTCCTCAAGCCCCAGTTCATCTTGCCTGACACATTTTTGGATCACCTTGTCCCACGGTTTTTTTCCATTTTTACAAGGTTTTTGTAGGAGTTCGTATTCTTGGAAAACTCAAAACGTACAAAAAACTGCAACATCAATCACACCCTCAGAGAAGGCAATTGCTGTGCTGATGCTTTGTCCAAAAAGGGTCGTCAAGCCCCAGTTCGTCATGCCTAGCACATTTTTGGATCACCTCCTCCAACGATTTTTCTCAATTTTTACAGGAATTTTGTAGGAGGCCGTATTCCTAGAATGCTCAAAACCTAATAAAACTGCAACATTAATCACACTCTAAGAGAAGGCAATTCCTGCGCTAATGTTTTGTCCAAAATGGGGCCTCAAGCCCCTGTTCATCTTGCCTCGCACATTTTTGGATCACCTTCTCGCACGATTTGTCCCCATTTTTACAAGGATTTTGTAGGAGCTCGTATTCCCAGAAAATTCAAAACCTACAAAAAACTACAACATCAATCACACCCTCAGAGAAGGCAAATGTTGCGTTGATGTTTTGTCCAAAATGGGTTCTCAAGCCCCAGTTCATCATGCCTAGCACATTTTTGGATCACCTCCTCCCACGATTTTTTTCCATTTTTAAAGGGATTTTGTAGGAATCCGTATTCTCAGAAAACTCAAAACTTACAAAAAACTGCAACAGCAATCACACCCTCAGAGAAGGAAATTGCTGCGCTGATGCTTTGTCCAAAATGGGTCCTCAAGCCCCAGTTCATCATGCTTGGCACATTTTTGGATCACCTCCTCACACTATTTTTCCCCATTATTACAAGAAATTTGTAGGAGTCCGTATTCTTAGAAAACTCAAAACCTAAAAAAAACTGCAACATCAATCACACACTCAGAGAAGGCAATTGCTGCACTGATGCTTTGTCCAAAATGGGTCCTCAAGCCCCAGTTCATCATGTCTGGCACATTCTTGGATCACCTCCTCCCACGGTTTTTTCCCATTTTTACACGAATTTTGTAGGAGTCCGTATTTCCATAAAACAAAAAACCTACAAAAAACTGCAAAATCAATCACACCCTCAAAGAAGGCAATTGCTCCCCAGATACTTTGTCAAAAATGGGTCCTCAAACCCTAGTTCATCTTGCCTGGCACATTTTTAGATCACCTCCTCCTACGATTTTTCCCCATTTTTATAGGGATTTTGTAGGAGTCCGTATTCCTAGAAAACTCCAAACCTACAAAGAACAGCAACATCAATCACACCCTCAGAGAAGGCAATTGTTGCGTTAATGCTTTGTCCAAAATGGGTCCTCAAGCCCCAGTTATTCTTGCCTGGAACATTTTCGCATCACCTCCTCCCACGATTTTTTCCCATTTTTATAGGAATTTTGTAGGAGTTCGTATTCTCAGAAAACTCAAAACCTACAAAAAACTACAACATCGATCACACCCTCAGAGAAGACAATTGTTGCGCTCATGCTTTGTCCAAAATGGGTCATTAAACACTAGTTCATCATGTCTGTCACATTTTTGGATCACCTCCTCTCACGATATTTTCCCATTTGTACAGGGATTTTGTAGGAGTTCGTATTCCCAAAAAACTCAAAACCTACAAAAAAATGCAACATCAATCACACCCTCAGAGAAGGCAATTGTTGCGCTGATGCTTTGTCCAAAATGGGTCCTCAAGCCCTAGTTCATCATGCCTAACACATTTTTGGATCACCTCCTCCCATGAATTTTCACAATTTTTACAGGAATTTTCTTAGAGTACGTATTCTCAGAAAACTCAAAACCTACAAAAAACTGCAACATCAATCACACTCTCAGAGAAGGCAATAGCTGCACTGATGCTTTGTCCAAAATGGGTCCTTAAGCCCCAGCTCATCTTGCTCTACACATTTTTGGATCACCTCCTCCCACCGTTTTTTCCCATTTTTATAGGAATTCTATAGGAGTCCGTATTCCCAAAAAACTCAAAACCTAAAAAAAACTACAAGATCAATTACACCCTCAGAGAAGGCAATTGCTGCACTGATGCTTTCTTTAAAATAAGTCCTCAAGCCACAGTTCATCTTGCCTAACATTTTTGGATCACCTCCTCCCACAGTTTTTCCCCATTTTTACATGAATTTTGTATGAGTCCGTATTCTCAAAAAACTCAAAACCTACACAAAACTTCAACATCAATCACACCCTCAGAGAAGGCAATTGCTACGCTGATACTTTGTCCAAAATGGATCCTCAAGCCCCAATTTATCATGTCTGGCACATTTTTGGATCACCTCCGCACAAGGTTTTTCCCCATTTTTACAAGGATTTTGTAGGAGTCCGTTTTCTAAAAAAACTCAAAACCTAATAAAACTGCAACATCAATCACACCCTCAGAGAAGGCAATTGCTGCGCTGATGCTTTGTCCAAAAAGGGTCCTCAAGCCCCAGTTCATCTTGCCTCGCACATTTTTGGATCACCTCCTCGCACGATTTTTCCCTATTTTTACAAGGATTTTGTAGGAGTTCGTATTCCCAGAAAACTCAAAACTTACAAAAAACTGCAACATCAATCACACCCTCAGAGAAGGCAATTGCTGCGCTGATGCTTTATCCAAAATGGGTCCTCAAGCCCCAACTCATCTTGCCCCACACATTTTTGGATCACCTCCTCGCACGATTTTTCCCCATTTTTACAGGGATTTTGTAGAATTTCGTATTCCCAAAAAACTCAAAATCTACAAAAAACTGCAACATCAATCACACCCTCAGAGAAGGTAATTGTTGCGCTGATGCTTTGTAAAAAGTGGGTCTTCAAGCCCCAGTTCATCTTGCCTGACACATTTTTGGATCACCTAGTCCCACGGTTTTTTTCCATTTTTTCAAGGTTTTTGTAGGAGTTCGTATTCTTAGAAAACTCAAAATGTACAAAAAACTACAACATCAATCACACCCTCAGAGAAGGCAATTGATGTGCTGATGCTTTGTCCAAAATGGGTCGTCAAGCCCCAGTTCGTCATGCCTAGCACATTTTTGGATCACCTCCTCCTACGATTTTTCTCAATTTTTATAGGAATCTTGTAGGAGGCCGTATTCCTAGAAAACTCAAAACCTAATAAAACTGCAACATCAATCACACTCTCAGAGAAGGCAATTGTTGTGCTAATGTTTTGTCCAAAATGGGTCCTCAAGCACCACTTCATCTTGCCAGGCACATTTTTGGATCACCTCCTCGCACGATTTGTCCCCATTTTAACAAGGATTTTGTAGGAGCTCGTATTCCCAGAAAACTCAAAACTTACAAAAAACTACAACATCAATCACACCCTCAGAGAAGGCAATTGTTGCGTTGATGTTTTGTCCAAAATGGGTCCTCAAGCCCCAGTTCATCATGCCTGACACATTTTTGGATCACCTCCTCCCACAATTTTTTCCCATTTTTAAAGGGATTTTTTAGGAGTCCGTATTCTCAGAAAACTCAAAACCTACAAAAAACTGCAACAGCAATCACACCCTCAGAAAAGGAAATTGTTGCGCTGAGGCTTTGTCCAAAATGGGTCCTCAAGCCTCAGTTCATCATACTTGGCACATTTTTGGATCACCACCTCCCACTGTTTTTCCCCATTATTACAAGAAATTTATAGGAGTCTGTATTCCTAGAAAACTTAAAACCAAAAAAAAACTACAACATCAATCACACCCTCAAAGAAGGCAATTGCTGCAGTGATGCTTTGTCCAGCCCCAGTTCATCATGTCTGGCACATTCTTGGATCACCTCCTCCCAAGGTTTTTTTCCATTTTTACACGGATTTTGTAGGAGTCCGTATTTCCATAAAATAAAAAACCTACAAAAAACTGCAAAATCAATCACACCCTCAAAGAAGGCAATTGCTCCCCAGATACTTTGTCTAAAATGGGTCCTCAAACCCTAGTTCATCTTGCCTGGCACATTTTTAGATCACCTCCTCCTACGGTTTTTCCCCATTTTTATAGGGATTTTGTAGGAGTCCGTATTCCTAGAAAACTCCAAACCTACAAAGAACAGCAACATCAATCACACCCTCAAAGAAGGCAATTGTTGCGTTGATGCTTTGTCCAAAATGGGTCCTCAAGCCCCAGTTATTCTTGCCTGGAACATTTTCGCATCACCTCCTCCCACGATTTTTTTCCATTTTTATAGGAATTTTGTAGGAGTCCGTATTCTCAGAAAACTCAAAACTTACAAAAAACTACAACATCGATCACACCCTCAGAGAAGACAATTGTTGCGCTCATGCTTTGTCCAAAATGGGTCATTAAAAACTAGTTCATCATGCCTGTCACATTTTTGGATCACCTCCTCCCACGATTTTTCCCCATTTATACAGGAATTTTGTAAGAGTTCGTATTCCCAAAAAACTCAAAACCTACAAAAAACTGTAACATCAATCACACCCTCAGAGAAGGCAATTGCTGCGCTGATGCTTTGTCCAAAATGGGTCCTCAAGCCCTAGTTCATCATGCCTAACACATTTTTGGATCACCACCTCCCACGAATTTTCACAATTTTTATAGGAATTTTCTTAGAGTCCGTATTCCCAGAAAACTCAAAACCTACAAAAAACTGCAACATCAATCACACTCTCAGAGAAGGCGATTGCTGCACTGATGCTTTGTCCAAAATGGGTCCTTAAGCCCCAGCTCATCTTGCTTTACACATTTTTGGATCACCTCCTCCCACGGTTTTTCCCCATTTTTACAGGAATTTTGTAGGAGTCCGTATTTCCAGAAAACTCAAAACCTAAAAAAAACTGCAACATCAATCACACCCTCAGAGAAGGCAATTGCTGCGCTGATACTTTGTTTAAAATAAGTTCTCAAGCCCCAGTTCATCTTCCCTAGCATTTTTGGATCACCTCCTCCCACAGTTTTTCCCCATTTTTACACGAATTTTGTAGGAGTCTGTATTCTCAAAAAACTCAAAACCTACAAAAAACTTCAACATCAATCACACCCTCAAAGAAGGCAATTGTTACACTGATGCTTTGTCCAAAATGGGTCCTCAAGCCCCAGTTTATCATGTCTGGCACATTTTTGGATCACCTCCGCACAAGGTTTTTCCCCATTTTTACAAGGATTTTGTAGGAGTCCGTTTTCTAAAAAAACTCAAAACCTAATAAAACTGCAACATCAATCACACCCTCAGAGAAGGCAATTGCTGCGCTGATGCTTTGTCCAAAAAGGGTCCTCAAGCGCCAGTTCATCTTGCCTCGCACATTTTTGGATAACCTCCTGGCACGATTTTTTCCTATTTTTACAATGATTTTGTAGGAGTTCGTATTCCAAATAAACTCAAAACCTACAAAAAACTGCAACATCAATCACACCCTCAGAGAAGGCAATTGTTGCGCTGATGCTTTGTCCAAAATGGGTCCTCAAGCCCCAGTTCATCTTGCTCTGCACATTTTTGGATCACCTCCTCGCACGATTTTTATCCATTTTTACAGGGATTTTGTAGAACTCCGTATTCTGAGAAAACTCAAAACCTACAAAAAACTGCAACAACAATCACACCCTTAGAGAAGGCAATTGTTGCGCTGATGCTTTGACCAAAATGGATCCTCAAGCCCCAGTTCATCTTGTCTGACACATTTTTGGATCACCTCGTCCCACGGTTTTTCCCCATTTTTACAAAGTTTTTGTAGGAGTTCGTATTCTTAGAAAACTCAAAACGTACAAAAAACTGCAACATCAATCACACCCTCAGAGAAGGCAATTGCTGTGCTGATGCTTTGTCCAAAATGGGTCGTCAAGCCCCAGTTCGTCATGCCTAGCACATTTTTGGATCACCTCCTCCTACGATTTTTCTCAATTTTTACAAGGATTTTGTAGGAGGCCATATTCCTAGAAAACTCAAAACCTACAAAAAACTGCAACATCAATCACACCCTCAGAGAAGGCAATTGCTGCGCTGATGCTTTGTCCAAAAAGGGTCCTCAAGCGCCAGTTCATCTTGCCTCGCACATTTTTGGATAACCTCCTGGCACGATTTTTTCCTATTTTTACAATGATTTTGTAGGAGTTCGTATTCCAAATAAACTCAAAACCTACAAAAAACTGCAACATCAATCACACCCTCAGAGAAGGCAATTGTTGCGCTGATGCTTTGTCCAAAATGGGTCCTCAAGCCCCAGTTCATCTTGCCCCGCACATTTTTGGATCACCTCCTCGCACGATTTTTATCCATTTTTACAGGGATTTTGTAGAACTCCGTATTCTGAGAAAACTCAAAACCTACAAAAAACTGCAACAACAATCACACCCTTAGAGAAGGCAATTGTTGCGCTGATGCTTTGACCAAAATGGATCCTCAAGCCCCAGTTCATCTTGTCTGACACATTTTTGGATCACCTCGTCCCACGGTTTTTCCCCATTTTTACAAAGTTTTTGTAGGAGTTCGTATTCTTAGAAAACTCAAAACGTACAAAAAACTGCAACATCAATCACACCCTCAGAGAAGGCAATTGCTGTGCTGATGCTTTGTCCAAAATGGGTCGTCAAGCCCCAGTTCGTCATGCCTAGCACATTTTTGGATCACCTCCTCCTACGATTTTTCTCAATTTTTACAAGGATTTTGTAGGAGGCCATATTCCTAGAAAACTCAAAACCTACAAAAAACTGCAACATCAATCACACCCTCAAAGAAGACAATTGCTGCGCTAATGTTTTTTCCAAAATGGGTCCTCAAGCCCCAGTTCATCTTGCCTCGCACATTTTTGGATCACCTCCTCGCACGATTTGTCCCTATTTTTACAAGGATTTTGTAAAAGTTCGTATTCCCAGAAAACTCAAAACCTTCAAAAAACTACAACTTCAATCACACCCTCAGAGAAGGCAATTGTTGCGTTGATGTTTTGTCCAAAATAGGTCCTCAAGCCCCAGTTCATCATGCCTGACACATTTTTGGATCACCTCCTCACATGATTTTTTTCCATTTTTAAAGGGATTTTGTAGGAGTCCGTAACCCCAGAAAACTCAAAACCTACAAAAAACTGCAACAGCAATCACAATCTCAGAGAAGGCGATTGCTGCGCTAATGCTTTGTCCAAAATGGGTCCTCCAGCCCCAGTTCATCATGCTTGGCACATTTTTGGATCACCTCCTCCCACTGTTTTTCCCCATTATTACAAGAAATTTGTAGGAGTCCGTATTCCTAGAAAACTCAAAACCAAAAAAAAACTGCAACATCAATCACACCCTCAGAGAAGGCAATTGCTGCACTGATGCTTTGTCCAAAATGAGTCCACAAGCCCCAGTTCGTCATGTCATGCACATTCTGGATCACCTCCTCCCACGGTTTTTTCCCATTTTTACACAGATTTTGTAGGAGTCCGTATTTCCATAAAACAAAAAACCTACAAAAAACTGTAAAATCAATCACACCCTCAAAGAAGGCAATTGCTCCCCAGATACTTTGTCTAAAATGGGTCCTCAAGCCCCAGTTCATCTTGCCTGACACATTTTTAGATCATCTCCTCCCACGGTTTTTCCCCATTTTTGCAAGAATTTTGTAGGAGTCTGTATTCCTAGAAAACTCCAAACCTACAAAGAACAACAACATGAATCACACCCTCAGAGAAGGCAATTGTTGCATTGATGCTTTGTCCAAAATGGGTCCTCAAGCCCCAGTTATTCTTTCCTTGAACATTTTCGCATCACCTCCTCCCGTGATTTTTTCCCATTTTTATAGGAATTTTGTAGGAGTCCGTATTCTCAGAAAACTCAAAACCTACAAAAAACTGCAACATCAATCACACCCTCAGAGAAGACAATTGTTGCGCTCATGCTTTGTCCAAAACAGGTCAATAAACACTAGTTCATCTTGCCTGTCACATTTTTGGATCACCTCCTCCCACGATTTTTCTCCATTTGTACAGAGATTTTGTAGGAGTTCGTATTCCCAGAAAACTCAAAACCTACAAAAAACTGCAACATCAATCACACCCTCAGAGAAGGCAATTGCTGCGCTGATGCTTTGTCCAAAATGGGTCCTCAAGCCCTAGTTCATCATGCCTAACACATTTTTGGATCACCTTCTCCCACGAATTTTCACAATTTTTACAGGAATTTTCTTAGAGTCCGTGCTCCCAGAAAACTCAAAACCTACAAAAAACTGTAACATCAATCACACTCTCACAGAAGGCAATTGCTGCACTGATGCTTTGTCCAAAATGGATTCTTAAGCCCAGCTCATCTTGCTTTACACATTTTTGGATCACCTCCTCCCACTGTTTTTTCCTATTTTTACAGGAATTTTGTAGGAGTCCGTATTCCCAGAAAACTCAAAACCTAAAAAAAACTGCAACATCAATCACACCCTTAGAGAAGGTAATTGCTGCGCTGATACTTTGTTTAAAATAAGTCCTCAAGCCCCAGTTCATCTTGGCTAACATTTTTGGATCACCTCCTCCCACAGTTTTTCCCCATTTTTACACGAATTTTGTAGGAGTCCGTATTCTCAAAAAACTCAAAACCTACAAAAAACTTCAACATCAATCACACCCTCAGAGAAGGCAATTGCTAGGCTGATGCTTTGTCCAAAATGGGTCCTCAAGCCCTAGTTTATCATTTCTGGAACATTTTTGGATCACCTCCACACAAGGTTTTTCCTCATTTTTACAAGGATTTTGTAGGAGTTTGTTTTCTCAGAAGACTTAAAACCTAATAAAACTGCAACATCAAACACGCCCTCAGAGTAGGCAATTGCTGCGCTGATGCTTTGTCCAAAATGGGTCCTCAAGCCCCAGTTCATCTTGCCTTGCACATTTTTGGATCACCACCTCGCACGATTTTTCCCTATATTTACAAGGATTTTGTAGGAGTTCGTATTCCTAGAAAACTCAAAACCAACAAAAAACTGCAACATCAATCACACCCTCAGAGAAGGCAATTGGTGTGCTGATGCTTTGTCCAAAATGGGTCCTCAAGCTCCAGTTCATCTTGCCCCGCACATTTTTGGATCACCTCCTCGCACGATTTTTCTCCATTTTTACAGGGATTTTGTAGAACTCTGTATTCCCAGAAAACTCAAAACCTACAAAAAACTGCAACATCAATCACACCCTCAGAGAAGGCAATTGTTGCGCTAATGCTTTGTCCAAAATGGGTCCTCAAGCCCCAATTCATCTTGCCTAACACATTTTTGGATCACCTCGCCCCACGGTTTTTCACCATTTTTACAAGGTTTTTGTAGGAGTTCGTATTCCCAAAAAACTCAAAACCTACAAAAAAACTGTAACATCAATCACACCCTCAGAGAAGGCAATTGCTGCGCTGATGCTTTGTCTAAAATGGGTCCTCAAGCCCCAGTTCATCATGCCTAACACATTTTTGGATCACCTCCTCCTACGATTTTTCCCAATTTTTACAGGGATTTTGCAGGAGGCCGTATTTCTAGAAAACTCAAAACTTAAAAAAAAACTGCAATATCAATCACACTCTCAGAGAAGGCAATTGCTGCGCTGAGGTTTTGTCCAAAATGGGTCCTCAAGGCCCAGTTCATCTTGCCTCGCACATTTTTGGATCACCTCCTTGCACGATTTTTTCCCATTTTTACAAGGATTTTGTAGGAGTTCGTATTCCCAGAAAACTCAAAACCTACAAAAAACTGCAACATCAATCACACCCTCAGAGAAGGCAATTGTTGCGCTGATGCTTTGTCCAAAATGGGTCCTCGAGCCCCAGTTCATCATGCCTAGCACATTTTTGGATCACCTCCTCCTACGATTTTTTCCAATTTTTACAGGGATTTTGTAGGAGGCCGTATTCCTAGAAAACTCAAAACTTACAAAAAAACTGCAACATCAATCACACTCTCAGAGAAGGCAACTGTTGCGCTGATGCTTTGTCCAAAATGGGTCCTCAAGCCCCAGCTCATCTTGCCTAGCACATTTTTGAATCACCTCCTCCCACGATTTTTTTCCATTTTTACAGGGATTTAGTAGGAGTCCGTATTCTCAGAAAACTCAAAAGGTGCAAAAAACTGCCACATCATTCACAACCTCAGAGAAGCCAATTGCTGCGCTGATATTTTGTCTAAAATGGGTCCTCAAGCCGCAGTTTATCATGCTTGGCACATTTTTGGATCACCTCCTCACACGATTTTTCCCCATTTTTTCAGAGATTTTGTAGAAGTCCGTTTTCTCAGAAAACTCAAAACCTACAAAAAAACTGCAACATCAATCACACCCTCAGAGAAGGCAAATGTTGCGCTAATGCTTTGTCCAAAATGCGTCCTCAAGCCCTAGTTCATCTTGCAATTCCCATTTTTGGATCTCCTCCTCCCACGGTTTTTTCCCATTTTTGCAGGGATTTTGTAGGAGTTCGTATTCCCAGAAAACTCAAAACCTACAAAAAATTGCAACATCAATCACACCGTTAGAGAAGGCAATTGCTGCGCTGATTCTTTGTCCAAAATGGGTCCTCAAGCCCCAGCATATCTTGCCTCACACATTTTTGGATCACCTCCTTGCACGATTTTTCCCCATTTTTATAGAGATTTTGTAGAAGTTCGTATTCCCAGAAAACTCAAAATCTAAAAAAAACTGCAACATCAATCACACCTTCAGAGAAGGCAATTGTTGCGCTGATGCATTGTCCAAAATGGGTCCTCAAGCCCCAGTTCATCTTGCCTGACACATTTTTGGATCACCTCGTCCCACGCTTTTTCCCCATTTTTACAAGAATTTTGTTGGACTTCGTATTCTTAGAAAACTCAAAACGTACAAAAAACTGCAACATGAATCACACCCTCAGAGAAGGCAATTGCTGCACTGATACTTTGTCCAAAATGGGTCGTCGAGCCCCAGTTCATCATGCCTAGCACATTTTTGGATCACCTCCTCCTACGATTTTTTCCAATTTTTACATGGATTTTGTAGGAGGCCATATTCCTAGAAAACTCAAAACCTGCAAAAAACTGCAACTGTCGCTGCGTCCCGAGAGCGCGTGTGCCCCGGGCGGCGAAATCAAAAATCAATTTAATATTTTCATGGAAAAACATGGATATCGGAGTCGCCACTAACCTTTAGTGTGGTTAGAACACATGATTACTACCCCGTTAGGGGTAGAATCGATCTACATTACCAGAGTTGGGGCCGGGAGTTCGGTTACGCGAGGGGAAGGTACGAGCACCCCCTACGCCCCCGTTCTTACGAACGGTACCTAATTAATTTGAAATTATGCCTAAGTTAATCTAATAATTTTTTAAATTACTCCTTTTTATGAATTTATAAATACATGTAAAAAATAAATAAATAAATAAATAAATAAATATATACATATATATATTCCCTCAGAGCTTAGGGTACGTGATGCCCAAAGGCTCATACCCCCGCAATAAAATCATAGGGATATAAAAAAACCAAAAATATTTAATAAAAAAAATGTAATAATACTAAAATAGTTACAAGTTAATACAAGTACTTAAAATAAATCAGTTGAATATACGTATGCTTCAAGTGAGAATAATGATAGTACTAATAATAGAGATAATTAATACAATAATAATATTAATAGTAATAATAGATCATACATTAATGATGATAATAATAAGGGTAATAAATAATAGAAGTAACAAAGATAATATACGTATTTTGATAATATGATACTTGCCTTAATATTAACACGCAGTTAAGGACATGCACATATATATAAACAATTAATTAAGGAAACAAATCAATCTTAGGATTAAAATATGGAAACCAATAATGATATGATGGAAATAAATCAAACTTTATACATAAAACCACAAATATGGGAACCTATTAACCCTATTATTGACTTGCGATAAGTCAAACCTTCAATACAGCATATGGCAATCAAAACCCTAAATACGCAAGTTCTAACATGTCATGCAAAGATAAAACCTCCAATTAAAACATACAATGATCAGGAACTTTCCTATAAGCAATATACAATCAAGAACCCCATATAAGCAATATATACTATACAGGCATGAAAATAAATAAAAGCCCTAAAATGATGTAAAACAATAACATAGAACTCAATCAACAATCCTAAAATTGATAAGTAATACGAAGTATTCAAGATTATAACAACATGAAATAAACAAAATCCTAAAAATATGTGACCAATGTTAATATGAAATAAGTAAAACCCTAACACCTAAATATAGACATAAAATAATCATGATCCTCAATAATAAACAATAATAATGAATGATATCACAATATTGGTTAGGTTCAATAGACAATATTAAGAACTTTTATACATACAAAATACAATAACAGGAAACTCTAGTTAGGAATATACGATAAGAAAACCACCTTATAATAAATAGCCTGAAAACCTGCCCATAAAAAAAATAAACAACCCTACCCCAACATCAATTATTATTCACATAATATTCAATAAAAACTTAAGCTTTTAAATATTAACTTATGACCTACTCAAAATATATATATATATATATATATATATATATATATAACATGTATATACACGTGGGGAGGCGCTGCACTGGGTGAGTTATGGGTGCAATAGAGCGGTGCAGGGAGCTTCACCGCAGACTTACCGTGGGCTGACGGAGAAGAGGCTAGTGGCCGGAGGATGGGCGAAGAGGCGGTGACGACGGAAACGGCGAGTGGTGGGACTGACGGCGACAACGGCGGCTGCTGGGTTGCCGTGCGTGGCCGGAGGCGGGAGAGATTGGGCTCGGGGTGGTGAGTCTTGCCGGAGTGATTGCTGAGAATTCTTCTGGCGTTGCTGTTTTGGCGGAGAGCTGCTTCGCTAGGTGGAACGCCGGAGTTGATGGTGTGGTTCGCTGCAGAGGATGGATGGTGGCTGGGTTGCTGTCCGTCGGGTTGTGGGCTGGTTTGCTGTCTGCTGTGATGGCCGGATGGTGAGCAGGGAATGGTCGTGAAGGATCTCTGGCGGTTGTAGGGAGAGGGTGAGATTGAGGGGCAGAGAGGAGAATGGAGATGGGTGGAGGATGAAGAAGAAGACGGGCTTCCTCGGGTCTGGGCTTGCGGATGATGAGAAAAGAAACAGTTTTTTTTTTCAGTGTTTCTCCGCTACTGCTCCTGTGCGCAGCGCCCCCCCCTTTGGCTGTGTGAATAAGAGCCTATAAATAGGCTCTCCCACTTAAAACCCTAATACCAACATTCCATAATAATAATAGTAATAATAATAATAATAATAATAATGAACTAAATATAATAATAATAATAATAATAATAATAATAATAATAATAATAATAATAATAACAACAATAATATTTGAGAATAAATAATAATAATAAAATAATAATAGAAACAATAATAATAGTAAAATAATATCTAAAAGTAATATTAATAATAGAGAAAATAATAATAATAATAATAATAGATAGATAAATAAGAATAAAAATAATAATAGTAATACTAATAATGGTAAAGTAATAATCATAATAATGATAAATATACTAATAATAATAATAATAATAATAATAATAATAATAATAATAATAATAATAAAGTAAGATAATAAAGTGATAATAATAATATTTTAAAAATATTTAATAATAATAATAATAAAAATAATAATAGAATCAAAATAATAATAATAATAACATAATAAAATAAAGATAATAAAAACACTAATAATAATAGTAATAATAATAATAATAATAGCAAAATAATAATAATATTAAAAATAATAATATTGGGCCTGGGTAAAAATGGGGTGTCTACAGCAACATCAATCACACTCTCAGAGAAGGCAATTGCTGCGCTGATGCATTGTCCCAAATGGGTCCTCAAGCCCCAGCTCATCTTACCTTGCACATTTTTGGATCATCTCCTTCCACAGTTTTTCCTCATTTTTACAGGGATTTAGTTGGAGTCCGTATTCAGAGAAAACTCAAAAGCAAAAAAAAATTGCAACATCAATCACACCCTCAGAGAAGGCAATTGCTGCGCTGATGCTTTGTCCAAAATGGGTTCTCAAGCCCCAGTTCATCTTACCTGGAACATTTTTGGATCACCTCCTCCCACGATTTTTTCCATTTTTACAAGGATTTTTTACGAGTTCGTATTCTTAGAAAACTCAAAACCTACAAAAAACTGCAACATCAATTACACACTCAGAGAAGGCAATTGCTGCGCTGATGCTTTGTCCAAAATGGATCCTCAAGTTTCAGTTCATCTTGCCTAGCACATTTTTGGATCACTTCCTCGCATGATTTTTCTCCATTTTTACAGGGATTTTGTAGGATTTCGTATTCCCAGAAAACTCAAAACCTATAAAAAACTGCAATATGAATCACACCCTCAGAGAAGGCAATTGTTGCGCTAATGCTTTGTCCAAAATGGGTCCTCAAGCCCCTGTTTATCATGCCTAGCACATTTTTGGATCAGCTCCTCCCACGAATTTTTCCAATTTTTACAGGGATTTTGTTAAAGTCCGTATTCTCAGAAAACTCAAAACTTACAAAAAACTACAACATCAATCACACCCTCAGAGAAGGCAATTCCGGCACTGACGCTTTGTCCAAAATGGGTCCTCAAGCTCCAGTTCATCTTACCTGACACATTTTTGGATCACCTCCTCCCACTGTTTTTCCCCATTTTTGCAAGGATTTTATCGGAGTTCGTATTCCCTGAAAACTCAAAACGTACAAAAAATTGCAACATCAATCACACCCTCAGAGAAGGCAATTTTGCGCTCATTCTTTGTCCAAAATGGGTCCTCAAGCCCCAGTTCATCATGCTTGGCACATTTTTGAATCATCACCTCCCATGATTTTTTCTAATTTTTACAGAGATTTTGTATGAGTTCGTATTCCCAGAAAACTCAAAACCTACAACAAACTGCAACATCAATCATACTCTGAGAGAAGGTAATTACTGCGCTGATGCTTTGTCAAAAATGGGTCCTCAAGCACCAGCTCAACGTGCCTGGTACATTTTTGGATCACCTCCTCGCACGATTTTTTCCATTTTTACAAGGATTTTGTAGGAGTTTGTATTCCTAGAAAACTCAAAACCTACAAAAAACTACAACGTCAATCACACCCACAGAAAAGGCAATTGCTGCGCAGATGCTTTGTCAAAAATGGGACCTCAAGCCCCAATTCATCATGCTTGGCACATTTTTGGATCACCTCCTCCCATAAATTTTCCAAATTTTTAAAGGGATTTTATTGGAGTTCGTATTCCCAAAAAACTCAAAACCTACAAAAAACTGCAACATCAATCACACTCTCAGAGAAGGCAATTACTGCGCTGATACTTTGTCCAAAATGGGTCCTCAAGCCCCAGCCCATCTTACCTTGCACATTTTTGGATCACCTCCTCCCACAGTTTTTTCCCATTTTTACAGGAATTTTGTAGGAGTCCGTATTCCCAGAAAACTCAAAATCTACCCAAAACTGCAACATCAATCACACCCTCAAAGAAGGCAATTGCTGCACTGATGTTTTGTCCAAAATAAGTCTTCAAGCCCCAGTTCATCTTACCTAGCACATTTTGGGATCACCTCTTCCCACGGTTTTTCCGCATTTTTACAGGAATTTTGTAGGAGTCCGTATTCTCAGAAAACTCAAAACCTACAAGAAACTGCAACATCAATCACACTCTCAGAGAAGGCAATTGTTGCGCTGATGCTTTGTCCAAAATGGGTCACCAAACCCCAGTTCATCATGTCTGGCACATTTTTGGATCACCTCCTCACAAGATTTTTCCTCATTTTTATAGGGATTTTGTAGGAGTCCGTTTTCTCAAAAAACTCAAAACCTAATAAAACTACAACATCAATCACACCCTCAGAGAAGGCAATTGCTGCGCTGATGCTTTGTCCAAAATGGGTCCTCAAGCCCCAGTTCATCTTACCTGGCACATTTTTGGATCACCTCCTCGCACTATTTTTCCCCATTTTTACAGGGATTTGGTAGGAGTTCGTATTCCCAGAAAACTCAAAACCTATAAAAAAAACTGCAACATCAATCACACTCTCAGAGAAGGCAATTGTTGCGCTGATGCTTTGTTGAAAATGGGTCCTCAAGCCCCAGTTCATCATGCCTAGCACATTTTTGGATCACCTCCTCCCACGAATTTTCTCAATTTTTACAAGGATTTTGTTGGAGTCTGTATTCCCAAAAAACTCAAAACCTACAAAAAAACTGCAACATCAATCACACCCACAGGGAAGGCAACTGCTGCACTGATGCTTTGTCCAAAATGGGTCCTCAAGCCCCAGTTCATCTTGCCTGACACATTTTTGGATCACCTACTCCCACGATTTTTTCCCATTTTTACGAGGATTTTACAGGAGTTAGTATTCCCAGAAAACTCAAAACGTACAAAAAACTGCAACATCAATCACACCCTTAGAGAAGGCAATTCTGCGCTGATGCTTTTTCCAAAATGGGTCCTCAGCCCCCAGTTCCTCTTGCCTAGCATATTTTTGGATCACCTCCTCCCACGATTTTTTCCCATTTTTACAAGGATTTTGTAGGAGTTCATATTTCTAGACAACTCAAAACCTAAAAAAAACCTCGGCATCAATCACACCCTTAGAGAGGCAATTTTGCGCTGATGCTTTGCCCAAAATGGGTCCTCAGCCCCCAGTTCATCTTGGTTATAACATTTTTGGATCATCTCCTCTCACGATTTGTTCCCACTTTTACAAGAATTTTGTAGGAGTTCGTATTCCTAGACAACTCAAAACCTACAAAAAACTGCAGCATCAATCACACCCTTAGGGAATGCAATTCTGCGCTGATGTTTTGTCCAAAATGGGTCCTCAGCCCCCAGTTCATCTTCCCTAACACATTTTTGGATCACCTCCTCCCAAGGTTTTTTCCCATTTTTACAAGGATTTTGTAGGAGTTTGTATTCCCAAACAACTCAAAACCTACAAAAAACTGCAACATCATTCATACCCTCTGAGAAGGCAATTCTGCGTCGATGCTTTGTCCAAAATGGGTCCTCAAGCCCCAGTTCATCATGCCAGCAACATTTTTGGATCACCTCCTCCCACGATTTTTTCCATTTTTTACAGGGATTTTGTATGAGTCCGTATTCCGAGAAAACTCAAAACCTACAACAAACTGCAACATCAATCACACTCTGAGAGAAGGCAATTGCTGCGCTGATGCTTTGTCGAAAATGGGTCCTCAGGCCCCAACTTATCTTGCCTTGCACATTGTTGGATCACCTCCTCCCACGGTTTTTCTCCATTTTTACAGGAATTTTGTAGGAGTCCGTATCCCTAGAAAACTCAAAACTTACAAAAAATTGCAACATCAATCATACCCTCAAAGAAGCCAATTGCTGCGCTGATGTTTTGTCTAAAATGGGTCCTCAAGGACCAGTTCATCTTACCTCGCACATTTTTGGATCACCTTCTCCCACGATTTTAACCCATTTTTACCGGGATTTTGTAGGAGTCCGTACTCTTAGAAAACTCAAAACCTACAAAAAACTGCAACATCAATCACACCCCCAAACAAGGCAATTGCTGCGCTGATGCTTTGTCCAAAATGGGTCCTCAAGTCCCAGTTCATCTTGCCTCGCACATTTTTGGATCACCTTCTCCCACGATTTTAACCCATTTTTACTGGGATTTTGTAGGAGTCCGTACTCTTAGAAAACTCAAAACCTACAAAAAACTGCAACATCAATCACACCCCCAAAGAAGGCAATTGCTGCGCTGATGCTTTGTCCAAAATGGGTCCTCAAGCCCCAGTCCATCATGCCTCACATTTTTGGATCACCTCCTCACACGGTTTTTCTACATTTTTAAAGGGATTTTGTAGGAGTCCGTTTTCTTAGAAAACTCAAAACCGACAAAAAACTGCAACATTAATCACACCCTCAGAGAAGGCAATTGCTGCGCTGATGCTTTGTCCAAAATGGGTCCTCAAGCCCCAGTTCGTCTTGCCTCGCCTCCTCCTACGATTTTTCCCAATTTTTACAGGGATTTTGCAGGAGGCCGTACTCCTAGAAAACTCAAAACCTACAAAAAATGGCAACATCAATCACACCCTCACAGAAGGCAATTGCTGCACTGATGCTTTGTCCAAAATGGGTCCTCAAGCCCCAGTTCATCTTGCCTGACACATTTTTGGATCACCTCTTTCCAAGGTTTTTCCCTATTTTTACAAGGATTTAGTAGGAGTTCGTATTCCCAAAAAACTCAAAACATACAAAAAACTGCAACATCAATCACACACTCAGAGAAGACAATTGCTGCGTTATTGCTTTGTCCAAAATGGGTCCTCAAGTTCCAGTTCATCATGCCTAGCACATTTTTGGATCACATCCTCTGACAATTTTTCTCAATTTTTACAGGGATTTTGTAGGCGTCCGTATTCCGAGAAAACTCAAAACCTACAAAAAACTCCTACATCAATCACACTCTCAGATAAGGCAATTGCAGCGCTGATGCTTTGTCCAAAATGGGTCCTCAAGCCCCAGTTCATCTTGCCTGGCACATTTTTGGATCACCTCCTCCCACGGTTTTTTCCATTTTTACAAGGATTTTGTAGGAATTCGTATTCTTAGAAAACTCAAAACCTTCAAAAAAACTGCAACATCAATCACACACTCAGAGAAGGCAATTGCTGCGCTGATGCTTTGTCCAAAATGGGACCTCAAGCCCCAGTTCATCTTTCTTCGCACATTTTTGGATCACCTTCTCGCACAATTTTTCCCCATTTTTACAGAGATTGTGTAGGAGTTCTTATTCTCAGAAAACTCAAAACCTATAAATACTGCAACATCAATCACACCCTCAGAGAAGGCAATTGTTGCACTAATGCTTTGTCCAAAAAGTATCCTCAAGCCCCAGTTCATCTTGCCTAGCACATTTTTGGATCACCTCCTCCCACGAATTTTTCCAATTTTTAAAGGGATTTTGTTGGAGTCCGTATTCCCAAAAAACTCAAAACCTACAAAAAACTGCAGCATCAATCACACCCTCAGAGAAGACCATTGCGGCACGGATGCTTTGTCCAAAATGGGTCCTCAAGCCCCAGTTCATCTTGCCTGACACATTTTTGGATCACCTCCTCCCACGATTTTTCCCCATTTTTATAAGGATTTTATAGGAGTTCGTATACTCAGAAAACTCAAAACGTACAAAAAACTACAACATCAATCACACCCTTAGAGAAGGCAATTCTGCGCTGATGCTTTGTCCAAAATGTGTCCTCAGCCCCAAGTTCATCTTGCCTGACACATTTTTGGATCACCTCTTCCCACGATTTTTTCGCATTTTTACAAAGATTTTGTAGGAGTTCGTATTCCCAGACAACTCAAAACCTACAAAAAACTGCAACATCAATCACACCCTCAGAGAAGGCAATTTTGCGCCGATGCTTTGTCCAAAATGGGTCCTCAAGCCCCAGTTCATCATGCCTGACACATTTTTGGATCACCTCCTCCCACGATTTTTTCAAACTTTTACAGGGATTTTGTATGAGTCCGTATTCCCAGAAAATTCAAAACCTACAACAAACTGCAACATCAATCACACTCTGAGAGAAGGCAATTTCTGCGCTGATACTTTGTCGAAAATGGGTCCTCAAGCCCCAACTCATTTTGCTTTGCACATTGTTGGATCACCTCCTCCGACGATTTTTCTCCATTTTTACAGGAATTTTGTAGGAGTCTGTATTCCAAGAAAACTCAAAACCTACAAAAAACTACAACATTAATCACATCCCCAGAGAAGGCAATTGCTGCGCTAATGCTTTGTCCAAAATGGGTCCTCAAGCCCCAGTTCATCTTGCCTCACACATTTTTGGATCACCTTCTCCCACGATTTTAACCCATTTTTACCGGGATTTTGTAGGAGTCCGTATTCTCAGAAAACTCAAAACCTACAAAAAAACTGCAATATCAATCACACCCTAAGAGAAGGCAGTTGCTGCGCTGATGCTTTGTCCAAAATGGGTCCTCAAGCCCCAGTTCATCATGCCTGACACATTTTTGGACCACCTCCTCACACGGTTTTTCCCTATTTTTACAGGAATTTTGTAGGAGTCCGTTTTCTTAGAAAACTCAAAACCTACAAAAAACGGCAACATCAATCACACCCTCAGAGAAGGCAATTGCTACGCTGATACTTTGTCCAAAATGGGTCCTCAAGCCCCAGTTCATCTTGCCTGACTCATTTTCGGATCACCTCCTCCCACGGTTTTTTCCCATTTTTACAAGAATTTTGTAGGAGTTCGTATTCCCAGAAAACTCAAAACGTACAAAAAACTGTAACATCAATCACACCCTCAGAGAAGGCAATTGCTGCGCTGATGCTTTGTCCAAAATGGGTCCTCAAGCCCCAGTTCATCATGCCTATCACATTTTTGGATCACCTCCTCCTACGATTTTTCCTAATTTTTACAGGGATTTTGTAGGAGGCCGTATTCTTAGAAAACTCAAAACCTACAAAAAACTAAAACATCAATCACACTCTTAGAGAAGGCAATTGCTGCGCTGATGCTTTGTCCAAAATGGGTCCTCAAGCCCCAGCTCGTCTTGCCTAGCACATTTTTGGATCACCTCTCCCACAGTTTTTCCTCATTCTTACCGGGATTTTGTAGGAGTCCGTATTCTTAGAAAACTCAAAAGCTACAAAATACTGCAACATCAATCACACCCTCAGAGAAGGCAATTGCTGTGCTGATGCTTTGTCCAAAATGGGTCCTCAAGCCCCAGTTTATCATGCCTGGCACTTTTTTCGATCACCTCCTCACACGGTTTTCCCCATTTTTTTAGGGATTTTGTTGGAATCCGTTTTCTTAGAAAACTCAAAACCTACAAAAAACTGCAACATCAATCACACCCTTAGAGAAGGCATTTGCTGCGCTGATGCTTGGTCCAAAATGGGTCCTTAAGCCCTAGTTCATCTTGCAATGCACATTTTTGGATCACTTACTCCCATGATTTTTTTCCATTTTTACAGGGATTTTGTAGGAGTTCGTATTCCCAGAAAACTCAAAACCTACAAAAAGCTGCAACATCAATCACACCGTCAGAGAAAGCAATTGTTGCGCTGATACTTTGTCCAAAATGGGTCCTCAAGCCCCAATTCATCTTGCCTCGCACATTTTTGGATCACCTCCTCCCACGGTTTTTTCTATTTTTACAAAGATTTTGTAGGAGTTCGTATTCTTAGAAAACTCAAAACCTTCAAAAAACTGCAACATCAATCACACACTCAGAGAAGGCAATTGCAGCGCTGATGCTTTGTCCAAATGGGTTCTCAAGCCCCAGTTCATCTTGCCTAGCACATTTTTGGATCACCTCTTCGCACAATTTTTCCCCATTTTTACAGGGATTTTGTAGGAGTTCGTGTTCCTAGAAAACTCAAATCTTATAAAAAAACTGCAACATCAATCACACCCTTAGAGAAGGCAATTACTGCACTGATGCTTTGTCCAAAATGGGTCCTCAAACCTCGGTTCATCATGCCTAGCACATTTTTGGATCACCTCCTCCCATGAATTTTCCCAATTTTTACACGGATTTTGTTGAAGTCCGTATTCTCAGAAAACACAAAACCTACAAAAAACTGCAACATCAATCACACCCTCAGAGAAGGCAATTGTTGCGCTGATGCTTTGTCCAAAATGGGTCCTCAAGCCCCAGTTCATCTTGCCTGACACATTTTTGGATCACCTACTCCCACGGTTTTTCCCCATTTTTACAAGGATTTTACAGGAATTCGTATTCCCAGAAAACTCAAAACGTACAAAAAACTGCAACATCAATCACACCATCAGAGAAGGCAATTTTGCGCTGATGCTTTGTCCAAAATGGGTCCTCAGCCCCCAGTTCATCTTGCTTAACACATTTTTAGATCACCTCCTCCCACGATTTTTTCCCATTTTTACAAGGATTTTGTAGAAGTTCGTATTCCCAAACAACTCAAAACTTACAAAAAAATGCAACATCAATCACACCCTCAGAGAAGGCTATTGCTACGCCGATGCTTTGTCCAAAATGGGTCCTCAAGCCCCAGTTCATCATGCCTGACACATTTTTGGATCACCTCCTCCCATGATCTTTTCCAATTTTTACAGGGATTTTGTATGAGTCCGTATTCCCAGAAAGCTCAAAACCTACAACAAACTACAACATCAATCACACTCTGAGAGAAGGCAATTGCTGCGCTGATGCTTTGTCCGAAATGGGTTCTCAAGCCCCAGTTCATCTTGCCTCGCACATTTTTGGATCACCTCCTCCCACGATTTTAACCCATTTTTACCGAAATTTTGTAGGAGTCTGTATTCGCACAAAACTCAAAACCTACAAAAAACTACAACATCAATCACACCCTCAATGAAGGCAATTGTTGCGCTGATGCCTTATCCAAAATGGGTCCTCAAGCCGAAGTTCATCATGCCTGGCACATTTTTGGATCACCTCCTCTCACTATTTTTCCTCATTTTTACAAGGATTTTATAGGAGTTCGTATTCCCAGAAAACTCAAAACCTACAAAAAACTGCAACATCAATCACACCCTCAGAGAAGGCAATTGTTGCGCTGATACTTTTTCCAAAATGGGTCTTCAAGCCTTAGTTCATCATGCCTGCAACATTTTTCGATCACCTCCTTCGTCGATTTTTCCCCATTTTTACAGGGATTTTGTAGGAGTCTGTATTCCCAAAAAACTCAAAACCTACAAAGAACTGGAACATCAATCACACCATAAGAGAAGGCAATTGGTGCGCTGATGCTTTGTCCAAAATGGGTCCTCATGCCCCAGTTCATCATGTCTGGCACATTTTTGGATCACCTCCTCCCACAGTTTTTCCCCATTTTTACAGGAATTTTGTAGGAGTCAGTATTCCCAGCAAAACTCAAAACCTACAAAAAACTACAACATCAATCACACCCTCAGAGTAGGCAATTGCTGCGATGATACTTTTTCCAAAATGGGTCCTCAAGCGCCAGTTCATTATGCCTGCAACATTTTTGGATCACCACCTTCGACGATTTTTCCCCATTTTTACATTGATTTTTTAGGAGTCCGTTTTCTCAAATAACTCAAAACCTACAAAAAACTGCAACATCAATCATACCCTCAGAGAAGGCAATTGTTGCGTTGATGCTTTGTCCAAAATGGGTCCTCAAGCCCCAGTTCATCATGCCTGACACATTTTTGGATCACCTCCTCCCACGATACTAGAAAGAGTGGGGTCTGTTACCTGCCAGCTAGCTTTACGACCAGCTTTGTTCAGAATGCATGGCGTATTTCATGTTTCCAAACTGATGAAATACGTCCCAGATCCCTCCCATGTCATCAGTTATGCAGAGTTAGAACTCAGTGATACTTTGTCTTATCAGGAAACTCCAATGTAGAATTTGGACAGGAAGGAACAAGAATTGCGCAGTAAGAAAATTCAGCTAGTAAAAGTCCTGTGGAGAAATCACGTGGTGTAGCGACCTTAATTTCTTAAAAAGAAATATAACATAATAAATGGAAAAGTCAACCCAAACCCGTGGGTAACAAGGACACCCATCAATTACAGCGGAAACCTAAGTAGCAGTAAAATAAAATCTCAATCATTCAACCATGAAACATAATACCAGAGTTATTTACATTCCCAAAATACTGTATTTATTTACAATTTTTCAAAAAGTCAAAATAACACTAGGATCATACAACAAAAATCTCTTGATCCTAGTTCAACGCTTACCCTTCTAGTAAGGAAGCTAAACCCACTTAACGGCGGCCCTGACCCGCTGGTCCCTCTGGGTTTCCTGAAAATCATTTAATATTTTGGGGTGAGACACTTCTCAGTAAGGGAAAATAAACTAAATACAGTTGTGTGGCAACATGAATATTTAAGGTACTTATACATATACAGTAAATTTTGTAACTCTGTAAACATTCATTATATCATACTGAATAATCATATACTTTCATATATGTTAATAAATCATAATATACATAAAACATCTGTCATAACTGTAATACTGAAAATATACCCAAGATGAATAGCTAGCTGGTATCATGTATTACCCCCTATGACGGGTTGTGCAGCCCAAAGGCGGGACCCGACAATGGCTAGCCGACCACTGCCAAGTCAAATATGTCTGTAAGTACGATGGGCCCGCCACACCCTGGTCTGGACTGCCAGGTGGACATCCACACTCTACTAAAAGCCACATCGACTATCCATCTCCTACCCCCTCGTGGGGTGGTTAGCACTAATCTGATCATAAATATATGATCTATAAGCTACGGTACCGAGCCTTTGAACTGAACTAAACTAACATTCGGGTTCTAATAACATATAATACATAATCATATATAACATCGTTACGGCCTCGTGCCGAACATATCATAATTACGACCTCGTGCCGAACATAACATAATTACGGCCTCGTGCCGATCATAACATAATTACACGGCCTTGCACCGAAATCATTTTAGGTATATACATTCTGAAAATAAATCAATTATCATGTATTCGTCAAAATCATCATAACATAACATATCTTTTCATAATACCTGAAAACATACTTTGCCCATAAGATCTTTCATATCATAATACATTCACGTAAAATAATATTCATGTCACACATGCGCTGTATAAAATCATACTTCTTATTATTCTAAAATCATAATTCTCTGGCATCTCATATATACATATACATTTCAACATAACACCAGTATTTCCCAAACGTACATTTCATCCATATTATACAAATATAACATATGTTTTTCTGAAAATAAATTTACTCATAATTAATAATAATTTGCATGGAAAGTAACTGCTTTAGTTTATCCCTTACTTGGCTACTGAGAAAGCCCTTAAAATATCCTAGCCTGACCCCCGTAAGATTTCCTGATCAATACCCTGAAACTTAAAACTCCCAGTATTAAACTTCAGTATTTTCATGCGTACGTCATTTCCTATAACTATCGTAAGACCAAATTTGGCTTAGAAAGTCTTACCTCAACTCAGGGATGATTTCCAACTTTGTTTCCCCAATGATTCGCTCTGGAAAACTCGTACAGAACTTCGCCAGGAGCGTCGTGGTAACCTCAAATCTTCGATCCGGCGATTGGCAGGGCCAAAATCGAAGAGAGACATAGGAGAGAGAGAGAGAGAGAGAGAGAGAGAGGAGCGTTGAAAGTGAATAAAAATCAAATTTTTTGCTATTTATAAAGCCAGATTCGTCGATGAGACACGTCACCTCGTTGACGAGTCCTTCATTAAATTCATCGACGAGACCCTGTATTCGTCGACGAAATTCAGAGCAGCAAAAAACCTCGCTCGGTATTTTCTCGTCGACGAATCCCTGTATTTGTCAACGAATTTTCTTCTACACTCGTCGACGAACCCCTGTATTCGTCGACAAATCCAAGCAACCTCTTAAAATTATTTTTATCCCCCAAATGCAATGTCGTCGACGAAGTCTATGGCCTCCTTTTGTTTCTGTTTCTATTTCTCTCCCTCTTAATTATTCAAATTTCATTTTTATTTGGGTTGTCACACATGATGGAAGAAGCTTCTTGGGAGCTTGAGAAGGAAATCAAACAGAAATACCCACACCTGTTTAGTGGGGTACAGTAGTGATTTGTATATTCAAATAATAACAGTTTTATTTTATTCAGTGCAGAGTAACGAGTGTATAATTGTAATTTAGAATATAGGATAGGTAGTGATTTTGGTTTGGTAGAATTTTATTTTATGAGTATATTGTAATCTCCTAGAACTGTTTATGTAACCACAGTATTCCTCCGCCATAAGTGAGGGTTAGTAATAAAATAAGTAGTCATTTTTCTTAAGGATGGTGTTCAATACAAATAGTAAATTTTGAGGACGAAATTTTTATGAGGGGAGAATGTAGAGACCCAAAGAATTATAGTAATTAAATAAAAAAGAAAGGCGAGAAAAAGGAATTTTTAAAGAGATTTTAGCAGGGTCTCGTCGATGGGTGTAGAAGTGCTCATCGACGAGCAGAGCTTTCGGGCTTGTAGACAAGAACACGGTTCTCGTTGATGAGAAATTACCAAAAGGATTGTTTCAGAACCCGAAACTTGTCGACGAGGCGACGTGTCTCGTCGACGAGTCCACGTGGACAAGCTTTCTATATAAAGCCGAAAATCATTTTTCTACAAGAATTTTAGGCATAATTCTTCCCTCTCTCTCTAAAAAATGCAATCTCTCACTTCTCTCTAGGTTTCCAACTCCGTCTCTCCATGGTTCGACGAACAGAAGCTACCACAGTGATCCTAGGGAGATTCTCTACAACATAATCAGAGCGAAAATTAGATTTGGGAAGTTTGGGAATCATCCTAAAATTTGGGTATGTTAGTTAATTTCAGTTTCATTAGATTTTTGGTGTTTTTAGACTGAGGAGAATATGTTAGGGAAGATAATACTGAAGTTTTGTTGGAAAAAATGTTAATTTCAGGGTGTTGACTCTATAAGTCCAATCCTGTTTTGATAATGATAAATCATTTGGTATTTGATATATGCATTGAGATTGTGAACAAAAATAATATTTAGCATGCACTGAAGGATAACAAGTCATGGAAGTCATGAAAATTAAAGAATATACATCTTGGCACAATTCATAGAACTAAAAGAGTTGAAGAATGAAGATGCAAGCGGCAAGTTCAAGATCGTCATGGGAATGGGTATTTAGAACTAATGTATTCACATATTTCATATGATTTAAGTTAAGGCTCAAAATATACCCTAAACTGACTTTAGGACTCATGCATCTCATGAACATCAATAGGAGATATTTATGAACTTAGAGACATTTTTAAAACCCCGAAAAGTATTTTATAAAAGAGCAAAAAAAAAAAAAAAGCAAAGCATATTTTTGAAACTAAAAAGAAAAAATTCAGAAATTGGTCAGTTTAGAAGACCGAACTCCACGTTCAATCGTCTGAAGATTCAACTTCAGAAGACCGAAGTTAAGTTTAGTCGTCTGAAGAATTTCTTTAGAAGAGCGAAAATTAAGTTCAGTCGTCTAAAGAATTATGGGTGAAACACAGAACCTGGCAGAAGCACATTAGAAGATTGAACTCAAACTTCAGTCATCTGAACCCGACACTTCAGAAGACTGAACCCTAACCTCAGTCTTATGACCCTGTGTCCGGGTTAATTTTTCGAAACTCTAAGGAACTTCAGTTGTCTGGGCTCTAACCCTCCGTCATCTGAACATGCAGGAAAGTTTAAAATTTTAATTTTTAATGAGAGAACACGTGAGTTATTTTTTGATCCAACGGTTAAGATTCATTCTAAGGGCAAGGTTACCTATATAATCAACATCTAAACCCTAGTGCCCCACAAAGAAAAATAAGAGAAAGAACCTTTGGCAAACGATTGAGCATATTGTAAGATGAGCACAACTTTGAGAATACACTGCTGAGTTCTTGATTGGGATTTCAAATCGTATACCTCAAATCTGAGCTAAAGCTACGTTGATCTTCAAAAGACTTTCTTGTGATTGTTGTCCAATCATTTTGGTATTGAGATGTGAAATTATATATTGTAATCACGGTTCGGGTTGTGAACTGGGTGAGGAGGAAGTTGTGCCTCTTGTAAGCAACAGATATAAGGGAAGCTCGGTTTAGTAGAATCCTTGAGTGGGTTGCTCAAGGCGAGGATGTAGGCCGGGTTGGCTGAACCTCATAAAAATTGTGTTTTCCTTTCCTCTTCCTTTACTCTTTTTATTTTCTACACTGCATTTCATTACTCGTATTTCATGCGTGTATGTTTGAATAACCTCGCACGCACTTGATAATTAATTGGGAAAACACTCATTGATAGAATAATTTAAATCGGCCTAAAACCCCTGCAATTAATTTGTTAAATAGAGAAATAAGGATTAAGTTGTAAATAATATTAAAGGTTTTTAAAAATACCCAATTCACCCCCCTCCCCCTCTTGGGATTACACCTAAATTAACATAGGATGTTGTGTTGGGAACACTGCAGGTGTAGGATTGGGTGTTTTGTGGGCTTCTCAGTAAACCAGGTAAGGGTATAAATTAAGTCAGAATTTTTCACGAAATTATTTTTATTCTATAGTATTTAATTTCAGGAAAATATGTATATTGTAGAATTATGTTTGGGAAATACTACTGTGAACAAGGATATGATTTAAACGTGTTTTATCAGGAATTATGATTTTAGAACACATTTTACATTTAGAATGTTACCCATATTTGTATGACATGAGTTTAAATTTCCATGTAATCATGTATATCAGAATAATAAGTTTTTCCCAGATCAAGCATTATATGATAGTTTTCAAGGCAATTATAAAATAATACAGGAATCATAATTTTATTAATATAATGTTTAACAGTATAGAGAAATCATGTTCAGTATATTATGATATGCCGATGCAGATGTCGTGATTAAATGTTATGTTATGCCGGCGCAAATGTCGTGATTCATGTTGGTGCAAATGTCATAATCCTTTTGTTGTACTTCATCTTACTATTCAAGTGATTCAGAAAATGAAAATAGCATGCTTTCGTATGATGAAATGCATCAAGAATATTTGCACACCCTTAAAATGCTTGAGAAAATGAATAAGAAAAATTCTTGTTTGAAATTAAAATGGAAAGAATTTTCAAAGTTAGTTGAGCGTCAAAATGAATCTCATGCGTCTCTCATGAAAGACAAGGATTTAAAAATTGAAGAGTTAGAAAAGGATTTGAAAGATAAAACTAAAATTATTTGTAAATTTACTGAAGGTCAAAATAATTTTGAAAAACTTCTAAGAGCTCAAAGAAATTCCCTTGCAAAGGAAGGTCTTGGTTTTAATGGGAAGGAGAATCTAAAATAGAAACATCTCTACATGGGATATTTTATAAGAGAGTCAAAATCGTATGTTCCAACTAAAGACTATCATAGAAATATTACATGTTTTAAATGTAAAAGGTTGGGTCACATAAAATTTGACTGTCCTTTCAAAAATAAAAATGTCAAAATTAAGAAAGTTTGGAAAGTCAAAGGAGAATCTAACACTAACCCCCATGGACCCAAGAAAATCTGGGTACCAAAAGTAGTTATCTGATTATGTCCTGCAGATGTGCTTGAGATTGTCCTCCTCAAAGGACAAGTGGTATATAGACAACGGATGCTCGCAACACATGATAGGAGATAAAGTTAAATTCGCATCTATCATATCCAAAGATGAAGGATTCGTTACTTTTAGGGATAACTCTAAAGGTAAAATCATTGGAGTTGGTAAAGTAGGTAAGGAACCTTCACTTGTCATTGATAATGTGTTGTTAGTTGATGGACTAAAACATAAACTATTGAGTATAAGTCAACTATGTGATAAAGGTTAAAAAGTTTCATTTGAACATGACAAATGCACTGTACAGAACAAATCTGAAAACAAATTACTATTTACTGTTGATCGTCATGAAAATGTATATATCACTAGCCTTGATAACCTTACTTCTCAACATGTTACTTGTTTTTCTGCCATAAATGAGATTAGTTGGATTTGGCATAGGAGACTAAGACACGCAAACATGGACTTAATATCTAAAGTTGTTAAGAAAGAATTAGTTAAGGGATTGCCTAAGTCTAAATTCGTGAAAGATAGAATCTATGATGCATGCCAACTAGGAAAACAAGCAAAAACGAGCTTTAATAAAAAGAAAGAAATCTCTACTACTAGGCCACTTCAAATGCTACACTTAGATTTATTTGGTCCAAACCCAATTCAGAGTTTAGGAGGAAAATCATACGCATTCGTCATAGTTGATGATTATTCAAAATATACATGGGTCCTATTTTTAGGTCACAAAGATGAAGCGTGTGAACAATTTATAAATTTGTGTAAAAAAATTCAAAATGAAAAGGGTTATACTGTCACTAAAATCCGAAGTGATAGGGGTAGAGAATTTAAAAATCAAAGCATGGAAGACTACTGTGATTCATTAGGAATTGCTCATAATTTTTCAGCTCCTAAAACACCACAACAAAATGGTGCAGTTGAAAGGAAGAATGAGTCTATACAAGAAATGGCCAGAACTGTGCTTAACGAACATAAACTACTTAAATACTTCTAGGCTGAGGTAGTAAATACCGTCTGCTATGTTCTAAATAGAGTTTTGATTAGACCATCTCTAAATAAGACTCCGTACAAATTATGGAATGGTCATAGACCAAACATATCATATTTTCATGTTTTTGTCTGTAAATTTTTTGTACTTAGAGACAATGAACATTTAGGAAAGTATGATGTGAAATCAAATGAAGGTACCTTCCTAAGGTATGCCTTAGATAGTAAAGCCTACTAAGTATACAACAAACGAATATTAACCGTTACAGAATCCATTCATGTAGTGTTCGATGAGTCAAATCCCTCCTCTAAGAGGACTGATGAAGATGAAATTGAGATAAATAAGGAATTGGAAAAACTATCCATTAAAGATGATTCAAGAAAAAAAAATGAAATTAAAGAACCATCTACTGAAAGTAATCAAATTGAAAATGAGGTTAATGAACCACCTAGAGAATGGTACATAAAGATTCATCCCATTGATTAAATAATAGGTGAACCATTACGTGGAGTAACCACACGATCCTCACTTAGGAATATAATTAGTCATTTTGCTTTTCTATCTCAAGAAGAACCTAGAAATGTGAGTGAAGCAATTGAGGATGAATCGTGGGTGTTGTCCATGCAAGATGAGTTAAACCAGTTTGAGAGAAACAAAGTATGGACATTAGTTCCTAAACCTGAGGATAAGACAATTATTAGAACAAAATGGATATATAAGAACAAAAAAGATGAGCATGGGATAGTTGTTAGAAATAAGACAAGACTAGTAGCTCAAGGATATAACCAGGAAGAAGGAATGGATTTTGAAGAAACCTTTGCACTTGTAGTTAGAATGGAAGTCATTAAAATGCTTTTAGCCGACACTGCTTTTAAGGATTTCAAGTTATATCAAATGGATGTCAAAAGCATATTTTTAAATGGCTACATAAGTGAAAAGGTATATGTAAAACAACCCCCAAGTTTTGAAAACCATAAGAATCCAGATCACGTTTATAGACTAACAAAAGCCCTATACAGTCTAAAGTAAGCTCCTAGAGCTTGGTATGAGAGACTAAGTGGTTTTCTACTAGACAATGGATTTATCAGAGGAAGGATAGACACAACACTTTTCATAAAGTTTAAGAAAGATGACTTGCTCCTAGTTCAAGTATATGTAGATGATATCATATTTGGAGCTACAAATAAAGACTTGTGTAATGAATTTGCTAGTACTATGTATCGCGACATCCCGGAGCGCGTGTGCCCCGAGGTGGCGAAATAAAAAATGTGGTTTAAATTTTTGGGAAAAATAGGAATGGATTCGCCACTAACTTTTTAGTGTGGTTAGAACACTAGATTACTACCCAATTAAGGGTAGAATCAGTCTACGTTACCAAAGCTGGGATCGGAAGTTCGATTATGCGAAGGGAAGGTACGAGCACACCCTATACGCCCGTTCTTACGAACGGTAACTAATTAATTATGACATTATCCCTAAGTAAATTTAAAAAGCCTTTTAAGTTACTCCTTTTGTAAATTTACAAATATACATGCAAAATAAATAAATTAATAAATAAATCATACAAAAATATATGTAACATATATATTTATATTCTCTCAGAACTGAAGGTACATGAAGCTTAAAAAGCTTGTACCTTTTTTAATTGCAATCATAGGGATAAAAAATCGAAAATATTTACTAAAACACACTCCCAAATTTTTGAAATCTTATAGGATTTTTCTAAGTATGAAAATACTAGTTTGGGAGGTTTTTGGAACTCAAAAAGATAATTAATGAAAATCAAGTCAAAATATTTTTAGAATTTTCTCCTAATTTTCTTTTTTTTTATGATTTTTTTTGTATTTCCCCAAAATTCCAATAGCTAATAAAGAAAATAGTATAATACTAATATCATATATTATAACACGTAAGTATTATATATAATAATAATCTAAACCTCAACTATGCAACCCAAGTATCGACAATCAATCCAACCCTAATAATATCCCCTAGTATGAAAATAATAAAACCTCAGGTAATTCATATATATAGTTTACTCAGATGGAAAGAAAAAGAATTAGGTTATGGAAACAAATCAGATTTTGGATCTACTTATGAAATATACACAAAAAGAAAATTAACATACCATAAGATAGAAACCCTAAATAAGTATGGAAACAAATTGAATTCAACCCGGCAATATTTAATGACATGGAAATCCTAAAAATTACCCTACCTTATATGAAAACCCTAAAAAATAAATATATACCAAGCCAAACCCTAAATATAACGTATGATAATTAAAACCTAAATACACGTTGGTAAAAATTCTAAATGTGCCATGCAAAAAGAGCTCTAATTAAAACATGCAATACTAAAAAAAAAAAACCTTAGAATAAGCAATATATAATCTAAAACCCTAAGTAAGAAATATATACTATAATAGCATGAAAATAAATAGAAACCCTAAGCTAATGTAAAACGATCACATGGAACCCAATCGACAATCCTAAAATTAATAAGTGATATTAAATGATCAAGACTATAACGATATAAAATAAACAAACCCTAAAAATATATGTGCAATGAAATAAACAAAATCCTCATGAACACCTCAACATTGGCATAAAATGATCGCACTTGAACTTTAACTTTAGGTATACAACCCAAATATGAAATAATCCTTATTTAATATACACACATATACAGTCTGGCTACGAATATTGACCGAGTACCACAATAAATAATATATTAATATACACACATATATAGCCTAAATATAAATATTATCTAAATATTATGACAAATAATCTATTAATATACACACATACCTAGTCTAGATATAGACATTAACTAAATACTACAACAAACAATATATTATTATACATACATACATAGCTTAGACATAAATATTAACTAAATACTACAACAAATAATATATTAATATACATACCTGTGCACATAACAAAAAAACAAAAAACTTGAACTTTAAATATTAAACAAAACCAATATATATATATATATATATCGTGGGTGTGTGTGTATGTGCGAACACATGCGTAGGGGCTTACTAGAGACTTACCGTGGGCTGACAGAGAGGAAGCAGGTGACCGGAGTTGATGGGCGGCGAACGGGCGATGACGGCGGAAACAGCGAGTGGTGGGGGCGTCGGCGACGGCGCCGGTTGCTGGGCAGAGAACAGAAATGCGTCAAGGCTGCTCCTGGAGCTGTGGTGCTCGGCTACATAGGGATGGCTGGAACAGGGGGTTCTCGGGTGACTTGCAGCAAGGAGCAGGAGCAGTGGCTGTGGTGCTGTGCAGCAGACTGTTGGAACAGGGGGCTGGAGGGCTGCTGCAGTGGAGCCTCTGTGGAGCAGGAAGGAGCCGCTGTCTGCTATGCGGAGGAGTCTGCAGAGGAGGGGATCGGGGCTGAGGAAGATGGTTGAAGGTTGCTGTGAATGGCTCGAGTTGCAGGGGAGTAAGAGGGACTGAGGAAGATGAGAGGCTGAGGGGGGAAACAAAGAGAGGGGAAGAGCTGGGAGAGGCAGAAATTATAGGGCTTTTTTTTTGTAATTTTTCCTTTGGCTCCCGGCTGTTTCCTTGGGTGTGTGCGTAGTGATTTTATAGAAAAAACAGGGTGGGGAGAGGAACCTAGGGTTTCCTAGGGTTACCCTTTTCTTTTTTTTTTCTCATTTTTATTGTGTTTATTATAATAATAATAATAATAATAATAATAATAATAATAATCATAATAAAGTAATAATTAAGATAATAATAATAATAATAATAATAATAATAATTTTAAATATTAATAATTATTATTATTATAATAATAATAGTAGTGGTAAAATAATAATTAATAAGATAATGATAATTGCAATAATAATAATAATAATAATAATAATAATAATACTAGAAATAATAATAATTAAATAATATCTAAAAGTAATTAATAATAATAATAATAATAATAATGATGATGATGATGATGATGATGATAGTACTCCCCCTCGTACTCACTACTCACGTCCCTACTCCCACCCTACTACTACCGCTAACCCCCAATACTAATAATAACTCCTCTACTAATCCTCACCCCCGCCTACGGCCACTCCTCGTCCTTCCTTCGATAATAATAATAATAATAATGACTTTGTTGTAATTGGCCCAGGCAAAAATAGGATGTCTACATTATGCCAAATGAATTTGAGATGAGCATGATGGGTAAACTAAATTTCTTCTTATGACTTCAGATCAAACAAGCAAAACATAAAATCTTTATAAATCAATCGAAGTACATTAGAGATCTGTTCAAAAAGTTTAACATGGAAGATGGAAAAATACTAGGAACACCTATGAGCGCTTCTTTGAAATTAGACAAAGATGAATAAGGTATACCAGTAGATGTCAAGCTCTATCTTGGAATGATCGGTAACTTACTTTATCTAACTACCAACAGGCCTGACATAATGTTTAGCTTATGTTTGTACGCAAGATTTCAGGCTGCACCAAAAGAGTCACATTTGTTAACTGTTAAACGAATACTTAGATACCTGATAGGAAACGTAAAACTTGGGTTATGGTATCCTAAGTATACATCTTTTGAGATTATCAGCTATTCAGATGTTGATTTTGCTGGTAACAAAGTGGATAGGAAGAGCACGAGTGGTACATGTCATTTCTTAAGACATTCGTTAATCTCTTGGTTTTCTAAGAAACAGAATTTAGTTGTTCTTTCCACAGCTGAGGCTAAATACGTAGCGGTAGGAAGTTGTTGTGCTCAAACACTATACATGAAGCAACAACTGACGGATTTTGTGTTTTTTTTTATCACTTAATTAATGGACCAGAATAATGAGTTGTTGCTTTACCCTTCTCTACTTAAATACTAAATTATTATCTCAAATGGAAAGTCGTAGTCCCAAATACTCGAACCCTGACCATTTAATTAAAAGAGTCTTGAGTTTACCACCTGAATCACCCTTGAGAGGCTTTATTAATTAGAATTTTGTGGCAAACAATTTTTTTATATAAATTTTGAATTAAATTGAGTGTTGGATAATTTGGAATCTAAGTGAAAAATTTGAATTCTAGTATCAAAACCCCCATAGTTTTAAATGTAAGGAATTTGTGGGGAGGAAAAAAATATATACAAAACACCCATTTCTTTTTTAATTATGTCGCAACGTGCCTCAGTCGGCAAAAGTTTTCCTAGGATGGGCAAGGGGTAATATATGTTGAAAATTGAAATGGAGTCGCCACTAATACTTATTATTTACCTAGTTGCAGTTAGAACACCTAAAAACTATTCATTGATTGGTCTCTAATCTAGTTTTAAGTCAAGGAACCAGTAGTTTCGGTCTACCTTTACCAGAATTGGGATTGAGAATTCAATTATGATGGGGAAAGGTATCAGTACCCCCTACACACCCGTTCAACAAATGGTACATAATTAATTATGAATTATGCCTAAAATAAATTTAATAATTTTTAATTAACTCCTTTGAAATAAAACAAACAAACAAATGAATAAACGAGATTTAAAAGAGAATGGAAATTAGTGTACAGTTTAGGAATATCTAATAAAACCTCCAAATAAGGGGTTCTTGTTAGATAAACCCCTCTTAGAGCTAACACATGTGAGGTTTGAAAGACCCCTTTTACCCTTTTTTTAAATCATTAGAACGTACTCACACAAAAATTGGGAAAAAAATTTTCAAATTTTGAGCAAAAGAGTCTTTAAAAATATCCCTAGATTTTTTTCAAAATTTATAAAAATTTTCTAAGATTTTCAATATTTTTCTAAAATTTTCAAAATTATTAAAGACTTTTTCCCCCTTTATTTTAACTTAAAACATCTCAAATATATTTTTTCTTTTTATTTTCTAACTTCCAAAATATTTTTTTTTATGATTTTTCTAGATGTTTCCTCATTTTTCTCTAATTTTCCCCCCATTTTTAAAATTAAAAATCCAATTAAAATTAAAATTTGAATTAAATAAATAAGTAAAAAAAAAAAGGAAAGGTCTTAGAAAACCAGACCGGTTTGAACCGGTCTAGAATGAGCTAAGTCCAGTTGGTTTGGTAGGTCATGTGTCCACCCACAGTGGGGACACGTGTTTGTTTTTTTTTTTTTTTTTTACCCCACTAGCAAGGTGACATCAACATAACATCACCTAATATGTGTCAACCTCCGATGATCCCCCCCCCCCCTCCTTTTTTTGAATTTATTGAAGTAAGGTTACGTCAGTGTGACGTCACCTACCACGTTTCAACCTCCAGTTGGTTATGAGATTTTGCCCATAATTTCTAACGTGGCAGTAATTCAACCGTCTAGAGAAAACACAAATCAAATGGCCAGAATTGCTCCACATCGCCCCTTAATACTTGGACCAGGTTGTGTCACACGTGTCACAACCCGTGCGGTGACACGTGTCCCACTAATCCTAGGTATAAAACCTCTTTTTTTCTCTTCTCTCTCCTTTTTTTCCCATTCACTTTCCCTCTCCTCTCTTTTGTGCAAATTCTCTCTCTCTCTCTCTCTCTCTCTCTCTCTCTCTCTCTCTCTCTCTCTCTCTCTCTCTCTCTTTCTCTCTCTCTCTGTCTCTCTTTCTATCTCTCTTTCTCTCTCTCTCTCTCTCTCTCTCTCTCTCTCTCTCTCTCTGCATTCTCTCTTCTCTCTCTCTTTTGGTTACTCTCTGCACTCTCTATTTTCTCTCTATACTTTCTCTTTTCTCTGTGATCTGATATCTCATCTCTCTCTCTCTCTCTCTCTCTCTCTCTCTCTCTCTCTCTCTCTCTCTCTCTCTCTCTCTCTCTCTATGTTTTTCTACATGTTTACCCCCCTTCTTTTTGTTTTTTTTTTTTTTTTTTTTTTTTGTCAGTTTGAGACGACACTAGGAGAGGGTGGTTCAACTTCTGCAGATAAGTTTAGAGTGGGAGCTATTCAATTCTGCAAATAAGTTTTCTTCCCCATATCCCTTTTTCAATTTTTGAATCCCATATTCTTGGCTACTTTTCTTGGTTGTTATGCATTCTCTGACATTTTCTTGAGAGCCAAACGGGCTTCAGGTCATTCTGACCCCAAGTTAGGACTAGGGCTAGGTTAGGGTTTGGATCAAGTTAGGTTGGGTCTGGGTCAGGTTAGGTTGGACCTAGGTTATCTTAGGTTGGGCTTGGGTCAAGTTAGGCCCATATGAGCTTGACTAGTGGTTGGGCCTTAGTTAGCTAGTTTGGTTGTGGCTTGAGCTGAGTTAATTGGTTAAGGCTCTGCGTCAAATGGTTGGGCCCCGTTCACGATTGTTTACACCCCTTCTTTTTGTTTTTTTTTTTTTTTTTTTCAGTTTGAGATGACACTAGGAGGGGGTGGTTCGACTTCTGCAGATAAGTTTAGAGTGGGAGCTATTCAATTCTGTAAATAAGTTTTCTTCCCCATATCCCTTTTTCAATTTTTGAATCCCATATTCTTGGCTGCTTTTCTTGGTTGTTATGGATTCTCTGACATTTTCTTGAGAGCCAAATGGGCTTTGGGTCATTCTGACCCCAGGTTAGGACTGGAGCTAGGTTAGGGTTTGGGTCAAGTTAGGTTGGGTTTGGGTCAGGTTAGGTTGGACCTAGGTTATCTTAGGTTGGGCTTGGGTCAAGTTAGGCCCATATGAGCTTGACTAGTGGTTGGGCCTTAGTTAGCTAGTTTGGTTGTGGCTTGAGCTGAGTTAATTGGTTAAGGCTCTGCGTCAAATGGTTGGGCCCCGTTCACGATTGTTTACACCCCTTCTTTTTGTTTTTTTTGTTTTTTTTCAGTTTGAGACGACACTAGGAGGGGGTGGTTCGACTTCTGCAGATAAGTTTAGAGTGGGAGCTATTCAATTCTGTAAATAAGTTTTCTTCCCCATATCCCTTTTTCAATTTTTGAATCCCATATTCTTGGCTGCTTTTCTTGGTTGTTATGGATTCTCTGACATTTTCTTGAGAGCCAAATGGGCTTTGGGTCATTCTGACCCCAGGTTAGGACTGGGGCTAGGTTAGGGTTTGGGTCAAGTTAGGTTGGGTCTGGGTTAGGTTAGGTTGGACCTAGGTTATCTTAGGTTGGGCTTAGGTCAAGTTAGGCCCATATGAGCTTGACTAGTGGTTGGGCCTTAGTTAGCTAGTTTGGTTGTGGCTTGAGCTGAGTTAATTGGTTAAGGCTCTGCGTCAAATGGTTGGGCCCCATTCACGATTGGGCCGAAGGCCAGTTGGGTTCTGGGAATTGGGCTTCTAAAACATAGGGTTGGGTTGGGGCTTTTAAATGAGTTTTTGGGCTTTGGGCTTTTAAAGTAAGACTTGGGCTGAGGATTTTCAAAAATGGGTTTCCTTAAGAGAGGGCTGTTAAAAATGGGTTTTGGGCTTCTTTAAAAGAGGCTTGGACTTTTAAAATAGGGCCTAGGTCGGGGCTTTTAAAAAAGTTCTTGGTCTTCGTTGGCTTAAACTCAATGGTTAGTTGACCCAGGTTCAAATTAGACCTAGGTCCTGGGTCCATGGGTCACAAATGGGCTCAAATCTTTGGATTGCATTTAACGGGTAGGTTTGCTGGGTCAATCTTAGAACAATTTCACATCAGTGAAAGTACACTATGAAAACAAAGCAACACATACAAATGAAATCGAATCTAACCTCAAGCTTTCAACTCCTCCAATCTTCTTGTCCAGTGTCAACCCTTGGGTTGCTCCTCTTCAGTCTCTTCTTCTATACTCCTTGGACTATTGCCCTGAAACTCTTTCATACCATCTTGAATAATGTCTATAGGTCCTCCTTTTTTCAGTTCCTCTACAATCCGAATCCTCGGTTTGCTCCGGAAAGACTTAGTCTACTCCTCTCTCAATCAAAATTCCCCAATATTCCTCATTATACTCTCTCAATATGTGTGTATCTTTTTTAGAGACAATAAATGTCTATGTGTATGTCTATCACTCGGATAGTCTCTCAGTTGTTCTCTGTGTGTCCCTACCCCTCTTGTGGAAGCCTCTATTTATAGGATTAGGGCATTGGCCAACATTAAAAAACCAAATCGAGCCATTTAGGAAGTAAATCAATCCTTTCTCATTGTCGATTTCTTTCCATGTGAATCTCCCACGAATCAATCAATTTTAGGAAGCAAATCTTCTCACTTTATTGCAATTCATTCAATTTTGAGAAACAAATCATTTAATTTATTGCAGATCAATTAATTTTAAGAAAGAAATCATCTTATCTTTGATTGTCGATTTTCCTCTAACCCCTCTCTTTATGTGTGTGTGCAGGTACTAGCAACGACATCCGAATATTCTTTGCACATTCTTTTTTTTTTTATTTTTTTCCTCTGTATTAGAAATATCCCTATATTGTTGTATTTTTTGTATTTTCTTTCCCCGTATTTTTTTTTTCATTTTTTATATTTTCTGCTGTATTCATTATTTTCTTTGTATTTTGTATTTTCTTCATGTACAATTTTTGTTATACTTGGCCCTAGACAAAATGGGGTGTCCAAAAATTACTTTTTCTTGTACTTTTATTGTTGCTTAATTATTTTAGAATTATCAATTTTCAAATAGAGATTAAACTTTTTATTCTTGTTCATTTATTTTACACAGATGTTGCAAAATTGAAAATTAATTAATTAATTATTTTTAATTCTTTGGAAAATTAAAATTAGAAAAATTGCTCGCACAGGAGCTCTAGATTCCTTCTTATTTAGCATTATTTACTTATTTAATTTTTCTTTCAATTACTTTCTTTTATTTTATATAAATGTTAATTAAATAGGAAAAATGTCACAAAATTATTTAAATTTTTTTAGACAATAGAATTAAATTCATTTATTTTCTTCTTCTTTTTCTTATTCTTCCATCCATAAACTTTAATTCAAGGAGAAATTTGAGAGAGGATTAAATAGATTGAGTATCTTCAAGTGGGGATTTTTTAAATAAAATAAATTTGGGTTGCCACAAACCAATCCACCCCTCCATACTTCTTTGATCTTCTTCGTCTTCTTCTTCTTATGATGATTATTATTCTTATTGTTTAGTTTTTTTATGAGCTTTCATGCAAAGAGAAACTTTTTTTAAAGGGTGAGTTCAGTCCAAATCAAACAAGCATCGGCAACTATCTCAACTATATAAAATAAATTTGATTTTTAATTTTATGAAATGGTCCCAATTTATTATTAGGTTTTAATATTTTTAAAATGTCGTCTATTATTAATATTTTGAATTTATAATTTTGTAAGCTTAGATGAAGATTTGACCCTAAAAGAGGTATAAATAAGTATACAATCTATTTCGTAAGAATTTGCAACTCAACTCAACAATCATATCATACAATAGTCCGTGGTAAATAGGCCTCGGCACCTTTTTTATCCCTCTATATCTTTTCTCTTTTTCTCTCACTTTCTTCTGTTCTTATTCTTTCCCTTTTTATCTCTCCTTACTTTTTCTAATCTAAGTTTTTTCACCTCCCTCTTTTCTCTCTCCTTTCACGATTTTTGTAATTCTTATTATTACCATCCCTACACTTGACATAACAAGTTCATTTGCAACCAATCCACTATTTACTTATTTAAATCAATATCATCCTTTGAAAAGGTGTTCGATTATTTATCAAACAATTTTGTACATAATCATTGTCATAGATGCATACATTATATGTTAATCCATGATTAAGGTCATTGTGTTACATGAATGGTAATTCCGAAACAAATGGGCAAACTTAATTATAATAATCAAAGCACCATTAGAATTATGCATGCTTAAATAGTTTAAGCCCCGTTTGGGAGCACTTGAAAAAGTGCTTATAGCACTTATCACTTAAAATAAGAACTTTTATCCACACACAAAAAAAAAAGTGGCGTTTGGCTTTCACTACAACAAACACTTTATTGCAATAAGTGTTTTTCCAAAACCACTTTTTTGAAAACTATTTGAGTGAATTTTGAAAAACAATTTAGGATAGCTTTTGACCACTTATAACTTGTAAGTGATACTATTCATTGGCGGGGTTAATTTTGTAAATAAAAGAACATTTTAGTGACTATTTTATAATTTTAAAAATACATTAGAAGATAGTCATATATTATTTTATTATGCATTATAATATATTAACTATTAAGGAAACATAATTAAATTTTGGAATAAACAAGAAAAATCATTTGTTAATTTAAATTAATATTAAAATTGAAAAAATACTAATGTAATTAATAATATTATTTTAACATATATCAATTAAAAATAATAGTCAAATAATTATTAATTAAATTATTGATTAAAAATTAATCATATATTATTTTATTATGCATTATAAACTATTAATTATTCATATAATATAACTAAATTCTGAAATGAATAAAAAGAACCACCTATAGATTTGAATAAATATTAAATAAATTTAATTTATTACTTTAGTTATTAATGCTATTTTGAATATAAATAAATATGATATTATTGTTAAATAATAAATAATATTATTTTATTGTATTTAATATAAAATATTTAAATTATAATTATAAAAGTAATATAGTTATCACTTAAATTTTAACTACCAAAATATTAATATTTTATTTAAAATATATTTAAAATTACACATTAGTTATTTAATTCAATTCTAGATTGAACATGAATTATTTATCAATTTAAATTAACATTAAATAAATTAAAATTTTAAATTTAATTAATAATATTATTATTATCTTTATTTAATATGATAGTAATATGTATAAATATACATCAATAACAAGATTATTATTAATTAAAAATAATAATCTTATACTATTTTTTAATAGACAATATTTAATTTTTAATTATAAATAATTAAACTAATTATTAATAAATTTTTTAATTAAAAAATATTAATATTTGTAATTTACTAAATGTTTAAAAATAATCTTATAATACCCTATAACAAAAGTATCCAAATACAACGTAATTTAAATGCAACCAAACACCACTTATAACTTTCAGTACTTCTCTAGTTTAACACTTATTACCAATACTTATTAAATTTAATATTTTTTAAAAAAATTAGTTCTATATAAGTGGTTCTAAACAATCCCCTAAATCTAGATTTTACCTAGGATCGTGAGAGGCTGACTTCCAATCTTTGATGCACCTATTTCTATAGAACCCACACATATGAGGGTTTTCCCTTGGTGACTCCAATTGATTCATTCACTTAGATTAACTTTCCTTGATAGGTATAATTTTTTTACCATTCTTTAGTCTTGCTAAATCTGTCCATACCATGTTTGGAGTTTTTCTATTTCCTGTTTTAATTTTTTTTCTTGAAAGATTAAAAATAGATGGTCACGGTAATTTTTTCTAAACAAAAACCATATTTTTCTTAAAAATATATATAATTAGGAAAAAAATTTCCTAATTTTCTTCCCATTATTTATATGGCAAGATTCACATAATCTCCAATTAAATTGGGTGCTTAATAGTTTAGAATATTAAATATTAAAATTGAAATTGTAAGTGAAAATATTGACACTAGAACTAAAACCCTCACAATTTAAAATCTTGGAAATTTGTGAGGAAAAAAAATTTAGAAAACACAATTCTTCTTGTATTTATATAGTTGCATATTTTGGGATTTCAAAATTTCAAAAAAAAATTAAAATAATTTTTTATTTTTTATTAATAATATTTATAAAATTTTAGGTTCCTTGTTATTTAATTAAAATTAAAACAATACTCCCAAATTTGTAATTATAATAATATTTTGAATATTCTTATAATCATACATGCATGCTGTGACTAGCGGCATAACAAGTAACATTGCTTGCTCTTCTGAGCAATTTCTTGAGTGCGAATCCATCGCGCCCCATGGTGGCACCACCAGAGTTCTCCTTAATTTTCCGGCGAGCGCAGACACTTGCAGCCAATTGATATTTGCCCAGGCAGAGGATCTATAATACTTCTGATTCCCACTAAATACCAGCTTACGATCAGCAGCAGCAGCATTGAACCGAGGAAAAACAAAATATGAAAATACCAAACATTTTCTGAACTTGATCAATCTCACTGTAAATCTTAGCAGCCACGTCCTCTTGTTTGCTCAACATAAATCTTCTCTGCATGTCGTCTTTGTTCCAATTTTACCTTTTGAAATATAAATCCAAAAAATGTACACAAGCCCTTTTCCTGTGTTCCCTTTTCCTGTGTTCCCTTTTATTTAAAGGTAATGCCCTACAGTGGGCAAAATGAGGCGCAAGATTTTGAAGAAAAGGATCAATCAACAGAACTCTTGATGGGCTTCAACTGTTTCAACTTTCAAGCCTCATAAAGCATTCCAACCTCAATACACTGAGATAGAGGTACCCCTAAAGCAGGTAATGCAGACCTACAATTGTTGTGCATAACTTCATAAAACCCAAGCATTAGTCTATCAAACAAGCCACAATTCCGGCCCATATAAAACCTCGCCTTCCCTCGAATGTGAACAACACCAGCTTGCCTTGCCTCTCCCAGCACAATAATCTCTTCTTCCGTATCTGGAGGGACAGATGGTGAAGAGACAGGGTAGTTGACTATATGAGCCTGCAAGCTATCCGTGACTTGAGCTGCAAAGTCGTCGTCACCAAGATTAATAGAATCTGCATAGCCATATTGAATATCACATCCATATACCCCTTTGATGCCCAGTTTTCGGACAACAATCCTCTCATGTGAAGCCACCTTAGGAACCAAGTAGTATCGAAGAGTGGTGAAAATAGTGACTTCATGAAGAGATTTCATGTTCTTAATATAATGTCCAAGAACCGGAGTCAGCCCATCTTGAATGTTGGTGTAAAAGAAGCAGAGTCCAGGAACCCTTTGGACAGCCGAATCAGTTAAGAGCAGTGCTAGTCTGTCTATGGTTATCTTGTGGGCTAACTCGTATGCTATCTTTCTCTGTCTTCCATAAAACCAGCCAAACATAACCAAGGCAAGGATAATAGAAATGCCAAAAGGAATCCACCCACCCTCTGGAATTTTAGTGCAGACCGCACTCACATAAGTGCCTTCCATCACAAAAAATACAATGAAATAAAGGGCAACCAGCACTGCTGGAGTTCTCCAAATCACGATCATAACTAGTGTCAGTAATATGGTAGTGATGAGCATGACCAGACTTACAACAACACCTGCGAACATGGTCTAAATAATTAGGAGATGGTAAACATAGTAACTATAGACTGTAAGACGCTTTAAACAAATTGTTAAGAGAAAGCAGGTGGAAATGGTACTTGAACAGCACAAGCAGGTCCTACATTTTTTTTTCTTTTTTTCTTTTTTTTTGTTTTTTGGCTATATGTCTGATTTGAAAGAAATATATTAATAGTGTTTAGAGAATATTAAAAGTACCAGTAATAGTAAGGGTAAACAAAGATGGGAGAAGCCAAACCACATTTCATGTTAATTATGCATTTTTCTTTAAAAAATGGAAAGCAATTTTTGGCATTGAATGCAAAACAATGCAGGCTATAACCGTTTATTGGTTTGACATACCAAAAGCATTCCCAATCTCTTGTCCATCTCCAAAAATAAGTATGACAGAAACACAAAGAACCATGAGGATGTAATTTACTTCTGGGGAATAAACCTCGCCTTCTTTGCTAGGGGAGGTGTGCACCACCTTCACCCGAGGGAAATAATCCAACACTACAGACTGCTTGATGAGAGAAAAAGTGGCCGATATTAGTGATTGGCTTGCAACAACTGCAGCCGATGTTGATATCACAAAGATGGGCCAGTAGATCTTAGATGGTATAAACTTGTAAAATCCATCACTGTGATCAGTTGGGTTCTTAATCAGGTATGCAGTCTGCCCCGCATAAGTCAGAACCAGTGATGGATATATAGTGAACAAAAATGCTATCTGTTCAGAGGAAATCTGTTTAGAGCCCACTTTTATGAAAAAAGTACGTGGAAAACTAAATAATACTGAGCACTGTTCACCTGAATGGAACTTCTGTTGAAATGACCAAGATCAGCAAACAATGCTTCAGAACCTGTATAGAAAAGATTAAAAAAAAAAGATGACTGCATGTACCAGTGTTTGAGGAAAAATATAATAAATAAATAAATAAAATACCATGAGACAAGATATCTTCATGATTCCTCACCCATCTGAAATTGGCGTATATGATACATGCAAGCATTTAATTGACCAAAATTAATATGAATAGTTATCTAAACCTTGAAAAGATAGGTCATTCAACTATTCTATCATAGTTACATAAAACACTAACACCTTAGCAAACCACAAATTGGTAGGGCTGAAAGTACAATTTCGTTCCAGACAATTTTTAGTGAATAGTTTTAATTTAATATTTTCCATATGACATATATACTTTAAGTAAAAGTGGAGCATCGTAGCATTAGAAATTTATTTTCATTCATTATTAATACTAATTACCAAAGAAAACCTATTTTAGATTAGAAACACTACAACATACTCTCTTAAATATAAAAGTGTCGTCATACGTTTTTCACCAGCATGCCCCAAAACATCCTCCATTTTGGAGCATGGTCCGTACAACAATCCTGCTCCCTAAAGAGGAACATATTCCAGATATTTAGGTAACAATAATTCAATCACTCTTCCAAGGTTACAATGAATAGAGGTGGCAGCCACCTAGACTCAACTCCCCCCATGTTATACCAGTATTACATTTTGTCACACAAACCAAGACATACCAGAACAAATTTGAAAACATATTTCTGAGATACACGCTTGTGATATTTTCTCAACATTAGCTGCAGACTTGTTCCTTTTTTACCCAACTCTCGGGCTGGTTTTTTTGTGTTTGTGTAACCAATGGCCATAGTTAGGTATTCATGCGCAATGAAGAACATGAGCTAAGAGTCGTTGTGTGTGTAAGTGTTTTCAAATATATTAATGACAAAATAGTCTTCAGCATCACCTGTAATGCAGAGAACAGTACCACTAAGCAACAGCCAGCCTTCCTTCCCATTTCTACAGAAGAAACGGATAATGTAGATTGGTGATAATGCCTTGAATATACTTGGGTAGTGGTGTATAATGCTATAGATTCCCACAAGTGGAGTTGCCAAGGTCCATGTACCCATGATGGGGGAGAAAAGGAAACTGACTCTTGAGGTACCAAATTTTTGTAGCAGGAATAGAACAATTAACACAATTGCAGAGAGAGCTTCCACCAGGGCTGCAACATCATCAACCAGTAAATTGGTAAAATCAAAAACCAAAGACACTACACATGGTAGACATTAACAGTCCGTACTCACTGAAAACAAGACCCAGAAGAAAGACTGACATCCCTGGTCAAAGGCGCTAGGCCTCATCTTGTATTTTAAACTTGCACCATATTTATAGAAGATTCAGATTTCCATGACTGAATCGTTAAATTGAATTTTCCAAAGGATAGAAATCTGTAAATAGTGTTTATTACGCAAATTAAATGAATCTGTCTTGATCCTCATAGTAGTTTGCCAAATCATGAATTTTTACAATTTTCATGATCTAGCCATTGCTGTTCTCCACAGTGATTCTTCGAAATCCCATATTACAATAGAATTTTCACATCCACAAGCTCTGTAAAACTTTATGCACTAATTTAAATGCAATAAGAAAAGTCCAAACAGTTGTCCAATCAGCATTAATCAACCAAATCAGGCAATTTCAATAATAGATCATCCAACAGTTGCTATTGTCATTCACATTTCCCTTCTCGTAGCATTTTACTAAGACTGTACTAAATCAAACAAAAGTGCAACTCACTGCAGGGACTCATTGGTCCTCGAACACATGTCTAAGTTACAGCAATCTGCAGCAGTACTTACATTTACTAACAGAAGGGAAAGGTGCTCTTAGCCCATCCATTGCTGACAACACTGTTAACATTTGTAAAAATTAGAAAACTAATTAAAATTAAAACTGCACAAAAAAGTAATACATTTATTGGTAACAAACCTGAAATTGCAGGAGTAAGTATACCATCACCAATTAGCATGCATGTGCCTAACATAGCAATGAAAAGCAACATCCTTCTAGCAGCCACACTTCTTTTAAAGTATTTATGTAGTCTACTTTGACTTTCAGAGTTGTCACATGGTGCAGAATGCGAAAGCCTCAAGTTTGAATTTACACTATTTGAGGAAGGGATTCCAATGTTCAAATTCCTACAAAGTAATGAATACAGTGCAAATGTTCCACCTGCAATCAAGAAGTTTTAACACAAATCAAAAAGTTAGGCAAAGATAACTTCACAATCTGCAAGGGTATAACCCTCGTTATACATTGTATTCTTTAGATATGATTCTGCCAACACGGACAGCTCATAAAATGGTCCAATCCAGACACTATCCGGCCGTTTTTGGAAACATAAATTGTCTAAACGGGCATTTCAAAGAAGCAAATGTTGTCCACATTCAGTTAAGTTGAAGTTAAATAACACCACTTGACAGAAGTTGCAACCCTATTGCAAAAGGTATTAAACTGACCCAAGGGATAACCCAGTTGTCATGGGTGATTTGTGAGATTCCCTGGTATAGGTGGTAGCAGGTTCCAAGTGCTGGGTGTGAGCTTAGATGCCATTAAGTGCAGGGCCCAGCACCTCTTCTTTAAAAGATACAGAAAGGCAGGGAACATGCATCCCATGGTTACGTTTCAGGGTGGGTCAGGTATGGCCCTGCCTTTGGGAGGAGAATATCAAATACACACGTGCATGCAAGAAGTATATATACTGACAATTTATATACATATTATTACTTGTAGTATAAACTATGAAATATATTTATTGTGCTAGATGTCAACATCTATACATTTATCAGTTTTAAATATTTATATGTATTCTTATATATCATAGCTATTTTATCGCCGTCAAGACCTTGGGGAATTGAAACTCATACAGGAAGCTTAGCATAGGACATTGCTGCATTGTGTGGACTGTCTTTTGCAGGCTACTTTTGTCTACAACCAGGTCAGAGGAGCCAAGTCACTTGCAGTAATAATAGCAGCACAATAGTCCAGGCAGGAACCTTGAATAAGAATTCTCATACAAATATTAATGATTACAGTAAGGCTTGATGAAAGCAATAATCTTTCTCAATCACAGTTTGTGCTGATTCCAATCAAAAGCAAGGGAATGATGGATTATCACTTGAGATAGACTGACTATGCACATGCTTGATACTGTGGGTTCAGGGGACCATGACATTACATGACTTTAAATTGGAAAAACTTTGCCTAAAAAATGGGGAAAAAAAAAAAAAAGCTTTGGACAAGTGCACCCTGTTCTCACTCCACTTTACAAGATAAAACTAAACATAGGGGGGAGTGTTGTAGTATGTGGCTCATATTGAGTAGAACACATGTATAGAGAAAGCATGCTGAGAAAAAACAAGAAAGCTAGTCTGCAGAAGAAAACTGTAGACTATTTGCATAGTGAGTCAACGGTTACATTGATGGTTTCAGGCTCAAGAAGAAACCATCGACAGTTTTTCATAGACCATCGACGGTTGATCAAGAAGAAACCGTCGAAGGTTTTCTGAAACCGTCAACAATTTTGTTCAACGTTATTTTTGAATTCTGAATTAGGAAGATTAATAGGTTAGGGATTCATAGGCAAATCCTCCGAGGATTGATAAAGGGGTATTTAGAGAGCTTCTAATCCCTCTGTACGTACAGGGTTAGCATAAATACAATGTTGTAATCCTGATTTTGATAGATAGTAAATTTCAGCCGCCGCTTGCTCCTGTGGACATAGGCATTCTGCCAAACCACGTTAATTCTTGTGTCGTGTGTTTATTACTCTCATTATCTGTGTGATTGTGTTTTTCGTATTGTTCATCGTTAGTTGCTACAATGCACAATCCGGTTCCGCACGCATTAATTTGCACAACAAATTGGTATCAGAGCTATTGGTTACATTGACTGGGATTTCTCCTACAAAGTTCGACATTGTCCAATTTGACGGATCGGGAAATTTTATACTATGGCAAAGGAGGGTTAAGGATTTGTTAGTGCAGAAGGGTATGGTGAAGGCGTTATCAGCCGGAAGGCATGGACGACATGATTTGGAAGGAATTGGAAGCAAAGGTTGTGGCAACTATTAGACTTTGTCTGGCTAATGACGTGATGTATCACGTCATGGATGAGGAATCGCCAATGGTAGTTTGGCTAAAACTGGAAAGTCAGTATATGTCCAAATCGTTGACAAACAAGTTGTATCTTAAGCAAAAATAGTATGGGCTTAAGATATCAAAGGGTTCGAATCTGAACTAGCAGATCAACGTGTTCAATCAGATCATCAGTGATTTGAAGGGAGTTGATGTGAAGTTCGAAGACGAAGACAAGGCGCTGATACTGCTGAATTCCCTACCTGCGTCGTCTATGTATGAAAATTTGATTACAACTCTTATGTGGGGGAACGAAACTCTCGAATTGGAGGAAACCACAAGTGCTCTTTTGGGTTTTCATCATAGGAAGAAAGTCATCGATGATAATTCACAAGGTGAAGGGCTTGTGCTGAAGGGTAACTAACTACATGGGATAAGCAACTTCCGGAGCGGACCGAGTAACAATAAATCTTGGTCCAATTCCAAGGAGAGGAAGGACATACGGTGTTTTAAGTGCGGGAAAAAAGGGACACATAAAACTAGATTGTCCAGAGAGGAAGAAGGGGAATGCAGAAAATAAAGATGGTTCATCAAAATTTGCGAATGTAGTGGAAGAAGGAGACTCGGAGAGCGGTGATGGTGATATGCTTTCGGTTTCATCCAATTCAGATCATCTCATGGATTCTTGGATCCTGGATTCGGCGTGTTCCTATCAAATGACACCCAATAAAGAATTGTTTAACACCTACAGGTTAGTAAATTCTAAAATTATGGTTCTATTCTGATGGGAAATGATGTTTAATACAAAATTGTTGAAAAATGGAATATCAGAATTAAAATGTTTGATGGTGTTGAGAGAACGTTGTGTGATGTTAGGCATATACCAGAGTTAAGGAAGAATCTAATTTCATTGGGCACTTTAGACTGTAATGGGTTTAGTTACAAGTCTACAAGTAAGGTAATAAAGGTGAGTAAAGGTGTTCTAACCGTGATGAAGGGGCAGAAATTATCATGAAATATCTATACATTGCTAGGTACCACAGTTGTAGGTGGAACTGCAGCTACAGAGTCTGAGTCAAATAGTACGTACCATCTTGTGGCACATGCGGTTAGGGCATATGGGTGAGGTGGGATGATGGAGCTTCATAAGAGAAATCTTTTGAAAGGTGTCAAAACATGCAAGATGAAATTCTGCAGGTATTGTGTGCTTGGAAAACAAAATGGGGTGCAGTTCAAGACAGTCATACACAAGACGGAAGGAATTCTTGACTACATTCATTCAAATGTTTGAGGGCTAGTAAGGGTAGCATGCATCACGGGGAGGACACATATACTTCATGAGTTTTATTGATGATTACTCATGAAAGGTTTGGATGTACTTCATGTGGCACAAGTCAAAGACGTTTGCTAAGTTCAAAGTGTGGAAAACTGAAGCACCGAGAGGAAAATCAAATGCCTCAGGTCCGACAATGGTACTGAGTACACAAATTCAAAGTTTATGGAGTTGTGTGAGCAGCATGGCATTAGGAGACACTTCATAGTACGCAAGACACTACAAAAAAATGATGTTCCAAAAAGGATTAACAAAATAATAGCTGAAAGAGCACCGTGTCTCAAGTTTAATGCAAATCTTGCAAAGAACTTCTGGACAGAGGCAATGACTATGGCGTGTTTCTTGATTAACATATCACTAAAGGCAACACTAGATGGGAAAGTAGCAGAGGAGGTGTGGACAGGCAGCACGGCTACTGTGGTTTGAGAGTGTTTGTATGTCCAACCTACGTGCATGTTTCTAGTGAGGAGTGATCGAAACTTGATGCAAAGTCTAGACAATGTATCTTTATGAGGTGTCAGAAAGGGGTGAAAGGGTTCAAGTTGTGGGATTCGAAGACAAACAAGGTAATGATCAGTAGAGATGTGGTTTTTGATGAGAAAGTCATGTTACAACATATTTAAAAAGAAGAGAAACAGGTGCTAGAAAACTACAACAACAATGAGCATGTGGTGCAGGTGGAGCTAGAGATTCAAGGTAGAGATGACAATGTTCACAATGCAAAGAGTTCTAGCTCAGGAGACCAAAAGCATCACAATATAGCTATAGACGGGCTCAGACACACTATCAGTCCACCCCCTAGGAATGGATTTGATGATCTGGTTTCTTATGCACTCATTACTAGTATATGGATGGGTGCTATGGCGGAGGAAATGGAGTCTCTGCATAAGAGTTGGTGGAGCTTCCAAAACGGAAGAGAGCGATAGGATGCAAATGGGCGTATAGGTAAAAGGAAGCAGTATCAGAAAAAGAAGGAGAAAATTCAAGGCTTTTTTGGTAGCAAAGGGTTACTCACAGATGAAAGAGGTTGATTATGATGAGATCTTCTCCCTTGTGGTCAGACACACTTCCATCAAGGCAGTGTGGGGATTGGTAGCGCATTTTGATATTTATATGGAGCATATGGCTGTAAATACAATGTTTCTTCATGGTGATTTGGAGGAGTTTATTTACATGGTACAGCCATAAGGGTTCAATCAGCCTAGATAGGAACACTTGTTCTATAAATTGAGGAATTAAATTTACAGGCTAAAGCAATCTCTGAGGCAGTGGTACAAGCGATTCGACTCCTACATGATCCGAATTGGCTACAGGAGATGTGAGTATGATTGCTGTGTTTATGTAAAGATCCTTGATGATGGTTCACTTATTTTTCTTGTTACTTTATGTTGATGACATGTTAATTATTGCGAAGAGTATGACTGAGGTCAACAATTTGAAAACCTTATTGAGCAAATAATTTGACATGAAAGATTTGGGTGCGGCCAAGAAAATTCTTCAAATGGAGATTCACAAGGACAGAGCTTATAGGGATTGTGGTTATCTCAGCATAGCTATGTTGAGAGGGTGTTGGAGAGGTTCAGGATGGATCATGCAAAACCAGTGAGTACACCGTTGGCGAATCATTTTAAATTGACTACCGCCCAGTGCCCGAAGTCAGCTAATGAAATTCATGACATGTGAAAGGTCTCATATGCCAGTGTCATGAGATGCTTGATGTATGCTATGATTTGTATAAGACCGGACTTGACACAAGTTGTCAGTGTGATGAGCAAGTTTCTTTCAAATCCGGGTCGACAATATTGGGATACAGTCAAGTGGATTTTCATATACTTGAGGGATATGTGGATGTAGACTATGCAGGAAACTTGGATGACAGGAGGTCTACCACCGTGTATGTATTCACCCTTGCGGGAGGGCCTATTTGTTAGAGATCCATGGTTCAGTCTCTAGTTGCACTATCTACAACTGAGTCAGATTATATGGCAGTGGCTAAGGCTGCCAAGGAAGCTTTGTGGCTTACAGGATTGGTCAAGGAGCTAAGTATTCAGCAAGGTGGAGTCCAGTTGAATTGTGATAGTTAGAGTACCATTTATTTGGCGAAGAACCAGGTGTATCATGCGAGGGCCAAGTACATAAATGTGAGGTTTCACAGGATCAGGGAATTGGTCTCTTCTGGTGAACTACTTCTTGAGAAAGTTCACACTTTTGAGAATACAGTAGACATGTTGACAAAGCATGTTACCACGGACAAGTTAAAGCACTGTCTAGACTTGATTAACGTCTCCAGATGCTAGATGGAAAGCATTCCAACCTATTGTCTCAGGTGGAGCTAGAGGTTATGTTTTTGTTTTTCTCCTAAGGGGTGAATATTCGCCAAGGTGGAGATTGTTGTAATATGTGGCTCATATTGAGTGTAACACATGTACAAAGAAAGCATGCTGAGAAAAAACAAGGAAGCTGGTCTACAGAAGAAAACCATAGACTATTTGCATAGTGAGTCTACAATTACATCGACGGTTTCAGGCTCAGGAAGAAACCATTGATGGTTTTGTTCGGTGCTATTTTTGAATTTTGAATTTGGAAGATCAATTGGTTGGGGATTCAAAGGCAAATCCTCCCGGGATTGATATAGGAGTATTTAGGGAACTTTCTAATCCCTTTGTACGTATAAGGTTAGCATAAATACAATGTTGTAATTCTAGTTTTGATAGATAGTGAATTTCAGCCGCCGCTTGCTCCCGTGGATGTAGGCATTCTGCTGAACCACATTAATTCTTGTGTTGTGTGTTTATTGCTCTTATTATCTGTGTGATTGTGTTTTTCGTATTATTCATCGTTAGTTGCTGCATTGCACGATCCGGTCACGCATTAATTTGCACAACAAGGAGGGAGAGAGAGAGAGAGAGAGAGAAAGAGGGATGGAGTTGATGGGAGAAGAAGGAGAACTCCATCACTGATAACCTTTGGACCAAATCTAAAAGGACCCTGGTCTTCCCGAATTGCAAGGTGAACAGTCCAACACCACCTCATCTTCATGTACTCCACTCTAGAAGCCGATTTTTCATTAAAATTTTCATTTGAAACTTGAGAGCTTTGAGGAAAATGATGTTTTGCAAATAAAGTTGAAATTTACGATCTTAGATATCTTGAGTATGTTTTCAAAAGTGAACCTTTGACATAATTCAAATTCAAACAATGGTCATAATAAATTTATTGGATGTTTAAGGAAAACATGACTAATTCAAATGATTTTGAAGGATTCTATAAAATCTCCTAGAAATTGGGAACGAGAACATAGCAATCCTTGATATTTTGATCTGCTATGAATTTTTACAAAGAGCTCAAGGAGTTTGAATGTTATGCATCACATTCTATGCTTAAACAGGTAGTATTGAAAACAAAGTGCTGAGAACTGAGAAGTGAAAAACACAAAATTGATATATGCCAAAAATTTTGGTACTATAATTGTGGTGACCAACTCCAAATAATGAGATAATACTTGAAATTATGTGACAAATTTATTCTAGTGTTATGTGATTATTTGGCATGAATTTGTGTAAAACAGGAAAACAAAAATGAATTTGCAAATCTAAGGTGTAGCCTATATGCCATGGTTGGTGAATTTTTCATCAAAAAATGAAATGATTCTATTTTGTGTTACTTTCTAAAGGTGTTGTTAGTTTTGTTTTTTACTTTTCACATGCTTATTTTGTGTGGGAGTTTGAACAATGTGTGGCATAATACTTATGCCTTGTGCAACACAAAATCATAAATGACGATGCAGATTGATAAATGCGGAGATGACGGGAAATGTTTACTTTTTGTTGCGTTCACAACACAAACTAAATGATATAAACAAATCAATTGAAATACTATCAGTCCACATGGATTATTGGCCACATTCAGTTTAGAATAAGCGGGAACTTGTAATGCTGATAATAGGCGAGTATTGTCTAGGTGCAAACACAAGACACCTACCAAGCCCAAATGGGGCCTCTGGTCTAGTTTGTGCAGGAATTTTCAAGCCTAACTAAGGCAATACTAGTCTAGGTGAGTGGGACCTGTCAGTCGCAAGTGGGGCGAGAGGGATCCAGGTGCGTGCGAGCCTAAATGAAGTAAAGTGGTCCAAGTATGAGGGATGTAATGAGCTTGTATGGGTAAGAGCGGTCTGGACTATGGATTAGAGAATTTCCAACTATGAAGTGAAATGGACTCGTCAAAAAAATGACAATATATCATACGAAATGAAAGTGGAAAATGACTTGAGGTGTCTGTGTTAGTTGTGTGCTTCATATTTATGAAAATAAGAAGGACTGGTTCCTTCCTAATGTCTCAGGAAGTTTTTGTTTTATCACTTTAATGATGTGATTCAAGTGAGTTTTGTAATGAATTGTTTCAAAAGGTTTGAGAATGAAATATTTCTTGAAAAATCTACTTTGTATGTGTAGCTCACTCCTACTTACCATTTTGCAGGTATCAAAATTAATCGCGCAAAGGGAGAGGCTCCTGCCAATTGTTGGTACTTGCCAAGTCCTATTTTGGTGCATAATGGATGTTTTGAAATGGCGAAACCATGCTATTAATTTTGAAGCTATTGATGTGGTGCATCTAAACTTACAACCCACTATGTGTTGAATGCTAAGATGGAGTATATTTAGGTGAAACTAAATGGTACACTGCTATATATAAACTTCAACATGTGGATGACATTTAAATATGATGTTTTCTCTGTTGAAGTGAAGTTTGAGGCTTGAAATGCAAGATTTAGCCTCTAGGTTGAGGAAAATAGTGGTCTTGTAATTGAAATGTGTGGAGCTTGGAACATAGGATTGTAAAAACATATTCTAACTTGAGTTTTTTATATTTCTGTGCAGGTATGTATCTACGATTTAAAAGGGGGAGGCAATTAACTTAAAACCTCAACGAAAAGGGAAGGAAAAGAAAGAACAAGAAAAATTCAGATGGGATCAAATATACCTTCACCGTGATCATCAGCTTTGAGAGCAATGCTGGCATACTTGACAACCCCAATAAGAGTAAGGGTCCAGAACATGATGCTGTAAATTCCCAAGTAATCATCTTCTGTTGGAGATTTCAAAGGCATCGAAGGGTAAACATAAAGTGGGGATGTGACCAGTCCTCCAAATACAACTCCTAAAGTCTTGTAAGCTAGAAGCAGGGTCCCCCACCGATGCGTCTACTGATTCAAATATACACGTTTACATTTATTTCTCTATAATAGGCGCGGGCGCACGCACAAACTTCAAGGCTAATATATGTTTACAATAATCTCTTTGCTACAAAAAGCAACCAGAGTTCATCAAAAGGCAAAAAACGAAAAGTAGAATAAGAACATCAAAAAGTCCCTGCGCCCCAAGGAAAAACTCACCCCCAAAAAAAAAAATGATGCTTTTGAAAGTTATCTTGCTTTTGAGAGCAAAAATCAATGCAGTTTTTGCTTTCGAAATCTAAAGCAAAGAGAAAGAGTAATTTTAATATCTAATAAGCGCTGTTTTGATGATCCAAATTACAAATATCCCCAGAGATGAACACAGAAAAAGGCGTGTGTCGAATTCCACTGTCTCATCTAGGCCATCAAGGAAATGGATGGAAATATACAGGAGCAGACCAGAAATCCGATACAGAAGCACACCCAGAAATTAAAAACAAACAAAAGCAAAACCTGGAAGAATTTGCTTCCCAGAATTTCTTTGAAAATAAAACGAAAAGAAAATACGCTATGGCGAACCACTGATAATCAAGGAAAACAAAACAAATGAACTTAGCAGCAGATGGCTTTGATTTTAAACAATACCTTACATCCTGAGGATGAAACTGTACCACCATTATTACGATTGGGAAGAAGGCCCAGATGAGCATTCTGAGCAGCATCAACAAAGATCCCCGGCTGAGGCGGGACAGAGTCATTCGGCGCAGGTTGGCGATCCGTCGCCATTGAAAGAGCCGTTACTTCGAGGATTACGAGAGAGTGAGAGAAAGAAGGAGAAGGAGAGAGGGAAGGAGGGTGGGAGAGACACAGTCTGAGAGACAGAGAGACGAAGAGGGTTTGAATAGGAGATTTATGGAGGAAAAAGAGACCGCCGGTGGTTAAAGGCCTCCTGTGAATTAAGCTGATGAAACTAATGTTCAAATGGAAAACAAATATATAGAGCAAGAAAAATAGAAGATGGCGGTTGATAGAGTCAACTAAAATATTATAAATTTTAATTTTTTAATGAAGAGTTCTTTTTATTTTTTCTGTAGAGAAAAGATAATTGTGTTTGAAAATATTTAAATTAATTAAAAATACTTAATATAATCAATTTTGTGGATTCACCCAGATATCCAAGTTCATATAAAAAAGAAATTGAAAGTCTAACCAAGCATTTAACTGATTAAAAGGAAGGATAAGTCTAAATTAGTATACTGATAAGTAAATCTATAAGACATCAAAATATTTAGTGGCAGCTCTGACTTACATGAAAGATTCATATTTAAATGCCCCTTTTCAATTGTATCTCTAATGAAAAAAGAAAATCAATACCAGATTAAAATTAAAATAATAAATTTTATTTTAGTACAATATTAAATTATTTTATTTTATTTATAATTAGTAATTAAATAAATGACAAAAAAAAATATTATTTATGTTAAATTAAAAACTTTTGCTTCTATAATTTCTCATTTTTTTTCAATTATTTATACTCTTATATATTGAGAAGGTTAAAATAAAAAGACAACATAGAGATATTAGATATCAAACCATTTAAATAATTCAGATTTTAGATTTAATAACCGATTTAAGTTCAATTCAATACTAGTTCGCAAAATTATATTTGAATGCATTGTTCAACGCTTAACACTTAATTTTATCAAGTACCTTAATTAAAATTTTAAAATTTTTTATTTAAATTTTTATCAAAATTTTTTGAAAACTTCATAAACATGTTAGAATATTGAGTTATCTCCTAAGTTGAGGTGAACCCAACAAAAAATTTCTATATTAAATTTTAATTTGTTGGATGAATGATTTACTTGATCACTTATATTGAAAAAGAGATTTTCAATATCGCGTAACATTATTATAGAACATGAAAACACATGAAGGTTAGATGTAACTCCCCCAACCCCCCCAAAAAAAGAATGTAGTGAAAAGTTGACTCCTTTTGTATTAATATTATGGTGTTGTCCCGTAAGGGTGACTTAGATGGTAAACTCAAGATTCTACTAATTAAATGATCAAGATTTAAGCCTTAGAAGTTACAACTTTACATATGAAATAATACCTTAGCATTTACGTGGAGAAAGGTAGAGTGATGGACCTATTATCTTGGTAGATTAATCAAGTGTACAAAGGACCTCAGACACCATCGTTTCAACCAAAAAAAAAAATTATTCTGATGTTAAGTCTAAATTAGTAATATAATATTGTTATAATTATGAATAAATAATTATAGAAACTTATATTTTATAAAATAAACTAAAATTTTTAAATTAATTACGCATGAGAACCTCAACCCCCTACTAAATATGAGTATTGGATTCGCCATTGCTAATACCTTTTCTCTAGTATTTTTTTACCAAATGTAAGGGAAAATTTGCTTCTTTTTCACAAATCTTAAGAAAGGATTATGAAATTTTTTAAGCATCAACCAAAGTACTTGTATATTTTTCAAATACGAGAGAAAATCCCTCAAGTTTTAAAATTTCAAAGGAGGTTCACATCTTTTCATCAAACATATGAAAGATTTATGTCTTGTCAAGAAGAACATATTTACTTCCTTTGAGATTTAGCAAAAAAAACCCTCAAAACCTCCCCCAAGGTTTTAAATTTTTCCAAGGTTTTCCCAGGCAAAAACCAAAAAGGAACATACCTCCCTTATATTACAAAAATTTTACAAATCTCCTCTAAAATTTGATAAAAAGGTTCAAATCTCCCTTAAGATTTCAAAAATTCTCACAAACCGCACCTAAAATTGATTTTTCATAATTACCAAAAAAAGTTTGGTAATATCTATGAAAATATTTAAATCTCATGACAAATCCCCACCTAATTATTAAAAGCCTAAAGAACTCTTGAATTTTTAAAATTTCTAAAAAAGTCCATATTTTTTTGCCAATTAAAATTTTAGGAAAGTCAATGTTTATTTATTTGACATGAAATCATCAATGTTGAAAGATCGATATAACCATAGAAAATATATCCTATAAAAGGTAATATAATAAGAGGGTATAACTCCATGATTTTTAAAAAAATAATAATAATAAAAATATTAAGATGAATGAGTAGTATATCTCTAATTAACATATTCATGATAATTAAGCATAATAAATATAGTCAATACTCATTTTGCAATACTTATAATTAATAAAAATATATAAATTATTATGTTAGAAAATTGAATGGGAAGGAACAGTATCGCACAGCTAAAAATAAGAAATGGGAAAACAAGAATTGACACCAAAATTTACGCGAAAAATCTCCAAACAAATCGAGCAAAAAAAATCACGGGTAAAAAATAGAAAGAATTCACTATGAAAAATAATGATGCAAGTTAACTCTAATTACAAAAGGAGAATACTGATATCTCTCTCTTGAATTAGGAGTATACAAATCTCACTAGAAACAACAGGCTACAACAATGACACCTTTTTTTACAAGAGTACTTGATTTCTCTCTCTCTGAAGCTGGAGTTGGAGATGCTTGGGATGGATGGAACTTCTAGTAGGCATCTCTATTTATAGTAAAGAGTTCTGCTCACCTTTGTTGAATAACCACCTTTATAGACTTGTGTAACTACCTTTGTAGAAAAACTACAACTCACATTTATTAACAATTATAGTCGGCTTATATTGATAGTGTTAATACACAAATTATTGAAAATAAGCTTTACATTTCACATATTAACTATTATTTTTTACAAGTATTCCTAACCTGAGTTTCTTTTTCATACAATTAAACAACAATTATGGCTTTCACAGTTTATTCAGTTTATCACTTATTATCTTTATTTATCAAATTTAGGATTATTTTTCAGCTTAATATTCATGGAGAAGTAGTTATTTAATACTGTAAACTAAACTTGACGTAACGTAAATTAAATGATATCATCTTTAGTGGCGAACGCATTGGATAGCATTTTGGTCGTGCAAGACTTCAAAGTCTACTTGGTGGCACAATAATTGCTGTGTCTTTTTGTGTAGAAATTGGACGGGTCCGCCGCCCTGCTGGTCTATGTCCCAAATAGCTTGAACAGGTAATATAGGAAATGGATCCCGACAAAAATTAGCAGCTCACGGCCACCACATTAAACTATTTTTAATGTCACACGTTATGATTATTGTATTTCTTTTAGTATATTCTTTATTGCGACGTATGTTATGTGGCGTCAATCAAGCGTCTCGATATTAGAAATAGGGCAGTTATTAATTCTCACATTTACATGGTTGGATTTTTGTTTCTTTTGTTACTTTAAATTAATTATTTTTCTCTTATTCTACATAATTTCATAAGTTATGTTTGTTAAATATTAAATATCTAAAAATTTATGTGATCAAAACTATTAGCGTTCATCAAGGATTTGTTTGAACCAAGAGTTTGGTTTGAGTAAAAGAAAAAAAAATTCAAATTTTCATTTTTAGTTGTATTTTCTCCATATATCAAACTCTATTAAGAGTGAAAACTTATTTCTAATTATAAATTAAGGCAAAATCAAATGTTAATAATACGTAAAAAAAAAATTTATTATTATGTTTGTATGTTGTTTTTTTTTCTCACATTTTTACTAGACATGAATAAGTATATTGCTTATAACCTAAATGTAATAACCTGAATCTAGAAAATAAAAGAAAAATAAATAAAAAGGAAAGGGAAAATAAATAAAGGAAAGAAAGAAAATTTGAAGGGCAGCACAGTAGGGCCTCATCGATGAGTGCCCCGTGCTCGTCGACGAGGAGATCCCGAGAGCTAGGGAAAATTTCAGTTTTTCAGGATTTGTCGATGAACCCATTAATCTCGTCGATGAACGATCTTCATTGACTCATCGACGAAGTTTATATTTTCATCGACAAGTACACGTGGTCAACCGTCTACAAAAAGGCAAAAATCAGATTTTCAGCAAGAAAATTTCCTCTCCCTCACTTTCTCTTTTTAGGTTATGGCCAGCCCACCTTCTCTCTTCGATTTCGGCTTCGTTGTAGCCCAATTCGATGATCGGAAAACACCACGAGGTTCCTGAAGTGATTCTCTCCAAGTTCATCGGAGCGAATTCGTGATTTTGAGTTCTTGGGCACCACTCCAAAACTAGGGTAAGGGAATTATTTTTGAAATTTATTAATTATTTAACAATATGGGCTTGGAAATGTTGGAATATTAGATATTCTGGGGGTTGAAATAATTAAGTTAGAATTTGTAGAATATAGGGTTCCGTTTTCCATTCGTTTTAGACAGAATTTCGAAGATCAAGTAAGGGGAATAAAATTATACCAACTTTTTGATAAGTTAAACTAGATAATTTCAAGTATTTGAATCATATATTTATAGTATGATTTTCCAAACGGTTTAGGCATTTGAAAATAATAATTTTTGATCAAAAATCAAATTTGGGGGAAAACTGTGTGGCATGAGAATAACTTTTTTATAATTAACTAATTGTGAATACGATTCAATTGAGAATATTATTTGCTTATGGAAACTGTTTGTTTGTGAATACTACTTGTTTGTTGATACTTCTTGGTTGAGACTACTACCTACCTGTGAACACTGTTTGGTGGTGAATACTGTTTGGTTGTGAATACTGCATGATTGTGAATAATGTCTGGTTGTGTGCATAAATGTGCGTGTGAGGTTTGTTTGTGAAAGCTTCTTGTGAAGTACGCAATAGCCCTATGTGGGCCACGTATTAGGTTGTACGCAATAGTCCTATGTGGGCCACGTACTGGGTAGTATACAGTAGCCCTATGTGGGCCACGTACTAGGTGTACGCAGTAGCCCTATGTGGGTCACGTATTGAGAGGTATGCAATCGCCCTGTGTGGGTCACGTACTAAGATCAATGAAATGTATTGTATCCAGCAGGGATGTGTTGTGATGTATGTGTATACATGGATCTCTATTGTATGATTAATATTGGATGTGTGAAGTATACGTGTGGTATCTTGTGTGGATGGGTATTCTGTGTGGATGTGTAGCTTGTATTGTATCCTGTGTGGATGAATTGTGATGTAAATGTTTGCAAACTTTGTGGAATGATTGATGCGAATGTGTATGAATACTGGTATGTGAACTTAAATGCATAAATATTTAGGGTAAAGTAAAACTCTCCATCCAAGTGCTTACCGAATAAGGGTGAGTGCTCTGAACAGTATCAGTTGTAACCACACCCAACTTAAAGAATACAGTTACAAATGATATCAGAGCAGAGTGAAGGTACATGTATGGGCATGTAATCTTCCCCATCCTCGGGAACTTTCGCTATAAATATTAGTTGTATGTGAAACTGCGGAGTGTGTGTATGTGTATTCTTTCGATTAATCTTGATTATTAAACAGGTATCGTTTTTATACATGAGAACTCATCTGCCACGTACTGTTATAGTTCTTCCTTATTGAGAGGTGTCTCACCCCGACTTATTATTATCTTTTCAGGTCCTTCAGGTGATCGAGCTTAGAAAGCTCTAGGCGTCAGGTTAGTATTTGGGTAAATTTTGGGTGATTGTAAAAATAGTTGTGTGTAAAGCTATGTTTAAATTTTTAGTTATGTAATATGAAGTGTATGGACATATGGATATACATTTTGGGTTGAATAGTATGAAATTCTGGTATTTTTTTGAGGTTGTTTATTATTTTCCACTGTATCAGAAATGGTGAATGATCTCATCACACCTCGAACCCCACCTGACGGGTTCGGGGCGTGACACTAAATCCTAATAATAATAATAATAATAATAATAATAATAATAATAATAATAATAAAAATAATATGGCAGATTAGGGTTGTTCTAATAATTTTTTGACATAAAAATATCTTCATGAGATAATAATTTTATTTGTTTTGAAGCATAAGAAATAAGATGCTCAGAAGAGTGATTCTAGGATGACACGCTCAAACCAAATTCTATTTATGCATCAAGATAAGATTAATTAAGAGTTCGTTTGGTTAAAGAAATTTGTTTAGAAAAAGAAAAATAAAAAGGAAACTCATTTTCTATTATATTTTCTCTCAATATAAAATACAAGTGAAAATAGAAATTTATCCTCATTTGAGTTAAAATTAAAGAAATCAAATGCCAATGAAGTATAAATCAAAATCTTGTTCATTAATTTGTTCTACCTTTTTAACTTTCTCATTTCTCATGGTAGTTCCAAACATGAAAATTAAAGTAAATTCCTTAAAAATTTTCTTTCCTCTTTTTAGTATTTTCAATTTTCAAATAGATTCTAAGTGTACTAAATAAAATTAGTAAGTTAAAATATACTTAAATCCCATCAACTATCTATCATGTTACATATACCCATTAAAATTTAGAAGTGGCAGTAAAATTCTTGAAGTATTTTTTAATTACGAAGGACCTCTTTTGTTAATAAAAGATCGTTGAATCTAATATAAAGTGTCGTGAGCATATTGCATATGAATAATAAATAGTAACTTTTTAGTTAAAATTGTTTTAATAAGTAAAAAGAATATTTGTTATATTTTTCGTGACTATTAGTTGTAAGATTTTGGATGCAATATCGCATTTTTACAATAATTTAATACGTTTTTTACATCACCGATTTCATTTAGCTAATTTGCTATACAACTACTAAGACTTTTTATTGCTTTAATTTAATTTTTGATGAATGATTAATTTTTCAAAAAAAAAAAATGAAAACAGGCAAGTGCAAGACACATACAAGCGGGCTTCTATATGATTAAAAAAATTATTAATGATATTATGAGGTCAATTTGATTTTAAAAATTACTAAATATTCATATGCATCCCATGATGTGCTAGCCATTAGATCCATTTTATGCATATTTGATTTGCGAAACAGAATGAAATAGGAATAGAATAGAATGAAGATTTGAATGCCAAAGCAATATGAAATCAAGTGAAAATTTGATTCTTTTATCTCATTCCCTTGTAAGAAACATGTTTGGGTTTATAGGGGTCTTTTTCCCAGTATTAAAAAAGTGACGGGTCATTGCATTCAAATTTCAAGTTTTGCTGAGCAACAGGCTGCCCACATAATCCTTCTTTCTAGCAAAAGAGCTAGTTGGTTTCAACTCTTCTAAGTTTTTTCAACTTCAAAAATGCCCTTGGCATTTCACCAAGGAACTTGTTTTTTCTGAAGCTTCAGCGTCTCCATAGAGCTTATGTTTGCCGAAGACACTGACAAATTGGAACCCAACACATTGTAGCTCAAACCAAACTACGTAATGATCCCAACCTCCCTACTGAAGTTGGCAGTGGACCTTCAAGAGAGTTGAGTGATACCAATTTCAATTTGCTCAATTCCATCAAAGAACTTGTTATCAGAAATCAACATATGATAGTGGTCCACTTGGAAGCTCGCTTCCCATCTGAAAAACTGAACTTAAAAGGTCCGTAAGCTTGTTCAAGTGAGATTGAGGATGCTCAAACCCTGCAAGTTCTTTTGATGACTTGGGAATTTCTGAAACAGGTAGATTTCTTAAGAGGTTTAAGAAAGAGAGATCCATAAGGCTTCCTAGCAATGCCGACAGGCGTCCTACGAGATGGTTAGCTGATAAATCCAGCTGCTGTTTTGAAAACTTTTGCATCAACCCTGGAATATCACCTTAGATTCAGTTCTCTGCTAAGCTTATTCTAAAAAGATGTGGCAATCCCATTAGCCATTTTGGGATGGAGGAGAGGTTTAAGAAGTTCAATGACAGATTAAGCATCCCAAGATATGGGATTGAAGGTATATAATCCCTGGGGCAATGGTCCTTGAATCAGATTATGAGAGATACTCAATTCCAAGAGCTGAGTGAGGTGGCCTACTGAATTGGGTATTCAGCCGAGCAATTGGTTGCCAACAAGATATAATTCTTCCAAAGTTGATAGGTTGCTGAAGCAAGAAGGTATTGCTCCCCCCAGCCAGGTTATTTGCTCGGGACACTCTGGAGGGAGGCCAAAGAACCAAAAGTGGGAGGTATATTTCCTGTCAGACAGTTATCCTTAGCCTTAGATGGGCAAGGGAAAGCATCTGGCCAGAGCGCTGTGGGAATGGAATGCGCACTTCAAGATAATTGTTGTTCAAGAACATTACTGATATGAGAGTAAAATTAGTTATTAATGGCGGGATCTTCCTGCCCAAAAAATTCTCTGATAAATTAAGAATTTGCAGTTCACCAATCTTTTCTGGCATCAGACCAGATATAGAATTGCTATGGAGATCCAAATTCGCCGAACTTGTCAAGCTCCTAAGCGAATCGACTATAAAATCAGATGAATTGTTCTCATTTAGTAGAATTTCTTTAACTTGTGAGAGCTTACCAACGCTGTTTGGTACCAGACCACTTAGGTTCGTTCAGATTGACCTAGAGCTCTCGCAGCTTTTAAGGGTAACTGATTGAAGGTGGGGTTGGCCTGGAAAGACCAATGAGCTCGCTGAAATCAATGGCTTCAAGGGATGTGAGGAGTGTGACAGAAGGAGACAACCAACATTCCTTATGATTTTGTAAGGGAACACCATCAAAGTAAATGAGTCCTAGGAGAAGGATTTCTGTCACTCTTCCAGTCGAATTATCACAGGATATGCCCTCCCATTCGCAGCAACTGCGACCTTCCCAGTTCTTTAGGCGGCTGAAAGTGTCAATGTGAATTCCTTTCTTGAAATCAATTAGCCCCTTAAGGTCATTGAGATTGCATACTTCCACCATTTCTTCAGCCATCTCCAAGTGTAATGGAAGTGAGCATTAGGAAGATCCATAGCAGCTGACGGCTCACTTTGTCTCTGGTTAGACCGAGGAAAGATCGAATTGAACAGGCTAGGGGAGTGAGGGAATCAGTTAGGCACATGGGTTGTAATGTAAAACAAAGCAGAGAAGTGCCAATGCTGGTCAAATATACTTGATCAATTCTGCTTTTTTTGTTTCTTTTTCACTCAATAGTGTCTAAGGGGTGTACAAAAATTACCAAAAACTGAAAATCGGATTAAAATCACAAACAGTTCAGTTTTTCGGTATTTAGTTTCGGCTTTGGTCTTAGAAAATGTAAATTTTCAATTTCAGTTTTGGTTTCTAAAATTTAACCAAACTGAAAAATCAAAAAAAACTTATTTAAATTTAAATTATATATATAAATTAATATAATTACTTAATTAGTATGTTAATACATGATTGGTCCATTTAATATTTAGAAATCAAAATATCCAATAGATTCTCAACAATCCTTGTGAAAAGCAATTGTTAAATATTTAGAAAATCGATCATCTTCTGTTGCACTGAACCATTGTTGCTTCTGCTCACTTTCAATGGCTTCTTCATAACACTCTGGTTCTCCCTCATCAGTTATAAGAACATACTCATCTATAGGATATCTCGTGGAAGGTTGTCGGTCTCTGGTACACCTCCTGAGTGAAGCTGTAGGTGGTTCAATAGTCAAAGTACCTTCCTCATCAATAGTTTCATGATCTTCCACCACATGATCATTCTGAACATCCACCTCTATATCATATTGATTGTCAATCTCAACTGTATCAAGAAAATTTTCAGAAGGAATCGAATCCAAGTCAACTGAGCCATCACTATCCTAAAACTGAGAATTTTCTGACTTACCAATGTCTTCAATGGTTTGATCCTCCATGAAGACTACATCACGGCTTCTCACAAGTTTCTTTTCCACTGGATCATAAAACCTGTAGCCAAACTCATCCTGACCATACCCAATAAAAATGCATTGCCTTGCCTTGACATCTAACTTGGACCTTTCATCTTTAGGCACATGAACAAAGGCTTTGCAGCCAAACACACATAGATGGTCATAGGAAACATCCTTCCCATACCAGATTCTGTCATGGACATCAGTCTGCAGCGCAACAATAGGATACAAGTTAATTACATAAACAACCTCACCTCAAAATGATTCAGGTAGTTTTGCTTCTGAAAGCAAACATCTGACTCTCTCTACCAGTGTTCTGTTCATCCTTTCTGCCAAGCCATTCAACTAAGGAGTCTTAAGAGGTGTCTTCTGATGTCGGATGCCCTGTTGTCTACAGTTCACATCAAATGGACCACAATACTCACCACCATTATCAGTTCGAATACATTTTATCTTCTTTTATGTTTCTCTCTCAACTAAAACCTGAAAATATTTAAACATATCAAGCACCTGATCTTTGGATTTCAAGGCATAAACCCAAAGCTTTCTTGAATGATCATCAATAAAAGTAACAAAATAAAGTGCACCACGAAGTGTCCTTACCTTTATTGGGCAACAAACATATGAATGAATCAACTCAAGTAACTCTATTTTTCTGGAAGGAGGATGACTTTAAATGAAACCCTTTTCTGCTTTTCAGCCAAACAGTGAACACATCTTTTTAGTTTTGCACCATTTAAGCCTAACAGCAAATTCTTCTTGGCCAAGCAATCAAGTCATTTCTCACTTATGTGACTGAGTCGCTTGTGCCATAACTCTGATGTGATATCACTATCAACTGCATTCACAAAATTCAAGCAAATAGAAGCATTCATAAAATAGAAATTAGAAAATTTGTTACTTTGGGCCACAATTAAATTTCCTCTGGTAAGTCTCCATTGTCCATTACCAAAGAAGTTGTAATATCCATCATCATCAAGTCTTCGAGGAGAGATCAAATGCAGACGAACACTAGGAGCATGCCTGACATTATTGAGTACCAATTATGTTTCATTGTTGGTCTTTAAGCAAATAGTTTCAGTGCCAACTATCGGTACCACAGCATCATTTCCCATCTTCAAAACTCCAAAGTCATTAGAAGTATATGAATTGAAGAAATCCTTCCTTGATGTCACATGAAAATAGGCACCGTTGTCAACCACCCAATTAATTTCATTACAGGCAACACTAATTACATTATCATCATAAGCAAGAACCAAATCATCTCCAACAGTAGTGGCGACACTATCATTATTATCCTGATCCTTCTTTTCGTGCTTGTCACTGTTACTTTTATTTTCTCTTTTCCACTTGTAACGGTATTTCTTGATATGACCATTTTTGCCACAATAATGACACTCAAGATTTTTAAATCTTGACCTTGACTTGCTTCTACTTCTACCCCTTTCATTTTTGTATCAGTTTCTCCCCCTGTCTTCTGTAACAAGTACCTAGGTATTATCTGTACCCATTTCTTTCCTTCTGGTCTCTTCATTAAACAAACTATCTTTAACAAATGACAGGGTCAACACACTGTTTGGGGTTGAGTTGCTAAGAGATACTACAAGAGTTTCCCAACTATGGCAAAGAACTTAATAGCAACAAAGCTTGTAGTTCATCATCTAAAGTTATCTTTATGTTGGTTAACTGGTTTACCAAATTCTGGAAATCGCTCAAATGCTCAGTAACAGATTTTCCTTCTCTAAGCTTCAAATTTACAAGCTTTTTAATTGCAAAATCTTTGTTGTGAGCAGTCTTTCTCTCATAAAAACTCTCCAACTTCTTCCAAAGTATTTGAGCATCTGTCTCTTGAGCCACATGATGAAAAACACTATTATCCGCCCACTGTCTGATTTTGCCAACTGCTTTCCTATGCATTTTCTACCAGTCAGTTTCAGTTTGTTTTTTCGGCTTATCACTACCTAACTCAATCGGATCAAATAAATCCTTACAATAAAGAATATCCTCCATCTTTGGTTTCCAAATTGAATAATTTGAAGTTGTGAGCTTGCACATAGTACCTACGTTGTCTTCCATAATTTATATGAACCAAGCATTGATACCACTTGTTAGGACCAGAGGAGCCCATGGGTGGGCTTGATACACATGAGTAAACACAAACTTTACCCAAAGGCTTAAATTTATTGGGTCTTGGATCCAACCATATATATAAGCACCCATCAGCCACTCAAATTTTCCAATATGGGACAAGCTCACAAGTGGAATTTTCAACAATCTCCCCCTCACTTGTGCGTTCCAACTGCTCCCCCTTGAACGAAAACCGTCTCCCTTATGGAAGTAAGCCCAATTCCCCAACAGTTGCTCAAGTAGGCCTTACTTACGTGCCTCCTATTGCATTCCACGTGCCTCACATGCCTCCACTTGAGTAACTGTTGGAGAATTGGGTTTACTCCCATAAAAGAGATGGTTTCCGTTCAAGGGGGAGCAATTGAAACTCACAAGTGAGGAGGAGATTGTTGAGAATTCCACTTGTGAGTTTGTCCCACATTGAAAAAATTAAGTAGATGATGGGTGCTTATATACATGGTTGGACCCAAAACCCAATAGGCTTAAACTTTTGGGTCAAGTTGGTGTTCACCCATATATATCAAGCCCATCTATAGACTCCTCCAGTGCTAACAGTCATAATAATCTTCCATAATATACAATTATGGAGAATCGGGCTTACTCCCATAAGGGAGACGGTTTCCATTAAAGGAGAAGCAGTTGGAACTCACAAGTGAATGAGAGATTGTTAAGAATTTCACTTGTGAGTTTGTCCCACATTGAAAAAATTGAGTGGATGATGGGTGCTCATATACATGGTTGGACAACCCAATAGGTTTATACTTCTGGGTCAAGTTGATGTCCATCCATGTGTATCAAACCCATTTATGGACTCCTCTGGTGCTAACAATTAGTGATCATAATAATATTCCATAATATATAATTAATTACATGAACTTCTCCACTCTCACTAAAAATTCTATGTAGTAATTTAACTACCATAAAAATCCCAAACATCCCCTTAATCTAAGTATGAGCATAAGAGCCAATAGAGCTGCAATTGGTATCAATCATCCTAGTCAGGCAATTTCAATAATGAATAATCCAATACCTGCTATTGCCATTCACACCCCCCCCCCTACTCATGGCATTTTACAAACTAATGAAGCAAGATTATCCACTAAAGGAGAAAAAAATGCAAAGCACACCATAACAAAATGCATCTTGACACTATTATATTTCTGCAGGGACCCATCAGTCCTCACTCCTCAAGCACATGTCCAAGTTACAGCAATCAGTAGCAGTACTTACGTGTGCTAGTAGGATAGAAAACTGCTTTTAGTCCATCTATTGCAGACAACACTGCCAACATTTATAAAAATTTGAAAACTAATCATAATTAAAATGCACAAAAAGGAAAAAAGTAAGATGTTTACCTGAAATTGCAGGAGTAAGTATACCATCACCAATTAGCATTAATGTGCCTAACATTGCAACGAAAAGCAACATCCTTCTAGCAATCACACTTCTTTAAAAGTATTTCCAGAGTCTACCTTGGTTTTTAGAGCCCTCGTCTGGCACAGAATGTGAAAGGCTGAAGTTTGAATTTACACTTTCTGAGGAAAGGATTCCCATATTCAGATTCCTACAAAGCAAGGAATACAAAGCAAATGTTCGTCCTGCAATCAAGCATTTATTGCAGAGTCAAGAAGTTAGATGAAGAAAAGTAAATACTGTGCATTGTACAATCCTGATTATAGACTACATTCTTGATATGTAACTCAACTACACATACTCACATACACTCTTAGTATTAAACTGACAGTCTCTATACATATTATTTACTTGTAGTATAAACTGTACAACAAATTTCTTTTTCTAGATGTCTACATCTTAAATCCATATTTTAAGCATTCATATGCATTTCTTATTTTAAGAACCATTTTATGGCTGCCAGGCCTTGGGGATAATTGAAACTGGTATATGAAGCTTTGCATAAGCCTTTCCTGCTCTATGTGGACCGTCTTTTGCAGTTGCGGCAATTTTGAGTAGGCTAGTCTTGTCTACAACCAGGTTAGAGGAGCTAAATCTATGATAGTAATAGTTGTAGGGCAATAAGGAATATAGGGAACCTTGAATAAAAATTATTTACTTCATGTAGTACATTAGTAATGATTAGGTAAGGCTTAATGAAGGCAATTATTTTCCTAGATCACGGTTTGCGCCCATGTCAATCAAAAGTAGGGGCATGATGGATCATTTGACTGAGGAGCATGTTTTCAAAAAGGGTAGCAGTCAATGTAATTGTAACTATCATGATGTAGCAGTGCTAAGAAGGCCCAAGCTTTTCCAAAATTAAACATGTGTGTGTGTGTGTGTGTGTGTGTGTGTGTGAGAGAGAGAGAGAGAGAGAGAGAGAGGGAGGGAGGGAGGGGAGTGGGTGGGAGGCGGAGGAAGAGGAGAACACCATCACCAATGACCTCTGAGCCAATGCTAAGAAGACCAAAGCTTTTCCAAACTGCAAATTGAACATTCCGCCACCATTCCAACTTCAAGTGTTCCATTCTTTAAGTAGGTTTTTCTAGAAACTTTTACATTTTAAACTTGGGATTTTGAGGAAAATGATGTTTCGCAAAAGAAGATGAAATTAATTATCTAAGATATATCAAATATGCTTCTAAAGTTGAATCTCTGATAAATTCAAATTCAAATGATGGTTTCAACAATTATAATGAACTTTTGAATATTTTGAGGAAAACACAAATTCAAATGATATTTAAAGATTCTACAAATTGGGCTCAAGAGCATGCCAATTCTTCATATCTTGATTTGATATGAATTTTTATGAATAATTCGTGGAGTTTGAATTTCACACCTAGCATTCCATGCATAAATATTGTCAAGTAATGATGAAAATAAAGTGTTGAGAAGTAGAAAACACTAAATCGATAAGGGTGAAAACCGTGAAATTTTGGTACTAGAATTGTGCTGGCCAATTCTAAATAATGAGATAATAGTTGAAATGACGTGATTATGCATTTATTCTACTATAATGTGATCATTTGGAATGAAGTTGTAATGACCCGAAGAATTATGATATTTAAATAATAATACAAAGGGAGGAAAATGGAAATTGGAAAGGAAAGGAAGGAAGCAGCTTCGCGTTCGTCAACGAAGGTACATATTGGGCTCGTCGACGAGGGCGCATCTCGTCGACAACAAAATACCGAAAGGGTATTTACCCATTTCTGAATTTCGTCGACAAACTACCTTCGTGACCTCGTCAACGAGGTGACGTGGCTCGTCGACGAGGGTCAGGGTATAAATAGCCCTAAACGTGATTTTTCAACAATACTTCGCGCAGAAACTCCTCTCTCTCTCTCTTCTCTTCGATTTCTCTCTCTTCTCTCTTAGTTTCCAAGCTGGATTTTCACCGGTTTGACGATCCGAGGCCACCACGACATTCCTATGAGAGTTCTCTTCAAATCTGCTGGAGTGGATCATCGGTGGGACTGAATTGGAAACCATCCCAAATCCAGGGTAAGGCTTTTATTTAGTTGGTGGCCTTTCCTACAGTTGTGGAAAATGTAGTACGCGTAAAAATACTGAACTTTCATTCTGGGGAATGTTATTTACAAAATGTTGTTTGGGGAACCCTACAGGTGCTAGGCTGGTTATCCTAGGGGCTTTTCAAGAATCAAGTAAGGGGATAAACTAAGTCAAATGCTTTATATAAAAATATATAATCTTATGGCATTCAATTTTAGGAAAATATGTGCATATATATAGATATATGTATTATGTTTGGGAAATACTGCTGTAAATGATGATATGTTTTAGATATACGTAAAAACCCATTCTGTGTGGCATGAGTAGAATTTAATATGAAATACTATTTTCTGGGAAAAGTTAAAAGAGAAACAGAGTTTTACAATGATAAATCGGCATACGGGCCGAAAATTTTGATATGATATACCGGCGTACGGGCCGAGGGTTTTATGTGACATGCTGGCGTATGGGCCGAGCTTTTTATGTGATATGCCGGCGCATGGACCGAACTTTTTATATGATATGACGGCGTACGGGCCGAGAATTTAATCTGATATGTAAAACGGCGTACGGGCCGTGAATGGTAAAATACGAAATGCCGGCGTACGGGCCGATGAATTTCGCGTATATATATATATATATATATATATATGCAAAATGATATGACGATATTTATCTGGCAATTGTTATTATGAAATAGTCATGTATCATAGTTTGAATATATGTTATATGTTATCAGAACCTGGTTGGCTTGGTTTAGGCTTACACTAGAGACGGTACCGTAGCTATGTGTTCATGATCATCATGATATTGTGTAATCGTTGTTGTACGGGGCAGCATGAGGATGGATAGTCGATGTGGTTATTGAAGTGTTGGCGCCCCTGGTGTACGGACCAGGTCTAGCAGACCCATCGTACTTATAGACTGTACTTTTGACTTGGCAATGGTCGACTAGCCATTGTTAGGTCCCGCTTTCGGGCCACACAACCCAGTCATGTGGGGGTAAGACATGACACCAGCCAACTAACCTTCCAGGTTGATTTTTGTATTATTATTATATGAGATGAATTATGCTTATGGAAATCCAGTATGTTCTACTATGCTATGATTATACATGTTTTTCCCAGAATTGATATAGATAGTTTTACTAAATATGCTTATATATGCTTTTATGTATAACACGGATTACTCATGTTGTCACACACTGGTATTAGTTTATTTCCCTTACTGAGAGGTGTCTCACCCCAAATTATATAATTATTTCAGGAGCTCCGGATAGGAAAGCAGATAAAGCTTCGCTGAGATAGTTTCAGCTGATCTGCCCTTTCTGAAGGGTAAACTTTTGATAGGGTCGGATGGATTTATTTCCCTTACTGAGAGGTGTCTCACCCCAAATTATATGATTATTTCAGGAGCTCCGTATAGGAAAGCGGATAAAGCTTCGCTGAGATAGTTTCAGCTGATCTGCCCTTTCTGAAGGGTAAGCTTTTGATAGGATCGGATGGACTTTTGGGTATCGACCCTAGGGCTGGTTTTTGGTTGTTTTGGGATGTGCATTGAGGATATAGTAAACTTTGGTACTGTATTAAATGATATTAGGAGATGTTTATGGTCTTATGTTTTTCCTGCCGCTTAGGCTTCCGTACTATATTTCTGATATATCCCTGGTACCCACGAGTACAGGTGGATTATGATCTGCCAGGTTTACTATATTGGTATTATTTATGAAAAAAAAAATATATTGGTAAATAAGAAGGTCGTTACAGAAGTAGTGCAAAAAATAAAAAGAAAATGAATATTCACAAATCCATGGTATCGCCTATATGCTTTGGTTGCTAAAATTTTGATTAAAAAAATGAAATAATTCCCCTTTTGTGTTGAGCCTTGTTAGTTGAATGGGAGTATTAACAACGTGAGGCATAATACTATGTGCCTTGCATGGCATAAATGAGGATGTGGTTTGATAAATAATAGAGATGATGGAAAATGTTTGTTTCAAGTCATTTTCACAATACCAATGAAATGATATAAATAAAGAAATTGAAATACTATCACCTCAACATGGAATTATTTGTCACATTCAATTTAGAATGAGCGGGAACCTGCAGGGCAGATAATAGATTAGTATCATCTGAGTGCAGATACCTACCAATACAAATAGGGAGTGTGGTCTAGGTGTGTAGGACTTTTCAATCCTTAATGGGCCAAACTGGTCCAGTTGTGCAGGATATGTTGAGCCCAAGAAGAGCGTCTAAACATGCAGGGACGTACCAAGCCTAAATTAGGGAGAGTGGTCTAAGTGTGATGGGCCTAACAGGCTTTAACAAGTAAGAGTGCTCTAAATGAAAGAATTTCCAACAGTGATGTGAATTGGACTCATGAAAAAAGCAAGAAAAGAAAAGAAAAGAAAAGAAAAACTGTGGAATGAACTGAAAGTAAAAAATGAGCTTAAGAGTGTTGTGCTGAGGCGTACCTAGCACAGTTCTTTCCATTCTAATACCATGCTCATAGCAGAATTTCTTGAACTCGGTGTCAACATACTCACCACCGTTATCGGTTCTCAGCTTCTTGATTTTCAAACCAGTTTCGTTTTCTACCATTGTTTTCCAAATTTTAAAAACATCAAAAACATCAGATTTATATTTTAGGAAGTAAACTCATACCTTCCGTGAATGATCGTCAATAAATGTTACGAAGTAATGCTTCCCACCTGTGGATGAAATGGTCGTTGGTCCCCATACATCTGAATGGACTAGGTCAAGCCTCTCCTTCTTTGGAGTACTAATGTTTGTCTGGAAACTGACCCTCTTCTGTTTCCCAAATATGCAATCCTTACATGTGTCAATTTTCACCGACTGTAAATCACTCAACTTACCATTTGAGTGCATCACCCTGAGTCCCTTCTCACTCAGGTGTCCAAGTCGTTGATGCTATATGTTGCTATCATCATTTCCTGTAGCAACTGTAATAGACATGCATGCATTAGGAGTTACATAAAGAGTACCACTTTTCTTACCTCGTCCATTCATTACCAATGAAAGTTGTGTTATATCCTTCATCTGCCAATTGACCAACTAAGATCAAGTTCTTCCTTAGGTCTGGAATATACCTGACATCTCTCAGCTTCCATACTGACCCGTTCATCTTGATCTTCACTGTCCCCTTGCCGGCAATGTCGCAAGGTTGATCATTGTCAAGATATACTTTACCGAAATTACCTGATGTATACTCCTCTAGGCAATCTCTACTGCAAGTGGCATGGAATGAAGCTCCAGAGTCTTAACACCCAAGACTCATTTTTGCTCTCCAAAGAGCAAATCAACATATCATCATTTTCTAAAGCAACATTTGCTTCTATCTTTGACTTTGTCTCATATTCTTTCTTCAGACTTTTGCACTGGTTCTTGTAATGACCAGTTTTTCTACAGTTCCAGTACTCAACAATTTTTGTGCCCTAGGAACCTGTGTCCTGAGAACCTCTGGATTTCTGGATTTAGACTGCCTGGGCCTAGATTTGCCGCAGCTGTTTGATCATCCATGCCTGTTTCCTCTGCCTCGACTTTCCATGTTCAAGACTGAACTCGAAGTGGAACCATGGTTTGACTGCATTCTGATTTCTTCCGTCAAAATCGTGTTGACGACCTCATCGTATACAAGCTTTGATTTCCCTGCAGAGCTACTGATTGCAGTAACAACACCATTCCAACTTTCGGGCAACTGACTGAGAATCAGTAGGGCACAAATCTCACTATCAAATGTAATCCCAACTGAGGCGAGTTGATCCGACAACTCGTTGAAATTATTCAAATGCCTGCTAAAACTTTCACCTGCAGATATGGTCATAGTAAATAACCTTTTTCATAAGATGTACCTTATTAGCGGCTGACGGCTGCTCGTATATATTAGAAAGTGCATCCATTAGAGACTTGGTGAATGATATATGCTTGATATTAATGCCACAGACTTTGACAACGTCATTTTGATGGCTCTAAGAGCTTTTCGATCAAGCAACTCCCACTCTTCCTCGTTCATAGATGCTGACTTATCCTTCAATGGTAAGTGCAACTCATTCCCAAACAAATAATCTTCAATCTGCATCTTCCGAAAACCGAAATTGTTGTCGTTGAACATTTCAATCTTTGAGCTCTTTGAGCTCGACATCTTGATTCGCTGATCTAGAGATGAAATTAGCTCAAATGGATAGCACGGTTGGATCTGAAACGGTCAAAAACCTTAGAAATAGTTCAAGTCATTCGAAAAACGAACCCAAAATGGCTCTGAAAAGCCCAGTTAAAGATCAAGTCAAATCTTGTCAACGGTTGCTGACGTGGCAGGTGTGGGGTCCACTGCTAATGTGGCACTGATGTGGCACTGTGGGCCCTCCTGCTGGCAAATTCTGTGGGTCCCACTACTGACGTGGCAGCTAACAGGATGCGTGGCTCGCTAACGTGGACGGACCGGGTATGGATCCAGGTCTGGAGCGGGTCGCCAGGTCGGGTCCAGGTGGCTGGGCGAGGAAGACACGTGGTGCACATGCGGGCGCGTGGCCGGCAGGTCACCAACGCATGACGGCGGTGAGAACACGAACCACTCCGGCAAAGCGCGTGTTGGCACGTGTGCGTCCGTCCAAACTCCTTTCGAGCTCCGAACTGCACTGTTGGCTTCGTCTCAGCGAGATGAACGTGATGGTGGCCTCAAAATTCAATTTCGAGCCACTGGATAGAGCTATGATTTTGGTGAAAAACTCCAATCTGGCATTTCTGCTCCAAACCGGTCTTTGATACCACTTGTTAGGACCCTGAAAGCAACCAAAAAAATTGAGACACCAAAAATTTACGTGGTTCGGTCAAGATCGACCTACGTTCACGGAGCATACCACAATTCACTTAAACTGCCAGGAAAGAAAATACAATCTCTCAAGCCTCTCTTCTCTCTTCCTCACACTCTCTTCTTCCTCTCTGTACTTCTCTGTACATACTATCTCTCAACAACTCCTCTATTTATAGGTAGCTAATAATCAATCACAATAAATCACAATAAATCAAAACATAGGAATTACATTCATTTAAAATAAATGGCCGCGGATTACAGCTTGCGAACGCGTCTCCAGCTTGCTCACGCATCTCCTGGCTCCACCACAACAAAGAGGCTATGTTAATAGCATGCATCATATTTAATATAAGAAGGATTAGTTCCTTCCTAGTGTCTTGAGAAGTTTTTGTTTTTTATCACTTACAGTGGTTGAAGTGTGATTTGAGATGAATTGTTTTCAAACTACTTGAGAATGTGAAACATTCGTTGAAAAATCTACTTCACATGTCTAGCTCACTCCTACTTATCATTTTTTAAGTATCAAAGTTTAAGGAGCTAAGGGAGAGGCTCCTACCAACTGTTGCTTCCTAAGTCGTACTTTGGTGCATGGTGGGTGTTGGGAAACCATGCTCATTAAGTTCGAAGTTATTGATGCAGCGCATCTAAGTCTGAGTCTGCTTGGTTAGAAATACTATGTGTTGAACTCATGCTAAGATGGAGTATTGGTCAATACGAAATGGTATGATGTTATGCATACATTTTTAACATGTGGGCTGCATTGAATGATGATGTCTTCTTCATTGAAGTAAAATTTGATGCTTAAAATGCAAGATTTCCCCTTCTGGCTAAGGAAAAACTCAGTCCTGCAATTGAAATGTGTGGAACTTGGAACACGTGATTGTGAAAACGTGTTCTAATTTGAAGTTTTGATATTTAGCACAGGTATGTATCTATAATTTAAAAAGGGGAGGTAATTAACTTAAACCTCAAGTAAAAGAAAAAGGAAAGAAAAGAATAAGAAAATTTCAGATGGGATCACATATACCTTTACCATGATGATTAGCTTCAAGAGCAATGCCAGTATACTTGACAACACCAATAAGAGTAAGGGTCCAGAACATGATGCTGTAAATTCCTAAGTAATCATCTTCTGTTGGAGATTTCAAACGCATTGAAGGGTAAACATAAAGTGGGGATGTAACCAGTCCTCCAAATACAACTCCTAAAGTCTTGTAACCTAGAAGCAGGCTCCCCCACCAACACATGCACTGATTCAAATATATATTTGAATTAGTCTCACTAAGTCTTTAGAGTACACACACACACAAACCAACCTCAAGGCTAATACATGTTCACAATAATTTATTCACTATAAAAAACAACCAACTTTTATCGAAAGGGGAAAAAATAATGAAAAGCATAATGGGAACAGTCCAAAAAAATGATTTTGAAAGTTATTTTCTTACTTTTGAGAGCAAAAATAAGTGAAATTTTTGCTATCCAAATTAAAAGCAAAGAAGAGAATTTCATAACTGTAACAACCATTGTTTCATGCTCCATTTGGTTAAGGATTGATTTAAGATAACAAAAGAAAGAGAAAAGTTACGGAACAAATTTTTCATTATATTTTCTATGTATAACAAAATACTATTAAAATTGATCTTTATTTTAATGAGATTAAAAATCAAGAAAATTCAAATGTTTATGATGGTAAAATTAACTTTCGGTTCATTAATTTTTTATATATCTAGTTTATTTCTATGTCTTTCTATAATAACCAAACATGAAAAAATATTTTTTTATATTTTTCTTTCCCTTCTTAAGGTTTCCTCAAGTTCCAGAGGACCATTAATGATTCCAATTACAGTATCCCCAAAGATATATACAGAAAAATAGAACGCAGAACATGTATGTCCAATTCCAATGTCATTAAGCATACGAAAAACAATGTTTACGAGCAAAACAGAAATTTGAGATAGAAGCAGACCATAAGTTTAAAGAATTTTTTTGCAGAATTTCTTTGAATACGCCACAGCATGCACTGAAAATTAAGGCAAACAAAAAATGACAGCAGCAGCAGATAGTTTTGATTTTAAACCATACCTTGTGATATGTTTGATTTTAAACCGTACCTTATGATATGAGGATGAAAGCAGAGATTTATTAGGATTATGAGAAAGGCCCAGATGAGCATTGTGAGTAGCATCGACAAAGAACACTGGCAGACGCCTACCATAGTCATTTCCCGCAGGTTGGCGATCCGTGGCCATTGAAAGAGCCCTAGCTCGTCCACGACCAAAAATTAAAAAGCGCTTAGAGAGAGAGAGAGAGAGAGAGAGAGAGAGAGAGAGAGAGGAAGAGAGAGGAGGAGGAAGAGGAGGAGGGAGCGAGGGAGAGTTTGAACTAAGCGGATTTTTATCTGCCCGCTATTGAAATTAAAGTGAAAAATAGGGGGTGGAACAAAATAGAAATTAAAATATTTTTTAATTTTTAAAAATTAAGAACACATTAGTTCAATTATATTATGTATAGTATTCATGAATATTCACTATCAATAAAGATATCAAAATATATTTTGTTATCTGGTTAACAATTGCTAACCAGTTGCTGTAACTGTTTGCTGCTGTTGCTACTCTAACCAATTCTTGTATTATTTTTAGTTGTTCAGTTCTTGTTTAGTTTTTCAGTTTTTATGTTACTCAGTTTTGTTGTTACATGTGTGTGTGTATATATCCTTAAGAGTGCATCAAGTATAATAAGAGAAGAGAAAAACTCTCTCGCAGCTCTCTGCATTTTTCCAGTTTCTTCCTCATTTTCTTCTCTGATCTCGTTCATTGCAATCTTCTGTTTTTTGTAAAATGGTATCAGAGCCAACTTGACTACAAATCTTTTGTTTCTTTCTTTCCTAAAGAAAACACATTCAGCACTCTATTTTTTTTTCTCTCATGTTTCTTTTTCATCATGACTTCTCTTGTTTCATCCTCTAAAATTGATCCATCTAATCCATATTTCATGCATCATGGCAAAAACCCTAGTTCACTTCTAGTTTCTCAGCAATTAACTGGACCTGATGATTATCCCAGTTGGAGGCGTGCCATAATATTGGATTTATTAGCCAAAAACAAATATGGTTTCATAAATGGCACAATAGTTAAGCCTAAAGATGAAGATCCTCTGTTTGCAGCCTAGTCAAAGTGTAATAAAATGATCCTTTCTTGGCTCTTGAATGTTGTTTCCAGAGAAATTGCATCAAGTGTTCTATATCATGAATTTGCAAAATATTTTTGGGATGATCTTGCTGTCTGCTTTCAACAATCAAATAGACCATGTCTCTATCGGTTAAAGAAGGATATCTCCAACCTGATACAAGAAAATTTGACTGTAACAACATATTTTACTAGGATCAAAGGTTTGTGGGATGAATTGTCCACTTACATACCCACAAAGAAATGTGTTTGTGGTCGAGGATGTGCATGTGGAAAATCATCTCATGAGGATTATGTGTTGCAATTTCTTATGGGGTTAAATGACACATATTCACAAATTCGTGGACAAATATTGTTGAGTGATCCTCTGTCTTCAATCAGTAAGGTGTATACACTGATTGTTCAAGAAGAACGTCAACGAGTTGATGCAAGGCATGTGCCTTTTGTTGAATCTGCAGCAATGATGAGTAAGAATTACTCTTCAAATGCACACCAGCAAAGATATCAGAAAAATAACAAGCAAAAGGGACCATGTTCTCATTGTGGTTATGAGAATCACAGCTAAAAAAATGTTATAAACTACATGGTTATCCTCCTGGGTACAAATTTACCAAAAACAAGTCAATATCAAGATATACTACTTCTGCTAATCAAGTCATTGCAGATAAAGATTCAGTTAATATAGCAAATTCTTGTCCTTTTACTCCAGAACAATGTGAGCAGCTTCTAAATCTCCTCAAGACTCCTAATTATACACCTTTGTCATCTGCCTTTGCTGTAAATAACAACACAACATATTCCATGTCAAGTAGGTCTTTTCCTAGTATTTTTTCTGTGTTTCAATATGATAAAACCAGCTCTTGGATCATTGATACAGGGGCTACTGATCACATCATACATTCAACATCAGTATTTCATTCCTATTCTCTTATTACATCTAAAGTTCAATTGCCAAATGGACAAAAGGTTGAATCCACTCATATTGGTACTATTAAGCTTTCTAATGATTTATGCTTAACTAATGTGTTGTGTGTCCCTACATTTAACTTCAATCTTCTTTCAGTTAGCAAGTTGACTTCCAACTCACACTTACAGTTGTCTTATACTTCTTCACACTGTTATATACAGGACCTTCCTTGTGAGCAAGAAGATAATTGGAGTGGGTACAGCAACTAAAGGACTTTATTACTTGTAGTTACATGGATCTAAGGACCTTCTGGAATCAGAATTTGCCATAGCTACTTCTTTTTTACCATATTCATTTCAATTGTATGATTTTTAATTTGTCTGAAAAGATCTTTGGCATTGTCATTTGGGACACCCTTCTGGTTCAAAACTATCCTTGTTACATAATAATATTCCAAGCATAAATAAAAGTAGTCTTCATATCTGTCACATATGCCCATTAGCAAAATAACACAAGCTGTCATTCAAAGCAAGTTCAATCCATACAACAAAATCTTTTGTAACAATACACTGCAATATTTGGGGTCCTTTTTCCACATGTGCAATGGATGGTTCTAGATATTTTTTGACTATTATAGATGATTACAGTCGAAGTACATGGACATTCCTTATGGCACAAAAATCTCAGACTCAATCCATTATGTTGTACTTTATTCAGTTAATTTCCACTCAATTTGAAACCACAATCAAAGTATTAAGATTAGATAATGGTCCTAAGTTCAATATGAAAGAATTTTTCCAATCAAAAGGAATTATTCATCATTTAAGTTGTGTGGAAACACCTCAGCAAAATGCTGTCGTTGAATGAAAACATCAGCACCTATTAAATGTAGCTCGAGCCTTAATGTTTCAAGCCTCTTTACCTTTAAAATTTTAGGGTGACTGTATCCTTACAGCAACATACTTGATTAATAGAACACCATCTTCAGTTTTAAAAGGCAAGTCACCATATGAGATGTTATTTGAAAAGCCACCCTTATATGATCACTTACGTATTCGTTGATGCCTTTGTCATGCATCAACACTTTGTCACAACATATCAAAGTTTGACCCTCGAGCTAAGCCATGCATTTTTATTGGATATCCTCATGGCATTAAGGGTTACAAGTTATATGACTTGCATTCAAAGACAATTTTTGTATCTCGTAATGTGATTTTTCATGAAACCATCCTTCCCTTTGCATCATATAAACAACCTCACATAGACACACCTCTTACTCCAATAATCCCAATTCCTATACTTGAGTTTGAATGTCATGATAACATCTTTAATGGTCAAAATTCACAAAATCATCCACCTGCACATTCAAGTCCTCTTCCTGCTGATTTCATTATTCCAACTTCAAATTTTCCTACCACAAATACAATTCTAGTTTCAGTTTCCACAAAACCAGATACACATCAAAATGAATCATCTGTAGTAGACAATTCCCTTTTCAATCCTATAGGTCATTCATCACCACCTATCAACATTCCTTCCATTCCATGAAGGTCTACCAAAAACAGGACACAAGCAAGTTATTTAAATAAGATTTTCACTGTTATGCTGCAGACCACTCCTGTAGTGACCTGAAAAATAATAGTATTTAAATAATAAGAGAGGGAAAAATAGAAACAGAAACAGAAGGAGGCCGTAGACTTCGTCGACGATATCGCATTTTGGAGAATATAATAATTTCAAGAAATTGCTAGGACTCGTCAACGAATACAGGGGTTTGTTGACGAGTGCATAAGAAAATTCGTAAACAAATACAGGGATTCGTTGACGAGAAAATACCGAGCGAGGTTTTGGCTGCTCTGAATTTCGTCGACAAATGCAGGGTTTCGTCGACGAATTTAATGAAGGACTTATTGATGAGGTGACGTGTCTCGTCGACGAATCTGGCCCTATAAGTAGAGAAAAATCAGATTTTTATCACAATTCAACGCCTCTCTCTCTCTCCTCTCTCTCTTCTACGAACTCTCTCCCTTCTCTCTTCATTTCCGGGACTGTTTCTCACCGGATCGAAGATTTGAGGCTACCACTACGCTCCTGGCGAAGTTCTCCGTAAGTCTGCCGAAGCGGATTATTGGGGAAATGAAGTTGGATTTCATCCCAAATTCAGGGTAAGGCCTTTTAGCCTATTTTTGGACTTATGATAGTTATAAGAAATGATATAGGAGAAGAAATACTGATATTTAGTTCTAGCAAATGTCATTTTTAGGGTGTTACGTAGGAGGCCCTACGGGTGTTAGGCTGGTATTCCATAGGAACTTTCCAATAATCAGGTAAGGGAAATATGCTATGCTAGGTATTTTTTAAAATATTATACCATTTATTAAATGATGAAAATTATGCATTATAGTACTGTGTGGCTTGTGAATATGAATATAGTACGAAGATATGTTTTACGATATTTCAATATCCTGATTTTACGATATTTCAGTACCATGATTTTATGAATCTCAGTACCATGATTATACGAATATCAGTATTATGATTATGTAGTTTAAGTGTTATGATTATACAGTTCTCAGTATTATGATGTATGAATTACAGTACAGCTTATGCAGCATCATGGTTATTACGATTATTTCAAAATCATGGTAAATCAGATAGTTGTATATAGAAATACATTATATAGTATCAGACCATGTTGGACCATACAGCAGAGCACGGTACCGTTGCTACAGATATTATGTTAGGTTATGAGTGCAATCACCTATTTAGATAATACGTGGTAGGTCGATCACCTAGGCCCTTGACGAGGATAGGCTCCCTATCAAATATGGGTTGAGGTGAGCAGATCAGACCGTTGGAGTATAGTGATTTATTCCTGGTTGGCCAGTTAGGGTAAATCCCGCCTACGGGCCGCACAACCCTGTCATGAGGGGGTAAGTCATGACACACAGGTATCCATAGGGAACATTTTCAGTTATTATTGCGTATGTATAGATTTGCAGAAACAAGGAACATACTTACTTATACTAGAAGTATTTTGAATAATAATCTCCAATACTGTCATGTTAAGCAATAGGGACAGGGGTGGTGGACTTTATCACTTATACTTTATTTATATATTCAGTTATACATGTTTATTCGAAAACAAATTTTCACGATATAGTAGCTCATTTGCCACACACTAGTAATAACATATTTCGTCTTATTAAGCGTTGGCTCATCCCAGTGTTGAATCCTTTTTCAGGTGATCCAGGTAGGCGAGCAGACCAGGCTCGCAGATAGAGGGGTCGCGATACTGCCCTGTCAGTAGAGAGTGAGTATATTTTGGGAGTGTTTTTGTATATCCCAGCATAGTTAAGGGAATTTTGGGAAAACAGATATATGTGTATATTTTGGGAAACATGTAGTACTCTGGTATTGGTTTTGTATTATGTATATATTTTCATATGGTTATGTCTATGTGATTTATGCTTCTCGCTGCTTAGGTTAACGATTGGGTTTACCCCCGGAATGGTATCAGAGCATGTTATATGTCATAGCATATATAATCAGTTAATTAAGCAGGTCGTTATAGCTCGTCGACGAGTCCTTCACTAAATTCGTCGACGAAACCTTGTATTCGTTGATGAAATTCAGAGCAGCCAAAACCTCGCTCGGTATTTTCTCGTCGACGAATCCTTATATTCGTCGATGAATTTTCTTATGCACTCGTCAACGAATCCTTGTATTCATCGACGAGTTGTAGAAATTTCTTGAAATTATTATATTCCGATGTCGTCGATGAAGTCTACGACCTCCTTCTGTTTCTGTTTCTATTTCTCTCTCTCTTATTATTTAAATACTATTATTTTTCGGGTCACTACAACTCCAAGAATGACTCTTGTTCATCAGGTACACTATATCCCTTATCATCGTTTGTCTTCATCTCACAAATGTTTCACACTAGCATTATCCATGCATCATGAGCCTTGTAGTTTTCAAGAAGCTTGTAAATTTGCATATTGGTGTGATGCCATGGATGTTGAAATTAAGGCTCTTAAGGAGAATAAAACTTGGACTCTCACTAATCTACCAGCAGGAAAGACTCCCACAGGATGTAAGTGGGTTTATAAAGTGAAACATAAAGTTGATGGTAGCATTGAGCGTAATAAGGCTTTTTGGTCGCAAAGGGTTATACGCAATGTGAAGGAATTGACTATCAAGAAACTTTTTCACTTCTTGTTAAGATGAGTACAGTAAGATCAATTTTAGCTCTGGAAGCCATTCATAACTGGTATTTACATCAACTAGATGTAAATAATGCTTTTTACATGGGGACTTTGACGAAGAAGTATACATGACCCTTCCTCCAAGATATCATACTTCCTCAAAATCACAAGTTTTGCGTTTAAACAAATCTCTTTATGATTTAAAACAGGCATCGAGGCAATGGTTCTCTAAACTCTCAAATACTATGATTTCTAATGGTTTTATTCAATCTAAAGCAGATCAATCTTTGTTCATCAAGAAGACCGGCACTTTTTTCATTACTCTATTGGTTTATGTGGATGATATTATGCTTGTAACGCCCCAACTTGTGGCTGCCAGGGAGCATTACGTCTCTCCTCCTCCACCTGGACCAGACAGCAGGGGGCGGGCCTTATCGGACTAATGACTGGCCCCACAAACCAACACGTGTCCTTTTCAGTGTGTTTTGTCCTCACTTACACACTTCCTGAGAAAACTTCCCAAGTGGTCACCCATCCCAAGATTGCTCCAAACCAAGCACGCTTAACTATGGAGTTCTTATGGGAAAGCTCCCGAAAAGAAAGGTGCACCTTGTTGATATGAGTAGTAACAACTAATCTTTTTAAGTCTTTTCATCCATGGGGTATCACATTCTCCCCCACTTATAGAACGCAACGTCCTCGTTGCGAACCCACATTTCCAAACCCAGGCGATGTGAATCTCATCACACTTTAGGCTGGGTGTTGGCTCTGATACCATTTGTAACGCCCCAACTTGTGTCTGTCAGGGAGCACTGCGTCTCTCCTCCTCCACCTAGACCAGACAACAGGGGGCGAGTCTTATCGGACTAATGACTGGCCCCACAAACCAACACGTGTCCTTTTCAGTATGTTTTGTCCTTACTCACACACGTCCTGAGAAAACTTCCCAGGTGGTCACCCATCCCAAGATTACTCCAAGCTAAACATACTTAACTATGGAGTTCTTATGGGAAAGCTCCCGAAAAGAAAGGTGCACCTTGTTGATATGGGTAGTAACATCTAATCTTTTTAAGTCTTTTCATCCATGGGGTATCACAATGCTTGTTTCTAATGTTGCATCACATATTCCAGAATTCACATCATTCTTAAATACTCAGTTCAGATTGAAGGACTTAGGTCCTCTAAATTATTTTCTTGGCTTGGAAATCTCTTGAGCAAAACAAGGTATTTCAGTGTGTCAACAAAAATGTGCATTAGATTTGCTAGAAGATGCTGGCATGTTAGTAGCTAAGCCAGCAAATTTCCCAATGGATCCTCATTTAAAATTCTCTCAATATGAAGGTGAGTTATTGACTGATATTACAAATTATAGAAGATTAATTGGTCGATTACTTTATCTCACAGTTACAAGGCCTAATATTTCTTACTTAGTACAAGTTCTTAGTCAATTCTTAAATGAACCAAGAAAACCTCATCTCAATGCTACCTTACGGGTTTTGAGGTATATTAAAGGTGCACCATCACAAGGGTTGTTCTACTCCAACTCTTCCTAAACACATATGCAAGTTTTTTCAAATTCTAATTGAGCTGGTTGTGTTGACACTAGACGTTCAGTAACAGGGATTTGTGTTTTCATAGGCGACTCTCTTGTGGCTTGGAAATCTAAGAAATAGACAATTGTTTCTCGTTCTTTTCCAGAGTCAGAATATAGAGCTATGGGTACTGCAGGTTCTGAAATCGTTTGGATGCTGCAACTCTTCCGTGAGCTTGATATCCCTTATTCACAAGTTGCTTCACTATTTTGTGACAACAAAGGAGTCATTCACATAGCTGCTAACCTAGTTTATCATGAGAGAATAAAACATATCGAAGTATATTGTCATTTTATTCGACAACTCATTCAACGAGATGTTATCAAAACCAAGCATGTCAATACAAATTGCCAATTGGCTGATATTTTTACAAAAGCACTGGGTTCTCAACTTTTTAACAACATTTTGCCCAAGATGGGTATTCATAATATCCATACTCCATCTTAAGGGGGCGTGTCAAAATTTATTCTGTTATCTGGTTGACAATTGCCAACCAGTTGCTGTAGTTGTTTGCTGCTGTTGTTACTCTAACCAATTCTTGTTTTATTTTTAGTTGTTCAGTTGTTGTTTAGTTTTTCAGTTTTTTAGTTACTCAGTTATTCTGTTACATGTGTATATATATATATCCTTAAGAGTACATCAAAAATAATAAGAGAAGAGAAGAACTCTCTCGCAGTTCTCTGCATTTTTTTTTTCAGTCTCTTGCAGCTCTCTGCATTTTTCCAATTTCTTCCTCATTTTCTTCTCTGTTCTCATTCATTACAATCTTCTTCTTTTTTTGTAAAACAGCAGCAATAAAGAATTCATGAATATGCACTATCAATAATACATAATATAATAATACTATATATTATGTATAGTATTCATGAATATGCACTATCAATAAAGATAATTGTGTCAAAAAATATTTTAAGTAATTTTCGATTAACTAGAAATGCTTAATAAGTTAATATAATAATATGTAAGCCAAAGGATAATATATGAATTAAATTAAAAATATTTTAAATTATTAGATTAGTGCTATAAGTTCAAAAAAAAAAATATAATGTGATGCAACAATAAAAAATTCTCATACCATAAAGTATTTTTTAGAATATTTCTTTTAAAATTTTTCAAAAATAAAAATTAAGGTGTCGTTTGATATCACTGTCAAAAATTAGAGAAACAAAAAACCAAAAATTAGAAACAAAAAGTAAAAACGGCTAACTTAAATTTTTACTTAAATTTGTAAAATAGTTTTGACTTCATACCTTAAAATTAAGTTTATTATCTACTTACAATAAAATTGAACTATAAGCCACAATAAATCTTGGATAACTTGGTAAAAAAAACTAATTAATTACCCCATACCTAAGAATAGATAGCAAAAAGTGTGTGTAAAAATAATAATAATAATAATAATAATAATAATAATGCTACAAGTGATAGGGTCATAGTACATCTGTTATGCATACAATGAATAAATCCTATTATTATCATTATTATTTTTATTATGTAACAAATAAAAAATATTTTTTACAAATCATATTGTTTAATATCGGACTAAAATTATAAAATCTTCTTTTAAAACAAATATTTTCACTTTAAGTCATAAAATTTAAATTCGTGTTAGAGAAATTATAAATTTTCTCTAACTTAAAATCACTAAATTGGTATAAAAAATAATTTCTAAATAAGTAAAGCCTCTTAGTAAGTTAAATATTAATAATTCAAAATTTGAGTCCTTATTATTTTCTCATAAATACCCAAATAAAAATACTTCACGTTATAGAATAAATATATTAATATTTACTTAGACTCTTAGCACTCTTAACAAGCAACACACAAACGAGAATTTAAACTTAGTAAATTAATTTAAAATTTTAGTTATTAAATTGGCTTAACAAAATGAATTTTATATAAGAAATATTATGTCATGTAAGCTTAAAACCTCATGTCTTTATTATCTTTTTAGTATATAAAAGAAAAAAAAATGCATCTTACTCGAAATCCCAATTATAACATGTTCTCTCTCACTTTGCATGCGAAGAAAAATTTAATTAATTATTCAATAGAAACTATCAAAATATATAATTTCTTTAAAAAAAACTATTCAACGCAAACTAATAAAAATGTATGCAATTAATAATCACCCACTTACTTAATTTCTTTGTCACAAATAATTTACCTGGTTTAATTGCAAAGAAGAAAAAGAAAAAGAGCGGGAGAAGGAAGAAGAAAGAGGAGGAGAAGAATGGGGTCATGTAATTAATAAATAAATAAAAAGATCATTTTACTCAAAATCCTAATTGTAATATATATATATATATATATATATATATATATATTGCAATATTATTGCATCTCAAAAAAACTAAATTAATTATTTAACATAAATTATTAAATTATCAAAATAATTCTTAAAAATACAAAATTATTCTACATTCTTGAATGTAAATTTATAAAATTAATAATCACTTACTTGCCTACTTTGCTTGTTTGATACATACAAACAATTTGCAAGTTTGATTTCCTAAAAAGAGATGAGAAGAGTGCAAGGAAGAAGAAAGTGGAAGAAAGATAAAGGTCGGGGGAGGGGGTCGTGGGGTGTTGACGCGTGGCAAAAGGGAGCGGACTGGTGTCACCTTGCATGCAATGCATGTCGTCTACCTTGTTTAACTTTTTTTTTTTCCTTTTTCCTAGTCTTTTTCCTAATAAATAATATGTTATGTTGGGCACCCCACTTGTGCCAAACACAAATATTACAACTATTACTATTGAATATATAAGAAATTAAAGTAATGCAAAAATTAATAATAAAATAGTAAAAAGGACAAGACAAGAAATTTAACGAGGTTCGGGATAGAATTACCTACGTCCTCAGGCGCCGACGATCAAGCCATTACTTCTTGACAAAGTACAACTTTAAAATGTGTTTTATAAATGAAGAGTTGAGCTCTTTATATAACTTCAACCTCAAGTCCAAAAAACACTTCTCTCCAATGTGGGACAAATAATATAAAAAATTCAAAACAATCTTTTATACTAATGTGAAACTATTCTACCAATGTGAGACAAAAAACAATAAATCTCCACCTTGATGATAAATTCAACAAATTTTTCAGTCACCAACATTTTCTAGAGTTCCACATCATTGGCGCCTTCCAAAAATATTCAGACTTGCAGGATATTGATCAAGTCCAAACAATGTTTGAACTTGATTGTTGTCACAATTTTGGTCAACATATCTGCAGAATTTTCAGTTGTAGCAATCTTTTGAAGAAATATCTTGCCTCCATCAATAATATCCCGCATAAAATGAAACCAAACGTCGATGTGCTTCGTTCATGCATGGTAGATTTGGTTTTTTGCCAAATGAATAGCACTCTGACTATCACAGAGCACAATAATGTGCTTCTGAACAACTCCCAAATTTTCAAGTAAACCCTGCAATCAAATAACTTCCTTAACAGCCTCTGAAGTTGCCATGTACTCTGCTTTTGTTGTAGACAAGACAATGGTAGACTGTAAGGTAGACCTCCAACTCATTGAACCATTAGCAAATGTAAAAACATATCCAGTAGTTGATCGATGTTTATCCAAATCACCTGCAAAATCAGAATCCACATATCCAAGAGCACGTTGATCAATAGTATTATTTTTCTCAAATACTATACCAACATCAATCGTATTCATAATATATCTCAAAATCCATTTCACAACTTGCCAATGTCCTTTACCCGAATCATGCATATACCTGCTCACCATACTAACAGCTTGTGAAATATCAAGTCTAGTACAAACCATTCCATACATCAGACTACCAATCGCACTTGCATAAGGAACCTGTGACATATACTTACGTTCCTCATCTGATTTAGGAGATAAAGCCACACTAAGTTTGAAATGAGGAACAAGAGAAGTGCTTACTGGTTTTGACTACTCAGACATGTCAAAACGTTATACTACCTTCTTCAAATATTGTTTCTGAAACAAACTAACTCTTCCTCTCATTCTGTCTCTGTGAATCTCCATGCCAAGTATCTTCTTTGCTTCACCAAGATCTTTAATCTCAAACTCTTGATTTAACTGACTTTTCAACTTATTGATTTCTTCCCTATTCTTTGAAGCTATCAACATATCATCAACATATAAAAGTAAATATATAAAAGATCCATTTTGTAGTCTGTGAAAATAAACACAATGATCGTGTTTATTTCTGATATACTTCTGACCCATCATAAACTGATGAAATCGTTTGTACCACTGCTTTGGAGACTTTTTTAAACCATACAACGATTTACCCAGTTTACATACCCAATTTTCTTTTTCAGCAACTTGAAATCCATATGGCTGAGTCATATAGATTTCCTCTTCCAAATCACCATGTAAAAATGCATTTTTTACATTAAGCTGAACTAGTTCAAGATCAAATTGTGCTACCAAAGCCAACAAAATTCGAATGGAAGAATATTTAACAACTGGAGAAAATACCTCATTATAATCAATGCCTTCCTTCTGTACGTAACCCTTAGCTACCAATCTAGCTTTGAAGCGAACATTATTTGCATCTAAAAATCCTTCTTTCTTGACATAAACCCATTTGCAACCAAATGCTTTCTTACCCTTGGGCAGCTGGGCTAGCTCCCAAGTCTGATTCTGATGAAGAGACTGCATTTATTCATCCATTGCTCTTTTTCACTTGTCTGATTCAGAGTTCCTCATTGCTTCTTTGAAAGTGTCAGTAACATTATCATCCATAACTGGAAGTGCATAGGCCACCATATCAGTATATCGAGCAGGTTCTCTAATATTTCGTCTTGGCCTTTGAGAAATAATTTATTCTTGTTGCTGTGAAGATTCTTGAATTGAAATCTCTTCTTCCTGAACACTATTCCCACCATAACTGAAGAGTTACCTTGTGTAGTCTCATTTCTCACTAGGTTTCTCATAATTGTCTCAACCTCCACCTGTTGTTGAGTACCACTGGTCTTCTCTTCAACTCATGACTCCTTGCGTATTGTTTTCTTCATCATCACAATTTCATCAAAAGTCACATCCTTGCTTAAAATCATTTTTTTCGTCTCTAAACACCAAAGACGATATCCTTTGACTCATACACTTATCCCCAAGAATATTGCTTTCTTGGATCTTGGATCCAACTTAGATTCTTTAACATGATAATAAGTCATAGTGCCAAATACATGTAAAGAATCATAATCACTTGCAGGCTTTCCAGACCATACCTCATAGGGTGTTTTTCCCCCTATTACAGATGATGGTAGTCGATTGATGAGATGACACACATATCTAACAGCCTCAGCCTAAAACCTTTTGTCTAACCCAGCATTAGACAACATATATCGAACTTTCTCCAGCAAAGTCTGATTCATGCACTCTGCCACCCCATTCTTCTTTGGTGTATCTCGAACTGTGAAGTGTTGAGCAATACCTTCATCCTGACATACCTTCATAAACGGGTCATTCGTATATTCACCATCATTATCTGATCTGAGCCGTTTAATCTTTCTGTTAGTTTGTGCAGTCTGTAAGTCTGATGGGTCTACCAGACCTGGTCCATACACCAGGGGCGCTTACACACTTCTTATAAATTAAACCACATTAATCATCGAATCTCACCCCACTCCGTACAGCGATGTTAACACATATATCATGATCATGATGACCATGAACACATAGCAACGGTATCGTGCAAGTGCTAGCCTAGACCAAACCAACCAAGTTTTGATATCATATAAGCAAAGTCCGATTCATGCGCTCTGCCACCCCATTTTGCTGTGGTGTATCTCGAACTGTGAAGTGTTGAGCAATACCTTCATCCTAACATACCTTCATAAACGGGTCACTCGTATATTCACCACCATTATCTAATCTGAGCCGTTTAATCTTTCTGCCAGTTTGAGTTTCAACTAATTTTTTCCACTTAAGGAAAATATCATACACTTCATTTTTACGTTTCATAGAATACACCCAAACTCTTCTGGAAAAATCATCAACAAAAATGACAAAATAATGCATACCACCCAATGAAGCCGTTTTTTTGGGCCCCCATACATCTGTATGGATGTAGTCTAAAATATCTTCAGTCTGGTGGATTGCAGTACCAAATTTCACTCTAGTCTGTTTTCCCAGAATGCAATGCTCACAAAGTTTAAGTTTGCACACCTTTGCACCCTTTAACAAACCTTACTTAGCTAATTGTTGCCAAGATTTTTCTATTGCATGTGCTAATTGCATATGTCATAACCTGGTTGTATTTGAACCTGTATCTTTCTCAGAAACAACAGCTGCTGAGCTAATAACTGTACTACCTTGTAAATAATACAAGTTATTTTTCCTTATTCCTCTCATCACCACCAGCGCACCTGATTTAATCTTTAAGGTTCCATCTTTCAAAGTGATAGTGAACCCTTTAGATTCTAAGGCACCCAATGAAATCATATTCTTCTTTAGGCTTGGAACATACATAACATCAGTCAAGGTCTTAATAGTTCCATCTTGACATTTCAACTGTATTGATCCTATTCCAATTTTTTTACAAGTATTATCATTTCCCATAAAAACAACCCCACCATCTAATTCTTCAAAATTAGAAAACCATTCTCTATTGAGACACATATGATAGGAACAAGTAGAATCCAAAATCCATTCACCAAAATAATGTGACGAAGAAGTTCCAACAAGAGAAAAATCTAACTCACTTCCATCATCATTGGCTATATTGGCATTAGAATGTATTTTGCCCTTATTCTTTCTGCTGTAATTTAGGGCAATCTTTCTTCCAATGCCCTCTCTCATGACAAAAGGCGCATTCATCTTTAGCACGTCTCCCACGAGATTTACTCCTCCCATGAGATTTACTCTTCCTTCCAAGCATACAACTCTGAGAACGTCCCCTTATTGTTAGTGCTTCTGCTGTTTCCTTATGGACCCACTGATCCTTCTTTCTACATTCAGTACTAATCAATGCAGTATAAACAACATCATTCGTAACTTTATCTTTCCCATACAATAAAGTGGTGGTCAAATGTTCATACTCATCAGGGAGAGAATTCAATAACAATATGACTTTATCCTCATCTTTCACCTTTTCATCCAAATTTAACAAATTGACCAAAATTTTATTGAAAGCATTTATGCGGTCATTAATCGAAATACTTGGTTGATACTGGAAGCGAAACAATTTCTTTTTCAAATAGAGCCGATTTTCCAGACTCTTGACTCACTCGAAAAATGAGCAGTTCGAAAGCTATCCCAAGTATAGGAGTTACATCGTGTAATATTAAGCCCAAGGGCTAGATCGTCTCCTCAAGGAATGCGTTTTAATTTCAATTTCACGTTCGTCCAATCGAAAACAAAAATGCACTGAACTCGGTTCAGATTCGGGTTTTCAAGATTGTGGAAACTTAAATGAAAACACAAATTAAAGTCCTAAAACTAGCACGCACGGAATTAAATAACAATAATAAAAACCCTAATCTACTTAAGGAAACACTAGAGCATACTAACTAAAAATGGAAACTTTAAACATGGAATTAAAAATACGCAACCACAATCACAATTTAAATACGAAACAAACAAAACTCTAAACCTAGCATGCAATGAAATTGAGAGCAAAAACGAAAACTCTAATCTACTCAAGGAAACATTGGGACACGCGTTAATTAAAAATGGCAACCCAGAACATGGAATTAAAAACACACAATGGAAACTAAATTAGACACACACTAAAAAAAAACCAAACCTACTAAAAATCGAACCTTTAGCACAATTAAGAAATCAAATCAAGACTCACAATTTAAATGTAAACATGAACTCAACGAAAATTTAAAAGACATAAACAATAATGGAACACAATAAAAACACAACCTTTACTAATCATAGACCCTAACTAAATCGAATTTCGGCAAAAAAATATCTGAATTTAATTAAGAATGCTAAATTAAAATAACTATCAATTAGATAAACAAAGAGATTAATTTAACAATAATGAAATACTCAACATCACTCAACTTAAACAAAAAGAAAGAAAACTCCAATAACATTAAAAAAAACTAAACTTTCTTCAATAGTCCAAGATTCAAAGAAAAGTAAATAAAAAAAAAAGAAAGAAAGGAAAAGAGAGAGAGAGAAACAAATCCACGGAGCCGTGAAGTTGCTGCTACGCTTTGGTGGTCCTGCTATGAAGTCGGCTAATGTTCTGCTGTACTTGGGGACTGCTGAAGATAGTGGAGGAGGCTGGCCGTATTGCAAGAGGGCAGAGGAGACTGCTGCTGGCTGGTGTTGTCCGAGAAGGGCTGCTAGAATTGCTGAGGTGCTGTGCAGAGGGCTAAGGGAGAGACAGAGAAAGAAGGTGAGGGAGACGAGAAGGAGATAAGGGGAGAGGGAACCGAGAGGGAGAGTTGAAGGAGAGACAGCAAGGAGCAAAGAATTAAAAAAAAATCAAAGAAAAACCAACTAAAATAAGAAGAAGAAGGAGAAGAAGGAGAAGAAGCAGAACAGAGGAGCGTGTGTGGGCTTTTTGGAAGCAGCGCTGGGGGGTTTAAAAAGAGAAAAAAAAAAAAAAAGCCCTACCCAATTAGCCAACCCGACCCGGCTATGCATGGCCGGGTCACATCAACTATCCAATTTTTTTTTTAATTTTTTTCTTTTTATTTGTTCTCTGTTCGTCACAAATTCTGCTCTTCTGGAGCCCATATCTCACAAAACTCAAAACATGAAAGTTGTAGATGATCCTTTCCTCTTTCTCCATAAATTGAATCGTCTCAATCGGAGTTCGGACGGAAAAGTTATGTATGAAATACAAATAGGTGTCGGTTTTGATTCCCGGGAATTTTCCTGCGACAAAAAATTACCAAAACTATATAAATAGTGCAATAAAATTAAATATTGATAATTTTGGCACTTTATTAAAGTATTGAACAATTTTGGACATTTAATTAAAAATATAAACCGTAAAACCTGGATTAAGCGTCCAATTACGCAGTTTTGACGCGTAATCAACTCTTGGTCATAAATGTATCTTCCAATGTCTTCCATAATTTCTTTGCAAATGTCTCCCTCATAACACAATATTTCTGATTTTTGGCGAGACACAGACGAATCGTACCATATGCCTGATGATTGATCTTTTCCCAATCTCTGTCACCTATATCTGCTGGTTTATCATCCAAAGCAATATCTAGTTCTTGCTGATACAAGATGTCCATCACCTCACATTGCCACATACCAAAATTATTGGTACCATCAAATTTCTCCACCTCAAATCGAGCATTGGCTATCGTCTTCAATGATGATGTCGAAACCGAAGGGGTTGGAGTTTGTGTGGACAGAGTTTCTTCTACTGTTGCACTAGTTTCTGCCATCTTCTATATATTCAATAGCAACCAACAAAACAAAAGGACTAGGATGAATAATACGTACCAACTGTGTTTACTCTGTTTTATCCTATGAAATTCCACTTTGACCAGGTTGACCTCCAGGGAGCAAATGAGCCGCAATGGTCTCTGAGCACTCGCTTAGACAAGGTCTTTCTTAGGCATCAAAAGTGGAATCAAGGATCCTAACAAAGGAACACCTCTATATCAACACTATTCAACCTAACTATGATACCAATTGTTGTGTCAGACACCCTACTTGTGCCAAACACCAATACTACAACTATAACTATTGAATATATAAGAAATTAAAGTAATGTAGAAACTGATAATAAAATAGTAAAAAGAACAAGACAAGAAATTTAATGAGGTTCGGTATAGAATTACCTACGTCCTCGGGCGCTGACGATCAATCCACTACTTCTTGACAAAGTACAACTTTGAGGTTTATTTTACAAATGAAGAGTTGAGCTCTTTATATAGCTTTAACCTCAAGTCCAAAAAACACTTCTCTCCAATGTGGGACAAATAATATAAAAAATTCAAAACAACCTTTTATACTAATGTGGAACTATTCTACCAATGTAGGACAAAAAAACAACATAATATATAATATTCAATTCTTAAATTTTTTACGTTGACAAATTTTATTTTATAATTATTTATTTATAATCATTAAGGTGTACAAAAATTATCGAAAAATCAAAAATTGGATCGAAACCAGATAATTAAAATCACAAGCGATTTGATTTTTCAGTATTTGGTTTCAGTTTCGGTCTTAGAAAATATATATATTTTTTGTTTTGGTTTCGATTTCGATTTCTAAAATATAACCGAACTAAAAAAACCAAAAAAATTATTTAAATTTAAATTATACATATAAATAATATAATCTCTTTATTAGATTGGTCCATTTAATATTTAGAAATCGAAATGTCCAATAAATTCTCAATTATCCTTGTGAAAAATAATTGTTGAATATTTATAAAATTAGTTAAAAATAAAAAAAATCGTAATCGAACTGCTGAATGTTCAGTTCTCCATGAGATAATAAATTCAATTCGATTTTGGTTTCGATTTTGATTTCGGTTTGGGAATACTAAAACCCGTAAGGTTTGGTTCAATTTTCAGTTTGGCCCATAACCGAACCGTAATAAATATTGGGAAAAAATTATATATATGAATGATTCTCACAAATAAATCAATTGTGTAATGCAAATAATAAATTAAATGAGACACCAGAAATTTAACGTGATTCCCTCTGATATTGAGGTACGTTCATGGGACACGACGATCTGAATCCACTATTACCAAATTCGTACAAAGTGGGCACAAAATGCACAAGCCTTACAAATATACAAAAGTGTATAGCAAATGGAGCAAGATGAAAAGGTCTCACCAAATATTGTGAACAAAGTTCCAAGATCAAACCAAAATCAAGTACAAATGTTAGCACGATCGAAAAGGCTAATATGCTGATAATAATCTCTTTCTCTTGCTGAAACAAGATCAAAAAAATCAGGGGCTGTGGCTTGCTGGAGAAAAATGACAGGTAGCAAGCAGGCGTGAGTGGCGCTACAGACGTGAGGAGGTACTACGGGCGTGAGGAAGCTGCTGCAGGAAAATTGGATAAAGAAAATGAAGGGTTGCAAGCTGCGCGTGAGTCCTGCAGAGAAGACAAACAACTGCTCCTACAAGCATGAGAAATATGCTTCCTTGAGAAGCCAACAATGCAATAAAAAGTGGAGCAGCTTTCAAGTCAAGGGCCGCACAATGAGGGACACGGAACAATAAACTAATTACACCCCTAATAATCATAAAATTATTATAATATTAATTGGGACATAATATTTGTAACAACCTGAAGAATAATGGTATTTAAATAATAAAGAGAGAGGAAAATGGAAACAGAAATAGAAGGAGGCAGCAGACTTCGTCAACGAACGCTTTGCACTCGTCGACGACATTGCACTTTGAATATAACAACTCGGAAAATATTTTTACACAAGGCCTCGTCGACGAACATAGGGAGTTCGTTGATGAGCAGATAAGTAGGCCTCGTCGACGAAGCCACGCCTCGTTGAAGAAAATATCGAGAAGGGTTACGGGGACAATCTAAATTTCATTGACGAGGAGTGGGGTTCGTCGACGAAATTAGTAAAGGGCTCGTCAACGAGATGACGTGTCTCGTCGACGAATCGCGTCCTATAAATAGCTGAAACTTGGATTTTTAATCAAAATCTTCAGCGCAGAAACCCTTCTCTCTCTCTCTCTCACAACCCCTTCCCCTTGTCTCTTCGATCCTAACCCCATTTCTTGCCGGATTGAAGATCTAAGGCCACCACGACGCTCCTGGTAATTTTCTTTGCAAGTCTGCCAGAGCTGATCGTGGGAGAAGTTGGTTTGAAATTTATCCCAAATTCAGGGTGAGGTGTTTTATTCAGAATCTGCGTTCCCTGCAGTTATAGGAAATGTTGTATGTAGGAAAATACTAATGTTTTGTTTTGAGGGATGTCGTTTTCAGGGTGTTGAGTGGAGAACCCTGCGGGTGTAGGACCAGAGTTCAGTGTGTGTTTTTCAGAAACTAGGTAAGGGAAATATGATATGCTAGGAGATTCATTTATGTTAACAGAAATTTTATACATTTATATATGCATGTATACCAGTTATATTACAGAATATGAATTTTTAAAGTATGTGTGGCCGGAGTAAATATTACCTGATATGAAGTTTAGTACAGTTTTCAGTATAGCAAGCTATACAGATATAGTTAGATATTGTACAGATTTTTACATAGACAAATTATGTATACATATACAATTTTTACTCAGATGATTACACAGACAAATATTTAACAGTATACAAATAGAATAGTATATATGGTGTATATAGAAAGCTATGTTTTCCTAAATGCCATAACACCCAGAGAGTACAGAAAAATTATACAGATAGAAAGTACAGACAAATTATACAGATAGAAAGTATAGACAGAGTATACAGTTATAGCATCAAGATGCTACAGATATTACAGAATTTACAGCACAGAGTTATGGTGTTATGGTTATTTTGGAAACATAGTGAAAACAGTATAAAGAGTATAATATATATATATATATATATATATATATATATATATATATATATATATATGATATCAGATCCCTGTGAAAATATTACAGACAGATACAGTACAGATACAGAATACAGAGCACGGTACCGTTGCTAATACAAATAGAGTGCAACCATATATCTCAAATAGTGTGTGGGTACCGTCAATCGTGTTCGTAGAGTATGTAGCTCCCTAGTTTATTGGGTTGAGGGAGTCGATTTGATGAGGTAGCAGCCAGTCCCGCGCCTAGGAGAGTATGCAGTTTGGTCAGGTTGAGGTAGTGTAGAGTATAGTGACTTACCTGGAGGGCCGACTAGGTTAAGTCCTGCCTATGGGCCGCACAACCCTGTCATGAGGGGTCAAATCATGGCATACAGAGTTCTAGGGATAAAACACAGTTATGTATATGTATACAATTTTGTTGTATATAGTATGATATTAGCAGTATGAATGATAGAAAGTTCAGATGATACATATGTTTTAAGCTACTATACATGTGATATATGTGTTTTACAGATTTACCAGATCATGTAGTTTTACATACTATTATTATAGTTTTACGACTCGGTTGTCACACACTAGTAATAACATATTTCCACTTATTGAGCATCATCTCACGCTATTATTTTACCATTTTTCAGGTGAGCCAGCTAGGCGAGCAGATCAGGCTCGCAGATAGAGTGATTTCTTGATAGCCCTGGTTTTAGGATGAGTTCGTGACTAAGTTTTGTATTTTTGGGGATAGGTGATACTAGAGGGAGTTGTTTTATATGACTATGGTCTGAATGTATTGAACTCTGGTATTGTATAGTGTGTGTGGATGTATGGTGTATGCTTCCGTTGCGTAGGTAAGGATATTGTATACAGGAATTCCCCGATGTTTGCTAAGGCCTGAGTTTCATAGTAGAGGGTATCATAACAGTTAATATAGTTATAATATGAAGAAAGAAAAAAAAATGATATAAATTTGAGGTTGTTACAATATTAGACCACTAACAAAAAATTTAGTTTTATCACATTAAATTTCCTCCTCAATTAGATCTCCTCTCTCTATAAATAAAGAGACAGATGCTGGTGAATCTAAAATTTACAGATCTAATGATCAAGTGGATCATGGAATGCGTTTCTATGACCTCCTATTCCATCTCATTAAGTGGAAGGTACCATGGATTCTTCAAAGGTAGAAAGGGACTTCGTGAGGGGGACCCTCTTTCCCCACTGCTATTTGTGATATGCCTTGAATACTTATCAAGAATGTTGAGGATGCTAAAGTATAATGAAGATTTTAAATACCATTCTAAATGTGAAGCCTTAAAAATTTCTCACCTGGCCTATGCAGATGATCTTTTACTCTTCTTACGAGGGGATTGCAAATTAGTTCAAATCCCCATGGATTGTGTTAGCGATTTTTTGGCCTGCTCTGGGCTTGTAGTGAACCCCCTTAAGTATAATTTATACCATGCTGGAGTTAAGGAGGAAGTGTTGGAAGGGATTTTGCAGATTACTGGGTTTAGTATTGGGGAATTTCCTTTTCGATACTTCGGTATTCCACTTGCAGCTTCCAGACTGATTTTTTGCCATTACTCTCCTCTGATCAATAAAATTGCAAACCTGTTTAAAAGCTGGCCTGGAAATACTTTATCATATGCGGGTAAATTGGAGATTATTAATTTTATAATCCAGGGAATTGAATGTTTCTGGATTGCGATATTCCCCATACTGAATAATGTTCTAGAACACATCGTGAAGCTATGCAGAGCTTTCCTTTGGGGTGGGAGAAGGAAACCACTAGTGGCATGAAAGGAGGTATGCTTACCAAAAGATGAAGGGGGCTTAGGGGTCTTTGATCTAAAAGCTTGGAACATGACACTTCTTTCAAAAACTTTGTGGTATGTTCAAGCGAAAAAGGACTCTCTATGGTCCAGATAGGTTCATCATGTGTACTCGAGAGGTGCTAATCTATGGGAAGCTTCTTAAAAGCATGATGACTCCCTGTTGTTTAAGAAAATGATAATTATCAAGAACCTCAACATGGAATTATTTGTCACATTTAGTTTAGAATGAGCAGGAACTTGCAGGGCAAATAATAGACTAGTATCATCTGAGTGCAGATACCTACCAATACAAATAGGGAGTGTGGTCTAGTTGTGTTGGACTTTTCAATCCTTAATGGGCCAAACTAGTTCAGTTGTGCAGGACATGTTAGGCCCAAGTAGAGCGTCTAGACGTGCAAGGACGTACCAAGCCTAAATTAGCTGTGTAGAGCTTTCCTTTGGGGTGGGAGAAGGAAACCACTGGTGGCATGGAAGGAGGTATGCTTACCAAAAGATGAAGGGGGCTTCGGGGTCTTTGATCTGAAAGCTTGGAACATGACACTTCTTTCAAAAACTTTGTGGAATGTTCAAGCTAAAAAGGACTCTCTATCGTCCAGATGGGTTCATCATGTGTACTTGAGAGGTGCTAATCTGTGGGAAGCTTCTTCAAAGCATGATGACTCCCTGCTGTTTAAGAAAATGATAATTATCAAGAACCAGGTTTTGATGAAATGTGGCAATCAACCTGACATTGCGGTAAGACTGGTAGAAGAGTGGGATCTTGAGCACAAAAGTTCTATGCAGTGTTATAATTTCTGGAGACATAAAGCAAATAGGGTGCCCTGGTATAATGTGGTTTGGAAGAGTGGGAGCACACCTAAACATGCCTTCACCTTGTGGCTTGGTATTAAAGGTAAACTCCCCACATGTGACAACCTAGCTGGGTTTGAGGGTGACCATGTGGTTTCTACAAGGAGATGGATGAGAGCATTGATCATATTTTCTTCAAATGCAAATATCTCTCTCGTGTTTGGGATTACATCAGGAATTGGCTTGGAATATCAAGGAATATGACGTTCTTAATTGGCTGCACAAGGAAGCAGAAGGTAAGGTAGTGAAGGCCATTGGGAGTAAAATTGCATTAGCTACAACTATTTACTTCCTTTGGCACTTTAGGAACAAAAAGAGGTTTGAAGACAAATCCATTACTCTAGAAGAGCTTATGGGGTTAATTCAGAGACATACCTTTAGAGTGACTATTGATAAACTTGGAGTACATTCCTAGTAAATATCCATGTGATTAGATATTGTGGATTTTGCAGGCTATTGGTTAAAGCTTTTGACTTTGGAGTTTCACTTTTTGATTTAATGTCATGCATTTGTGATGGGGCCCTTTGCCTGGGAATGACCAATGTAGTTGTAAATATACACTTTGATCAATACCAAAAAAAAAAAAAAGTCTCCAAATTTTATTTACTTATACCATATAATAGATAGCAAGTTGTTAGTAGAATTTTAATTTTTTTTTTTATAACTTGGAGAGTCCACGCCATTTTGGACACTATGGTGTTGCGCTTAAGAAAAAAAAAGCATATACCTACACTAATAATTTATCTTTCTCCTTTGAGCGATATATGGTCAAATACTTGAAGGTATTCTAAATTAAATTGGGATGGATGTGTATTATCTCATGAACTAACATCAATGATGATGATAGGATCAAAACAATAGTTAAATTAATAGTATGCCAGTGAACTTTGTTATGCTCTGATTGAAGAAATTTTTAAACAAGAATTATTTAGGGATTTCGTTTTCTGTGAAAAAGGGTATTGCCCTGCTTATTTAGGTTTTAAAAGATATGTAGGTAGTATGTCCCGTTCGATAAAACTTATATTGGTGACAGTTTCTAGAATTAAGTAAGCTCATAAGATATTCTCATATTGAAGGCTTGAGCAAAAGTCCCCTTTAAAATCAAGGCTTTTTAATCTGGTTGGTGGCGCATGATAGAATTTAGAATTAATGCTGCAAGTCAGGAGACCCTTGAAACGCTTTATCTTTAGATGTTTGTGTTCTTTGTTTTGATTGTTCAGAATCTGCCCATCTGTTTACACATTGTGATCATGCTTGGAGGGCATGGAATAAGCTATTTGTTATTTAAAGGGAATGTTGGGTGAGTTCAGAGGCAACAGAATAAATTTTTGCAGTTTCCTTTGTCGGTTTCACAAGGAAGAAGGAAAGGGCAACGCTTCGGAAAGGAAAAAATGAAAGGACAGCGCTCCATAAAGATACATTATTTGGCTCCTCTTTTTTTTTTTTTGATATCGCCGGGTTTCCTCAGCCGGCATCTACCAGATTACCCTGGGATGCAACACAACCAAGACTATTCCCACGCCCCGTGATACCGGCCCCACTGCACCACGAGGGTGTAAATTCAAAAATTCAGGGGAAACTCGAACCCGGGAGGCACATAGGCTGACCTCGTGGGAGGCACACCCAACGAGTTTACCACCTGAGCCATGCCCTGGGGGCCTTATTTGGCTCCTCTTTGGTGTATGGGGCAGGGGAGTTTTAATTAAAGGGGTAAGCTTTTTTCTAATATTCAATGCGTCTGGTGATGTGTTGGATTGTTAATTCGCTCTAGTTTTATTTTATTTTTTATTTTTAATTTTCCAATTTTTTCCCTATGTTTTTGATCTTGATTTTTCCAGAATTTGCTGAGGAGATGTTTTATTCGTCTAGCTGTATATTCTTAATGCATTAATAAAATTCTTCTTTTACTATACTCATAGCGAATAACAACATATAAGAGATTTTGTCATTTGAAAATATAGTTGCAAAGCAATGATTTGTTATAGTTCGAATCTTTTCTCCAAAGAATAATATATTCGGTTCAATTTCAGTTTCGATTTGGGAATACTAAAAATCATAAGATTCAGTTTGATTTTTGGTTGGGCCCATAACCGAATCGTTATAAACCGATTGCACCCCTAATAATCATAAATTTACTATAAAATTAATTGGGACATAATAGTAGACCACTAACAAAAAATTAATTTTTATCACATTAAATTTCCTCCTCAATTAGATATTTTCTCTCTATAAATAAACAGTCTCCAAATTTTATTTACTTAAACCATATAATAGATAGCAAGTCGTGTGTAGAATTTTAAAAAACTTATTATTATTATTTTTGATAAGTCGGGAACTCCAGTCATCATAGCGCCACTTTAGACACTATGGTGCGACATTAAAAAAAAAGAAGGTATACCTACACTAGTAATTTATCTTTCGCCTTTGAGCGATATATGTTCAAATACTTGAAGGTATTCTAAATTAAAACAAAGGGTCGCGTTGTATTTTAAGTGTGTAGTTTAACACGCATCGCGAATAGAGACAAGGGTATACCCTATACCTTGAATGTATTCTTATATATGTTTAGATCATAGATAAGGAGAGAGTCAATTGGGAACGACGTGTACCATCTCATGAACCAACATCAACGATGATGATAGGTTCAAAACAATAGTTAAATTAATAGTATGTGGGTCAACTCTTTTATGCTCTAATTAAAGAACTTTTTAAAAAAGAATTATTTAGGGATTTCATTTTATGTGAAAAAGGGTATTACCCTGCTTATTTAGGTTCTAAAGATATGTAGGTGATAGGTCCTGGTTCGATAAAACTTATAGTAGTGACAGTTTCTAGATTTAAATAAGCTTATGAGGTATTCCCATATTAATGGAGAAGATTATTGAATTGAATATTAATGATGAAATATTATTGTGATTATAACTCTCTTGGATCCATTTTTGGTATTTTCTTAACTAAAATTGTAATTCTTTGTGAGAGTAATATTCCCATTTGAATTGTGGGTGATGACACTCTTGCACTTACTTTTTAATTTTGACAAGTGAACACAAAAATATATAAAGGATCATTAAGTTATATGGTGGACTTTTCATCAACTTGACACAATTCAACCTATAATTATAAAAACCTAAATCCAAATCTAAAACATGAAAATGGTGAAGTTACCATTATTTGAATTTTTGTCAATTGGAGAGGCATGATGCCAAACGCATGGACAATTGTTTACTTGTTTTTTAAACTTGTCGTTTAACTTGATTATCACAATACCTTAATTATCACAATGAAAGATTAGCTTCCAATAATGGTGTGTTGGGGTTAGATCCTAGAGCAACAATCACACACGAAGAAAAATCTACAAATGGAACACCAGATTTACGTGGTTCAATCGAATCTGATCTACGTCCACGGAGCACACACTACTTCACTATATTAGGAGAATATTACAGAGGAGGAGTCACACTGCTCTACTCAACTCTCTTTGTCTCACACCTCAACTCTCTGCACTGCACAATGCAACACTCTGTGCTTCTCACAACACACAACTCACAGCTCACAACAACACTCTACAACAACACACAACACAACTCCACACACACGTATATATATACACAAGGGGGAGCAAAAATCAAAGGTTGGTGGCTGCAATTTCAACAAAGTCTGTAGAGTAGGTGGCCGCCAGCCTTCAATGTCCAAGTTAACGGCTGGGTTGGTGCGGTTGTCGGCGACTCCACACCTATAATCTCAACATGGTGAAGTCATATTAATGATGATGGGAGAGTTAAGCGATAGTACTTAAATTGATAATCAATAATGGTGAAACCATATTAACAAATAATCTCGTCATGTAATTTGAATTGATATTGTTATTATAATCTTATTATTTATAATTTTAGAGGTGACATAGTCATATTTTCAATCTAAATATTTTATAATTTAATATATATAATGCATTATATTCTAAAATGCCAATGAGGGAAAGTGTCTCCACTGGGCCTAATCTGGGCCCATCATTGTATGCAGGTTTCCGTCATGACAAAACTTAATGTAACAATTGTCGTTATAATTAAATAAGCTATAGGGTATTCTCATGCTAATGGAGAAGTTCATTGAATTAATTATATTTTATGAAATATTATTATGATTGCAACTCTCTTTCAATGTTTTTATGCATTTTCTCAACTAAAATTGCAATTCATCAACCATGACACAACTCAACATGTAATTACAGAAACACAAACCTAAATCTAAACATGGAAAAATAGTTAAGCCGCTATTATTAATTTGAATTTTTGTAGATTGGAGGGGCACATATAACAAATGCATGAACAATTGTTGCTTGTTTATTAGGCATGTCATATAATTACAATTAACTTGATTATCACAATGAAGACTAACTTCCAATAATGGTAAACCAACATTAATGATGGTAGTAAGGTCAGACAATAATTAAATTAGTAGTTCGTAAGTCAACTTTCTAGTGCATTGGTTGAAGAGATTTTTAAGTAGGAATCATTTAGAGATATCATTTGTATGGAAAATGATGCCACCCGTTACCTGGTATACTCTTAAAGATATGTGAACCCAACATATCCATTTGATCAATATAATTTATCATTTACTGATAAAAAAAAAAAAGATATGTGAACCCTAGGTTATGACAAAAGGGTGTTGCTCTTGCTCATTTATTAGGTTCTAAAAGGTACGTAAATCCTCGATTAGGTTCTGAAAATATGTCGTGCCCTACTCACTGACCAGGTAACTTATATAACTTCTTGATTATTACAATTATAGCAACCCGGACCTATAACTAATTTTGCCGCAAAATACCTCAAATATATTTATTACCAGAGTATTAATTACTTAATTTACAACAATATCTTCAATATCAAATTTAATATATCCTTTAAAATTCTAATATATACCAAAAATAACAAATTTAATATTTAATCTAAACCATTCTTCCTAATCCCACCCACGCTTCCGCTACGCTACTCTGATTTCAGTTATGCACCTCAAGGTAGTTGAAGTGTATGATAAAAATTGGGGTGAGACATCTCTCAGTAAATAAGGACTAGATTATTATCAGTGTGTGACTAACATGAGTTTCATAATATAAAAATATATTTAATAACTTTAACAAAAATTGTACTTCTAAAATGTAAGTCACATATATAAATAAATATTCGTACTTTTCTCCAAAACATCATTTAGGCCTATTAAATGTCCATAATCACATAAATATACAAACATTTACAAAAAATCGAACTCCTTTTTGGCTGATGCATGTCATGTTTACCCTCATGACCAAGTTGTGTGGTCCGAAGACTGGACTTAGTTTGGTTGACTGACCAAAGCTAAATCAAAACCTTATGTATGTAAGTGCAATTTTCTTATCACATCCTAGTCCAGAAACATGTGTGCACTCATACCCTTAATCAGGACAAATCAACTATCCATGGCCAACACTTCGACAACAGTGTGGTTACACTAATATTCATCCATAGCTACAGTGTAACGTCCTGCTAAATTAATTGAATTTTTTTTTAATAATAATTGCTGTGAAATTCTACTGCCCTGATACCTTCATATATAAAACTAACCATCCACCTAAGTAGTAAGAAGCTAAAATCACATAACCACCACCATATATAAATATGTACAATACCAGAGTGCCAGAATACTCAAAAACAAAATATACATATAAAGCTGCACCTCCAAAATCCCTCTTTTGAGACTAGAACTACACAGAGAAAACCTTTTGCAAAAATACTCACTCTATCGATAGGCAGCACTGAAACCCCTCTATCTGCGAGCCTGATCCGCTCGCCTCACTGTATCACCTGAAAAACATAAGTTAAATGGGATGAGGCGACGCTTAGTAAGAAGAAACATGCTATTGCTAGGGTGTGACAGATGAGTTATATGCTTGTAAAATATGATTTAGAAAAATACCATAAATAACATAACTGAATGAAACTTGTATACCTGCTGCAAAATACATCATACCTATGTTGCTTAACATAAACTGAGTTTTCTGAATATCTTATTCATACAACTGCTAATAACCATAAGTATGTATATTTTCTGTAAATCTGCTCATATATATATATATATATATAATAACTAAGAAAATTCCCTGAATGGATAACTGAAGTCATGAATTAACCCCTCATGACAGGGTTGTGTGGCCCGAAGATGGGACCTAACCAACCTGACTGGCCGACCAGGATAAGTCAACTAAACTCCGACAGTCAAATCATGCCCCCTCAACCCATATCTGATGGGTAGCTTGTCGACAACATAGGCACAACCGACTTCTGAGTACCACCTATTATCTGAATAGGGGTTGCACTCTGAACTGAATATAGCTACGGTACCGTGCTCTGCTGCTGAATATGGTCCATCCGGGTCTGATACTATATACATAACTGATATTTCTACAGTACTGTTTTTACCATGATTTTACAATAGCTGAAATAACCATAGCATTATATGTTCTGAGTTGAATAAACTGTAATATCTGGAAATATGAAATGTCTGCATAACTAAATAATTGAATATCCTGACTAACTGTATAAACTGAACGTTATGGTTTTGAAATAGGTACATCTTAATATTCTGAAAAATACTGTAAATTCCATGTTACTGTACGTTTACTGAAAATCATGGTATTCTGAAAATTATGGAAATTGTATACTGGCTAATAATAAACTCATGCCACACCATTAAACATTAATATTATCAGGCTATGAAACTGCATAAATAATCTGAATAATAATTTGCTGGAAAACATATAATTAATACTGAATCATAACAGGTTTTCCTAGCATAGCATATTTCCTTTACCTGATACTGGCTAAAAACCTCCTACTGTATTGGGTCCTACACCCACAGGGCTTTCCACTCAACACCCTAAAAACCATATATTCCAGAATAAAATATTACTATTTCTACGTCTACTGCATTTCCTAGAACTATTGGAAAGCCAAAATTTGACAAAAAGCTTACCCCAAATTTGGGATGAAATCCAACTTCGTTCCACTGACGATCCGCTCCAGCAGACTTAGGGAGAACTTCCCCAGGAGCGTCGTGGTGGCCTCAGATCATCGATTTGGCGGTTGATGGGGCTAGAATCGAGGAGAGAAAGAGAAGAAACCGTAGAGGGAGAAGAGGGAGAAAGTCTCGGTGAATTCTACGTAAAAATCCTCATTAATCACTATTTATACCCTGGGTTTCGTTGACAAGTGTCACGGTCTACCTCTTTTCACACCGTTATGAAGGGTCGTGCGGCACTAGCTAAAGCACTCTTGCTTAACTAGCCAGCCTATCGTTTACCAACATTCATCCATGAAGCACTTTCATTAACATTCAATCAGATAGCAACGGAAATAATAATCAATTCATGAAAGCCGTGGCAACCAAGCAGTAAACATTGAAGCAAACGTAATTCATTAACAAATCCTCCGTTGACACGTTGTACTTAGCGAGGGAGGCAAGTAGGCTAAGCACGTTGACAATTGCTAGTGAGTTTTACAATGACTGATGAACACTCACCCTCCCCTAAAGAGGTTTTTATGTAATTATCATCCTGGCACTAGGAAACATCAAAGTGACCGAGGAGTCATACTGCCTTATTTGGCTTACAAAGACTCTACTAGCAGAAATTAACCCTACACTAATATTTACATGATGGAAACCCATCCTAAGCACACGAGATAAGCGGTCACAGGCAAGCATAATGCCCTGAACAAGCTTAGCTCGTGACATTCTCCCCCACTTATGCGGTCGACGGCCTCGTAGACTTTTGGCGATAGGTACACTTCAACTTTGTCCACGAATGGCTTCAAATCTTCCACAGAAATCCAGCTGATTTCTTTATCATCAAGGCACTTCCACTTCACTAGGAACTTCTGCCGCTTCTTCCTTGGGGATAGGAACTTTCTGTCTATAAGGATCTCTTCAACATCATGTCTATTAGGTTGCACTATCTTCAACTCTGCGCTGTTTGACTGACTTCTGCTCAGGTCGTTGGGTTTGGCGTTGAATGGCTTGAGGCAATTGACATGAAATTGCGGTCTTCTCTCCTGATCTGCCCACTTCTTCATCTGCTTAGAAGCTTTCTCCAGATAGGCTTGGGCAAAGTTTGCATTCTGTCTCCCTTCAATGGTGAAGATGTATGCCCTAGGACTCTTTCGTCTGTACAGCTCGCCCACTGTGTGAGGTAACAGTGGCAGCTGACCTGTAACAAGCTCAAAAGGGCTCTTATTGGTTATTGAGCGCCTTTGGGCGTTGCCACAGAATGGAGCCACATCAAGTAGTTGCACGCCATTCTTCTGGTTGTCGTTGACACAATGGCACAAGTACTCATCTAGTAGCTCTCTAAATCTCTTCATCTGTTCGTCTGTCTGTCGATGATAACTCGAAGAGATGTCAAGGTGTGACCTGAATATCCTGAAAAACTCTGTTAAGAAGTTGTCAGTGTACATTAAATCTTGGTCACAGATAATAAGTTGGGGAACACCCCAATATCTCACAATAGTCACAAGGAACAATTGTGTCGTCCCCTCTGCCGAACAATACTTTGGTGCGGCCGTGAAAGTATCATACTTCTTCCGCTCCCCCTTGTCTTGTTGGCAAGTGAGACAAGTTTTGGTATAATCAACTACATCATCCCGCATGTGCGGCCAATAATACCTCCCCAGTAGTCCTATCCTTGGAGTCATTCTCCGCAAATACCCCTCAACGAACTTCCTGTAGTATCCAGTAAAGCCAAGAAAGGAACGCAACTCCTTCACTGTCATGGGGATCTTCCATTCTTGAATCATCCTTACCTTCTCCATACCCCTCCGGATACGACCTTGTTCAACGACTTGACCAAGGAATTTGTTGCTCCACCGAGTGAAAGAGAAATTCTCCTTCTTCAAATCCAGACTGTTTCCCTTCAGCTTGTCGAACACCTTCCATAGATGCTCTTCATGTTTCCTCTGAAACGACACCGATGCTCCCAACGGTGTTTTGGAAGGGCGAACACATCCCGCTTCCACTTCATCAAGTTGCTTTCCCAACTCTACTATCTCTCGAGGCGCAATCCGACATGGTCCTTTAGCAGGTGGTTTCACTCCTGATAACAACTCGGTCTCTTGCTCCACAGTCCGTCGTGAAGGCAAATTTTGAGGCAGCTTATCCGGCAACACCTCCTTATCCTCATCCAACACCGCTTGGATGATCGTAGGCTCTAGCTCTTGGCCTACTTCTTTGTCTACCACCACCGTGGCTAGACGTGTCTGCTCACCCTGACCCAATCCTTCATTGAGTTGTATGGCTGAAAGGGACTTCTCGTTGTCTCCTTTCATTGCAACAACTTGCACCATGCACGAGTGATCTCCCATCAGACATAGGGAACCAGCCGAAGGCATCAGCACTACCCTCGTCCCCATTAGGAACTCCATTCCTAGAATGACTGGATAGTCATCCAATGGCACCGCTGTGAAATTCGCATAACCTTCCCACTGTCCAAGCTTTATAGCCACTTGCTTGGCTACTCCCAGAGTAGGCTGGGCTACAGAGTTAACTGCTTTCATGCGTCCTGTATCCTTCTCTAAGGATAAGTTGAGTCTCCCTGCTTCCAACTGCGAAACAAAATTATGAGTAGCTCCCGTATCCACCATAGCGCGAGTACTCTTCCCATTTATCCTCAAGTCCACAAACATTAACCCTTTTGCTCGTGTAACTTTCGGTGTTTTTGCCTGCTTTTCCAATGCGTTCACCAACCGCACTGAACCCACCCTCGGGGCATCATCCTCTTCCCCATCGTCTTCCACTGCCTGTTCTACAATGGAAGCCTATAAGGCATTAAGTGATGCTTTGTGAGGGCACTTAAAAACTCTATGAGGACCTCGACACAAGAAACACTCAATTTTACTCTTCCCCCTTCCATTGGGTGTGTTGAACCCTTGAGATGACGAAGCTTCCTGTGAGGTTGATGATTTAGAGTCGGCTCCCCCACTCTTGGGTTTGCCATTCTTGAAAGACTTTCCACTGTTTCCCTCTCCGCCAAACCGTTTGGACGAAACGGTATCATCACCAGCGTAGTCAGTCAAGCGCTCAGCAGCCGCTTGTGCAGTTGACAAGTCTTGAACCCTTTGCCTATGAAGTTCAGTTCTTGCCCACGGTTTCATCCCCTCAAGAAAATAGAACAACTTGTCCTTCTCCGACATATCCCGAATATCCAACATTAAAGCAGAAAATTGTTTCACATATTCACTGATTGACCCTGTATGCTTGAGATCTCTCAGTTTTCTCCTTGCATTATATACTCAACGTTCTCAAGATAGAATTAGGCCTTGAGCTCTCTCTTCAAGTCTGCCCAACTATCAATTACACAGTTTCCATTTTCAATTTCTCTGTACTTGGTACGCCATCACAGTTTGGCATCACCAACCAAGTATATGGTTGCAGTATCCACCTTTGCCTGTTCTGAGGCCATCCTCACAACGCGAAAGTACTGCTCCACATCAAACAAGAAATTCTCTAACTCCTTGGCATCTCGGGCACCCCCATACGTCCTGGGTTCTGGCACCTTGGTTTTGCTAACTCCCGGAATGTTGGAGTTCCCCATAGCAAGAACCATCACATTTACCTTTACATCCAGATCTGCCATCCGGGCTTGCAAAGTTTCCACAGTGTGGCGAAAGTCCTCTGACATGTCGCCTATCAAACCTGCTTGATGTTTTTGTGATCTTATCACTTCATCAACAAGTTCTCTCATCTGGGCCACCTCCGTGGCCATAGTGTTGGTTGTTTCCTCAACCTGTGCTTCCAGCACGCTGATCCTTTCAGCATTGTTTGGTGCCATGGTCACTTACCAAAGCTTCCCAAATCCAACAACGAAGGCAATCAAATTCACGTAACAACTCAACCTTGGGCTCTCACCAAGTGTCACCGACTTGGCTCTGATAGCAAATGTCGCGGTCCGCCTCTTTTCACACCGTTGTGAAGGGGCCGTGCGGCGCTAGCTAAAACACTCTTGCTTAACTAGCCAGCCTATCGTTTACCAACATTCATCCATGAAGCACTTTCATTAACATTCAATCAGATAGCAGCGGAAATAATAATCAATTCATGAAAGTCGTGGCAACCAAGCAGTAAACATTGAAGCAAACGTAATTCATTAACAAATCCTCCGTTGACACGTTGTACTTAGCGAGGGAGGCAAGTAGGCTAAGCATGTTGACAATTGCTAGTGAGTTTTACAATGACTGATGAACACTCACCCTCCCCTAAAGAGGTTTTTATGTAATTATCATCCTGGCTCTAGGCAACATCAAAGTGACCGAGGAGTCATACTGCCTTATTTGGCTTACAAAGACTCTACTAGCAGAAATTAACCCTACACTAGTATTTACATGATGGAAACCCATCCTAAGCACATGAGATAAGCATTCACAGGCAAGCATAATGCCCTGAACAAGCTTAGCTCGTGACACCACGTCACCTCGTTGACGAGGTCAAGAGGAAATTTGTCAACGAGCTCTCCCCTTCGTCGACGAAATTCAGAGTTGCCCAGAACATTCTCTCAATATCTCCTCGTCGACGAATCCCCTGTATTTGTCAATGAGTCCTGTTTAAATTCCTAAGTTATTATTTGCAAAGTGCAACGTCGTCGACTGCGTCCTTCTATTACTGTTTCTATTTCCCTCCATCTTTATTATTTAAATACCATTATTCTTCAGGTCGTTACATACGGTACCGAGCATTCACCACATCTTGCCAACAGGGTTCTTAAAACATATAATTGTAATTTATGTAATAAAACTATATAATAACCTCATCATTTTCCCAACGTAAAATTTGTAATAAATCTCATCATTATTCCCAATCAAACACGTAATAAATATAATACCGTAAAATTCACAATAAAACACATAATAAACACTGTAAAAATCCCAAACTTGCTCAATTTTGCAATAAAATAAAATAAACTCATGTCACACGATTTGTATAATAATTATAATTTCATAAATGACATGAGAAATTCTTATAAATATCTATTTGGTAGATTTAAATAAAAACTTGGATATGATCAATGTCGCGACGTCCCGGACCTGCCAAAACACTGGCATGGGTACAGCTGCGAATTGGGAAAAATATGGTTATTTTAAAAGGTAATGGTCTCGGCGTCCCCAGTGGAGTCGCCAAGCTGTCCCGATGTCCTGGACCCCCCAAACATTGGCACAGGTGCGGCTACGAACTAGTAAAAAATGGATATGAATTTTGAAAAGAATTTTAATGGAAAAACAAAGTGTTATGGAGTCGCCACTAACCTTTTTGAGTGTGGTTAGAACACTTGATTACTACCCCGTTAGGGGTAGAATCGGTCTACGCTACCAGAGTCGAGCTTGGGAGTTTGGTTATGCATGGGACCCCCTACACGCCAATTCTTACGAACAATACCAGATTAGTTGAAAATTATCCCACAAGTTAAATATAATAGGCCTTTAAGACTACTCCTTTCCAAAAATTGAAAAAAATGAAAATACTATATAGGTATTCCCTTTGAACCGGGGCATACCATACTCCGAAGAGCTCAATGTCTGCCTTTGCAATCATCGAGATGGAAAATCAAGAAAATAGTTTACAAAAATACACTCCCGGGGTTTTAAAATCTTTATAGAATTTTCTAAGTATGAAAGATAATATTTAAGGAAGTTTTCAAAAGTTTGTTCAGGATGAAAATAGTTTCCTGGGCAAAAAAAAAAAAAACATTTTTGTGATTTTTCTAAGTGTGAAGACATTTTTGTGATTTTGTGATTTTTTCCTGAACTTCAAAATAGCACAAATAAAATTAAGACAAAAACCATGAAAATCAAAGTTTGATAATATTTTTGTGACTTTTCTGACCCCTTATGTTTTTGTGGGTTTTGGTGATCTACGGAATTATTCAAGTAGAAATGACACACACTAAACCAGCTTAGTTACAGTTCGGAAGACTCGACTGATTTGGGGAGAAAATCGAAAATGTCAACTTGTTTAAGGTCTGGTCAAAACCAAAGAGATTAAGGTGTGTGTGTGTGAACACATGCATGGATACGGAATGCATAGGCGTGTGTGCATGTGCATGTGTTATCTACGTGCATGTGCATGTGTGTCAAATGCAGGGGTCTGTGCCTAGGTGAATGTGTACGCATGTGGGTGCGCATGCATGTGCATGAACGTTTAAATTGCATGGGTGTGGTTGTGAGTGTGTGCATGTGTGTGGGTGTGTACATGCATGTGCATGCATGCTTGTGTGTAAGTGTCAGGATGCATACACATGAAATTCATAAATCATTTAAATATTATTTATTATACAAATAATAATAATTTAGATATGAATAATTAAATAAAATGTTACTATAGGTTTATTTTTTTCATATGATTTCAAAAGTACTTGTAATAAACTTTTGTTTTGATAAAATAAATTTGGATAGAAATTTCACTTCATTTCAAAATTTCTCTTTTGAATTCTAACCAAATTTCATCGTATAGTCAAAATTTCAACAAGTTTTGCTAAAATTTTGAAATTTCGATAAATTTCAAATGATTCGTTGAGATTAAATTTCGTGGAAATTTAAGACCATGCTCGATGTCAATAATGCATTCCTCTATGGTGATTTAAAAGAGCAGGTTTACATGCCATTACCACCGAGTTATGGCAAAGAGGGGGAGAATCGTGTATGAAAGCTAAAAAAGTCCCTCTATGGTTTGAAACAGACTTCAAGACAATGGAATCACAAGTTATCTTCAGCCATCACCAAAATTGGGCTCACCCAATCCAAAGTCAACTACTCACTGTTCTTCAAAAGAACAAACACTTCTTTCACTGCTGATGACATGTTGATAGGAGGAGATAATGAGACCGAAATTCAACACTTGAAAGAGTATCTTGCAAAACACTTCAAATTGAAAGACCTTGGGAAGTTGAAATTTTTTCTGGGGATAGACATAGCCCGCTGTTCAAAAGGGATTTCCATATGCCAAAGAAAATACGCATTAGAAAAATTACAAGATTGTGGGTTAATTGGAGCAAAATTCTTTCAATTTCCAATGGAACAAAATTTGAAGCTTAATAAGGAAGAAGGACTTGAACATGCTGATCCAAAAGAGTATAGAAGATTAATTGGCCGATTGTTATATTTAACGATCACACGCCAAGATATTTCTTACTCCGTTCAAGTCTTAAGTCAATTTTTAGATACATAAAAGAATCGATCCCCGTCACAAGGTTTATTTATCCAGCCAACAAACTGTTAATAATAATTATTATTTGCATTATATCTGTAAAGGCTCAGAAATTTAAAAGAATTAAAATAATTTGAAAAAAATAAAAATAAAATAACAGATAAATAAATAAAAGAAAGGGCGTGGGAAAAATAATAATAATAATTAAAGAAATTAAATTAAATTAAGATAAATTAAATAATTAAATAATTAGTTATTAAATTAAATATTTTTACATTGGATTAAAAAAAAAAAACTAATTAGAGTGATATATATATAAGTAAGTTATTATAATATATATATATATATATATATATATATATATATATATAAAGTAAAGTAAAAGAAAGAAAAAGAAGAAAGAAGAAGAAGAAAGAAGAAGAAGTCTGAAGAAGTCAAACACACCCCTCCCCCCCAGCAGAAGAAGTCTGAAGAAGTCAAACACGCCCCTCCCCCCCCCCCCCTTCTGCAACATTCTGCGAGCTCCAACCACTCCATCTCCGTCTCTCTCTTTCTCTCAATTTCTTGACGAGTTTGCGACGGATTGGAAAACGGAAGGTGCCGTTGAAATCCTGATTCCGCTGCCGACATTTCTACTAGAGTAGATTTTTCATGGGAACGCTACTCCTGGGGAAAGGTAATTTTTTTCCATTTTCTCAATTTCGCTGTTAATATGTGATTAAATCAATGATCGGGTACCACCACGTGGTCCTAGTCGTCGTCGTCATCGTCATTTTGACGTAGGTAATTTTTCAATTGGGATTTTTTAGGCCCTACTCCAAAGCGATAGTGAGATTTGGGAAATTTGGCTATATTTAAGGATATTATTATTTATTTAGGAATTATTGCCCTAAGAAATATTTAAATATTATTTTATTCAGGAATAATTTATTGGAACTAGGAATTTAATTTCAGGATCCGGGTGAGCGCCACATGCATCTTTTCGAGGTCCCTGTTGGCGTAGTTAAATAAATAAGGTAAGAGAAAAAATATATATTAAATCAGAATTTTTATGAATTTAATGGAAAAATAAATTGTGTTATATGTACGTGTATATGTTTTAGTATGGGTAAAATGCCAACTATTTAAATTATTTTTTTTTTTCGAGTTTAGGGCTGTTTATTAGATATGTATGTGTGAAAATGAACTGATGAAAGTGGAAAAATATTTTCAGAATATTTATGTAAGGTATGAAAGGTATTTTTAGTATATAAACATTAAATGTTGGTTGACTTATTTTATAGGCAGTATACGAATTTATTTGCTAAATTGTGTGGCATGAGTAAATAGAATGCTGTGTGGAAATATATGTTAAATGTATGAGATGCAGGTTAAGTAATTTATTGTGAATAAAACATGACATGGACTATGTTGCTTGTGTGTGTTAATGCAATCATGTAAACAGCTGAAATATGCTGGGTAAAACAGCTAAAAGTGGTAGGGTAAATGTATAATAGCTAAAAGTGGCTGGGTAAATGTGTAACAGCTAGAAGTAGCTGGGTAAATTTATAACAGCTGAAAGTGGCTGGGTAAATGTATAACAGCTAAAAGTGGCTGGGTAAATATGTAACAGCTAAAAGTGGCTGGGTAAATGTGTAACAGCTGAAAGTGGCTGGGTAAATATGTCACCGCTGAAAGTGGCTGGGTAAATGTGTCACAGTTGAAAGTGGCTGGGTAAATATGTCATAACTGAAAGTGGCTGGTTAAATGTGAAACAACTAAAAGTGGTTGGGTAAATGTATGACACCTGAAAAATGTTGGGTAAAACAGTTGAAAGATGTTGGATATGAAATGAAATGAAATGAAATGGGAAATGAATGAAATGGAAATGAAATGTGAAATGTGAATAATGTAAAATAGGAAAGAGTCACTTAAAGTGAAATGCAATGCAATGTTAAGCCATGAATATGAATAGATGTGTATGATTGAATAATGATATAAAGAATGATGTATTATGATATTAGAAGTATGTATGTACGTAGGACATGTTACGATTGGGCAAGGCGTACCTTTCGCCTGAGGGCTTGCTGAGTAAGGCGAATGCACTAGTAGCTACAGATGTGGCAGTAGTTGCATAACGTACTAGGGTAGAGGGAACCTACTTGTATGGGTGGGTAGATTTCCCTATCCTTAGGGCCTTTGTCTGTAAACTTTTGTATGAACTATGTGAGTACGAGATCAATTTATCACTTGAGGGCTTATTGAGTAAGGTGAGTGCCCTGGTATGGTTTAGTTGTGACCTTTGGGTTGTCAAATGTATCAGAGCAGAGGGGTGCTACTTGTATGAGCGGGTAATCACCCCTATACTCGGGTATCTCGTGGGTTAAATATTTGCATGTGTTTGAATAGGATCAGAGAATGATTTCAAAAATTGTGTTAACGATTTTTAAATGTTAAATATTATGTTGATTATAAACTCATGTTGGCTACATACTGTTTTAATATATGGTTTCTTCCCTTACTGAGATGTGTCTCACCGGAATATGAATTTATCTTTTTTTCAAATTTCCTCGAGATCGAGCTTTGAGAGCTCGAGGTTTTTATAGCATTATTGGGAAATAGAAAAAGAAGAGGGTATATTTCTATGTTAATTTTGGGGAATGTAAATATTTATGTTTTATGCCTTTATGTTTTAAGGCTATTGAGTAAGGAATGATTGTGAAAATACTGAATTGTTTTAGGAGTTATGTAAATTTATGGAAATGCTGGTGATGAATGGATAATATGGATTATAGTTAGAATTAGTAAACTCTGGTGTTATGTTATATGAAGATTATGATTATGTTTTCCGCTGCGTATGTTATGGATTATGTTTTATCAGGGATATGATCAGGTACAACGCACCGAACCCGAGTTTAAGGGTTCAGGGCGTTACATTGTGGTATCAGAGCAATGTCCTGCTGGAAGTGTGATTAATTTCACATCGCATGGATATGGAAATGTTAGAGTATTAGGTTAGAGATGATTTATACCAGAGTATAGGAAACAGTTAGGATAAGGATGCTAAATGGATGGGTTAGGTTAGGCGTTGAGAAGTAGGTATGGTGAGAGGAAGTATAGGATTTTGTCTTATAGCTTGGAGGCGGAAATCCCTTGGCGGACTTCTGTGATTTTCTGATTCATTCGAAAGTTTCTGAAAATCACGGTAAATCCATCGACGGTGATGTTTCTTAGTCGTGAGACTGGTCCTTATATGGAGAACTTGAATATCTATTAGATTTAAAGTATATAATTGTGTTGTTGAGATTATGGTGTGGGATATGGTAAACCGTAGAATTATGGGAATGAAAGACCGGGTAACAAATTTCAAGGATGAAATTTCTTAAGGAAGGGAGAATGTAAAGACCCGAAAATTTAAAAGGATTAAAATAATTTAAAAAAAAATAAATAAAATAACAGATAAATAAATAAAAGGAAGGGCGTGGGAAAAATAATAATAATTAAAGAAATTAAATTAAATTAAGATAAATTAAATAATTAAATAATTAGTTATTAAATTAAATATTTTTATATTGGATTTAAAAAAAAACTAATTAGAATGATATATATAAGTAAGTTATTATAATATATATATATATATATATATATAAAGTAAAGTAAAAGAAAGAAGAAAGAAGAAAGAAGAAAGAAGAAGAAGTCTAAAGAAGTCAAACACGCCCCCCCCCCTTCTGCAACATTCTGCGAGCTCCAGCCACTCCATCTCCGTCTCTCTCTTTCTCTCAATTTCTCGATGAGTTTGCGATGGATTGAGAAGTGGAAGGTGCCGTTGGAGTCCTGATTTCGCTGCTGACATTTCTACTGGAGTAGATTTTTCATAGGAACGATTTAGGCACTGCTCCGAGGGAAAGGTAATTTTTCCCCATTTTCTCAATTTCGCTGTTAATATGCGATTAAATCGACGATCAGGTACCACCACGTGATCCTAGTCATCGTCATTTTGACGTAGGTAATTTTTCAATTGAGATTTTCTAAGCCCTACTCCAAAGCGATAGTGGGATTTGGGAAATTTGGCTATATTTAAGGGTATTATTATTTATTTAGGAATTATGGTTCTAGGAAATATTTAAATATTATTTTATTCATGAATAATTTATTGAAATTAGGAATTTAATTTCAGGGTCTAGGTGAGCGCCGCAGACATCTTTTTGGGGTCCTTGTTGGCATAGTTCAAGAAAATAAGGTAAGAGAAAAAATATATATTAAATCAGAATTTTTATGAATTTAATGGAAAAATAAATTGTATTATATGTACGTGTATATGTTTTAGTATGGGTAAAATGCCAACTGTTTAAATTATATTTTTTTTTTCGAGTTTAGGGTTATTTATTAGATATGTATGTGTGAGAATGAACTGATGAAAGTGAAAAAATATTTTCAGAATATTTATGTAAGACATGAAAGGTATTTTTAGTATATAAATATTAAATGTTGGTTGACTTATTTTACAGGCAGTGTACGAATTTTATTGTTAAATTGTGTGGCATGAGTAAATAGAATGCTGTGTGGAAATATATGTTAAATGTATGAGATGTAGGTTAAGTAAATAATATATTGTGAATAAAACATGACATGAACTATGTTGCTTGTGTGTGTTAATGCAACCATATAAACAGTTGAAATATGTTGGGTAAATAGCTGAAATATGCTAGGTAAAACAGTTAAAACTGGTTGGGTAAATGTATAACAGTTAAAAGTGGCTGGGTAAATGTGTTATAGCTAAAAGTGGTTGGATAAATGTGTAACAGCTGAAAGTGGCTAGGTAAATATATAACAGCTAAAAGTGGTTGGGTAAATGTGTAACAGCTAAAAGTGGCTGGGTAAATGTGTAACAGCTAAAAGTGGTTAGGTAAATGTGTAATAGTTGAAAATGGCTGGGTAAATGTGTCACCGCTGAAAGTGGCTGGGTAAATGTGTCACAGCTGAAAGTGGTTGGGTAAATGTGTCATAGTTGAAAGTGGTTGGGTAAATGTGTCATAACTGAAAGTGGCTGGGTAAACGTGAAACAGCTGAAAGTGGTTGGGTAAATGTATGACAGCTGAAAAATGTTGGGTAAAACAGCTTAAAGATGCTGGGTATGAAATGAAATGAAATGAAAAGGGAAATGAATGAAATGGAAATGAAATGTGAAATGTGAACAATGTAAAATGGGAAAGAGTCACTTAAAGTGAAATGCAATGCAATGTTAAGCCATGAATATGAACAGATGTGTATGTTTGAATAATGATATAAAGAATGATGTATTATGATATTAGAAGTATGTATGTACATAGAATATGTTACGATTGGGCGAGACGTACCTTTTGCGTGAGGGCTTGTTGAGTAAGGTGAGTGCACTAGTAGCTACAGATGTGGCAGTAGTCGCATAACGTACTAGGGCAGAGGGAACCTACTTGTATGAGCGGGTAGATTTCCCTATCCTTAGGGCCTTTGCCGGTAAACTTTTGTATGAACTATGTGAGTAGGAAATCAATTTATCACTTGAGGGCTTACTGAGTAAGGTGAGTGCCTTGGTATGCTTTAGTTGTGACCTTCGGGATGTCAAATGTATTAGAGTAGAGGTGTGCTATTTGTATGGGTGGGTAATCACCCCTATCCTCGGGTAATCTCGTGGGTTAAATATTTGCATGTGTTTGAATAGGATCACAGAATGATTTCAAAAATTGTGTTAACGATTTTTAAATGTTAAATATTATGTTGATTAATGTTGGTCACACACTGTTTTAATATATGGTTTCTTCCCTTATTGAGATGTATCTCACCCGAATATGAATTTATCTTTTTTTTCAGGATTTCCTCGAGATCGAGCTTTGAGAGCTCGAGGTTTTTATAGCATTATTGGGAAATAGAAAAAGAAAAGAGTATATTTTTATGTTAATTTTGGGGAATGTAAATATTTATGTTTTATGTCTTTATGTTTTAAGGCTATTGAGTAAGGAATGATTGTGAAAATACTGAATTGTTTTGAGAGTTATGTAGATTTATGGAAATGCAGGTGATGAATGGATAATATGGATTATAGTTAGAATTAGTAAACTTTGGTGTTATGTTATATGAAGATTATGATTATTTTTTCCGCTGCGTATGTTATGGATTATGATTTATCAGGGATATGATCAGGTACAACGCACCGAACCTGGGTTTAAGGGTTCGGGGCGTTACAATATCAGGGTAGAATAATCTTTTTCCCTTTATTCTTGTAGGCTATATAAATCATATTTATCTCTTGTAGAACCATAATTTATTCCAATGAAAGTCTTTTCTTTTCCTATTCTTTTGCTCCTACTCTAACATGGTATCAGAGCAAGTTAAACTTGCTATGTAATGACCCGAAGAATAATGATATTTAAATAATAAAGAGAAAGGAAAATGGAAATAGTAAAAGGGGGCGGCAGTAGACTTCACCGACGACGTGGTGTTTTGGGCTCATCGACGAGGGTATGCTTCGTCGACGAGAAGATACCGAGAGGCTATTTTTTTTAGCTCTGAATTTCGTCAACAAGGAATAGTATTCGTCGACGAATTACCTTCTTAACCTTGTCGACAAAGTGATGTGGCTCGTCGATGAAGGCTAGTGTATAAATAGGCCTAAACTTCATATTTTGGCCAAATTCTCGCACAAAATCTCCCTCTCTCTCCTCAGTTCATCCCTCTTTCCTTCTCTCTAAGATCCCAGGCCAGATTCTTGCCGATTCGACGATTTGAAGCTACCATGTCGCTCCTGGAAAAGGTCTCTGCAAACCTACCAGAGTGGATCGTCGGTGGAGCTACTTTGGAATTCATCCCTAGTTTAAGGTAAGACTTTTTATTCAAAATTTGGTCTTTCCATAGTTATAGGAAATGTTGTACACAAAGAAATACTAAAGTTTAGTTGTGAAAAATGTTGATTTCAGGGTGTTGAACGGGGAACCCTGCGAGTGTAGGACGAGTGTATTTTAGGGGGGTTTCTTTGCATAAATCAGGTAAGGGAATAAACTAAAGCAATCATTTTTCCATTAAAATACTATTAAATTACTAGTAGATTTATGTTCAGAAAGCATGTATTACATTTGAATATCATTGAGAAAATGTTTATTTAGGAAAATACTGCTATTATATTGAAATGCATGTATTAGTATGAAATGCCAGAAAATATGATTTCTGTCACGACTTGTTCATTTTTCCACATATTTTTTTTTTATATATAATATCAATATCATTTATCTCATATTCCAGTTCAGCAGGTCACAATCCACCTGGGCCCGTGGGCACTAGGGATATATCATAACATAAAGCGGAAGCCTTAGCAGCAGAAAATATACAAACATGTACATCTCAATACCATATACCACAATATACTAGAGTTACTACAATCACTGTATTTTCATATATGCATCCCAAAAATAAAACCTAGGGACATTTCCCACAAAATCTAACTGTCTCTGCAAAACTTACCCTTCAAAAAGGGCAGATAGACCGTACTATATCAACGGGGCTTTTCCCGCTCTCCTATCCGGGGCTCTTGAAAAGTTAATAAGATTTAGGGGTGAGACACCTCTCAGTAAAAGAAATAAACTAATACTAGTGTGTGGCAACATAAGTATTCTGTGTTCAACATATATCATACATAACATGTTCAGTACTGTTTATCAAATCTGGGAAAACATACATATACCATCAAAACATGGCAGAACATACTGCATTTTTCATAAGCATATCTCATCTCATATCATAATAATAACATAAAACAATCCTGGTAGGTTAACTGGCTGTTGTCATGTATTACCCCCACATGACTGGGTTGTGTGGCCCGAAGGCGGGACCTGACAATGGTTTGCCGACCACTGCCAAATCAAACAGTAGTCTGTAGGTCCGATGGGTCTACCCAGACTGGTCCATACACCAGGGGCGATAACAGCACACTTCTTGAAAATAACCACATCGACCATCCAATCTCACACCACTCCGTACAGCGGCGTTAACACAGATATCATGATCACGAGGACCATGGACATATAGCAAAGGTACCGTGCAAGTGCTAGCCTAAACCAAGCCAACCAGGTTCTGATATCATATACATATACTAAAATCGTGATACATGGATAACTCATATCATTAATTATCAAATCATTCATATCATTTTTCACATATACATATATCATGAAAATCATCGGCCCGTACGTCGGTATTTCACATTTTATCATAGCTCGCCCCGTATGCCGACAAATCACATAGCACAGCCCGTACGCTGGCAAATCACCTAGCTCGGCCCGTACGCTGGCAAATCACATAGCATAGCTCGTACGCTGGCAAATCTCATCCACATAGTACAGCCCGTACGCCGGCAAATCACACACACACACAGACACACACACACACACACACACACAAACATATATATATATATATATATATAAATATCTCGGGCCGTACGCCGGTTTTCCATCATAGAAATCCATATAATCCCCATTCCCAGAAAACAGTATTTCACAACATTTTTATACTCATGCCACACGGAACAAATTTTCCACGTATTCAACATATCATCATTTAAACAGTATTTTTCAAATATAAATCATATATATAAATATATTTATTTTTCCTGAAACCAGATGCTACATATATATACATGCATTTTCTCAAAACAAAACTAGCTTAGTTTATCCCCTTACCTGATTCATGCAAAGCCCCTAAGAAAATCTTCCCTACACCCGCAGGGTTCCCAACTCAACAACCCTGGAAACGAAAACTCGTAGAATTAAAGTTCAGTATTTTCGTACGCACAACATTTTCTATAACTACCACAAAGTCAAATTTGGCTTAGAAAACCTTACCTCAACTTAGGGATGATTCCTAATGTTCCCAACTAATACCCCTGAAAATGAAAATTCCCAGTATTAAATTTTAGTATTTCAACGGGTATAACACTTTTCTCAACTGTCACAACTTTAAATTTGGCTTAAAAAGTCTTACCTCAACTTAGGGATGATTTTTAAATTGCTTTCTCCAACGATCTGCTCCAGCAGATTTGTAGAGAACTTCGCCAGGAGCGTCGTGGTGGCTTCAGTTTGTCAATCTGACGTAAAACTAGCCTGAAATCGAAGAGAGAGAGAGAGAGAGCCATAGGAGAGAGAGAGGAGAGAGAGAGAGAGAGCACTTCCAAACTTAAAGCAAGCTTCTTGGAGAAGCTTGCACTATTATGTATATATATATATTAATATCATACTAACTATTAATTAAAGCAAGCTTTCTAATACAATTATATATATATATGTATATATATTTTCCTTATCATACTATTCATTTTACTTGTTAATTTAATTAATTTATTTTATTTTATTATTTTATTATTATTATTTTTTAATTTTATTTTTTCCGGTTACTACAATTTCAGTATAGAATATATGGTCTTATTCAGCATTGTGTGGCATGAATATTATTTTATGTGAAAAGTATTATGTTAAGGCAATTTTACAGATAAAGTATGTTTTCAAAAAATATAAAATAATGTAGTACATTATGATTTTAGAATACATGATAAATAAATTATTTATTTAGATTAATATGTATGAAATGTTCGGTGTAAGGCCGTGATTGATAGCCGGCGCGAGGCCGTGTATTATGTATAATTTTGGCGCAAGGCCGTATTTATGAAATGTTCGGCGCAAGGCCACAGATGTGAAAGTAATCGGCCCAAGGCTATATGTATTTATGCTATTACAGAAAATTCTATCAATCTATTTGCGTTAAACTGTATATTATCATGTATTATATATTATCAGAACCCGAATGATAGTTTAGTTCAGTTACAGGAGCACGGTATCGTAGCTATACAGATTAGATTATTATGTTTCAGACTTGTGCTAACCGCCCTTGCAAGTAGAGGGGGTGGGATATGGATAGTCGATGTGACTTTCAGTGTAGAGTTGTAGACTTCCATCTGACAGTCCGGACCAGGGTGTGGCGGGCCCATCATACTTACATACATTTTTGACTCGGCGGTGGTCGACTAGCCATTGCTTTCGGGCTGCACAACCCGTTATGAGGGGTAATACATGACATCAGTTGGCTATGCATCCTGGGTAAATTTCAATATTATTATTTATATCAGACAATATATGAACAGTACGACTTATGAGAATTATGAAATTATATATTATTCAATTATGTTATGATCAATGTTTTCTAGTATGTGATATATACTGTATATCTTCTATGATATTAAATATTTATGTTGCCACACAACTGTATTTAGTTTATTTTCCCTTACTGAGAGGTGTCTCACCCCTAGCTTAAATATTTTTTCAGGAAACCCAAAAAAATCGGCGGATCGAGGTCGCCATTGAGTTAGTTTGGTGCTACCTTGTTAGGAGGGTAAGTTTTGTGTCAGGGTTAGGAAATTTTGTTGTGGGATCCTAGTTATATTTTTTGATGTTTTGAGAATTGTATATATATATATATATATATATATATATATAACACTCTACTATGATGGTTTGTAGTTTACTCTGGTATTATGTACCTTTTTGTTTTGGAGAATGTAGTTTATATTTACTGCTGCTTAGGTGACAGGTGTGTCTCCGTTACCCACCGGTTTGGGTTGACTGTATATTATATGTGATTTATCATGTAGAAGTTAAGCAAGTCATTGCACGCTAGGCTGCTGCGGGATTCATTGAGTCGTTGCCACTGAGTTGGGTCATCGTTGGTCGTTGTCATCGTTGTGCCGTGATCGACAATATGGGGGTTTTCTGTTTGGAACGACGACAGAGCAATACGAGTTGCAGGAGCTGTCTTCGACGCACTTGTTTGGAACGACGACTAGGTTCTCTTCTTGGAACGACGGCGTCGAAGATGAGCTTCTTGTAATTCCGAATTTTTGAACTTTTCTATTGTGGATTTTTATTTTTGGGGGATCTTTGGGCAATCATTCTGCTTGAAGTTGCAGGTGCTCTCTTCGGCACTGACTGCTAGTTCTGGGTTGATGTCGTCTCCAACTGGTGGTTCTTGGTTGATGTTGTCGCCGTCTAGTGATTCTGAGATGTTGAAGCTTTGGATTGTGTCTTTTGATTGCTTTTTGATGATTTTCTGATTTGGAGGAGTGATATAGTTTGTATTGATTGATTAGTGTTAGGAGAGATTTTTTTTTGAGCGCTTGATCACCGTGTGTTTTGTTTTTTTGCCGGCTGTGTTGCATTAGATATGTGTTTCATAGTTTTGATGTGAACCCACAACCGGATCCTTGAAATTTTGAGAAATTTATGCTTTGCGCGTTAAATATTTAAGGCTAGTGTTCTTATTTGATGCCATTGTGGCTGAGGATATTGTAGTTACCTTGTGATTTTTTTTTTTTAATTCTAACAAACTATAGTTGGTTATATAAAATCTTGGGTGTATTTATTGTTGCTTGTCATGGCTAGTGAACGATATGGTTCTCCACAATCTATTAGTGTGTGGTTGGATAGCAAAAATTATTCTTATTGGAGTTATGTGATGAGAAATTTCTTAAATGGTAAGAAGATGTGGAGTTATGTCTCAGGTCTAGCTCGTAGACCTGTGGAAGGGGTTGATAAATATGAGGACTTATTGAATGCGTGGGATACTCATAACTCTAAAGTTAATACTTGGATCAATAATTTTGTCGATTGTCGCATTGAAATTCAATTGGTGAAATATGAAACTGCTAAGGAGGTTTGGGACCATCTGACAAGATTGTATGTTCGGTCTAACTTTGTTGTTCAGTATCAATTGGAGTTGGATATTCAAGCACTTGCACAACAGGATATAAGTGTTTAGGATTTTTATTTGGCTATAACTGATCTTTGGGATCAATTGGCTCTCACTGAATCTGTGGAATTACAGAAGTTTGATCTATATATTGCTCATAGGGAAGAGCAATGATTGGTCCAATTCCTGATGGCTCTCCGTGATGATTTTGAGGGCATTCGTGGATCGTTTTTACATCGCGTTTCACTGCCTTCAGTTGATTCGGTGGTCAGTGAGTTGTTGGCAGAGGAGACTCGTCTCAAATCTCAGACTGGAAAGGGAACTTATCCCCCATCTGCATCCATTTTGGTTGTTCCTCCTAAACCACACTCCTTCAATCAGATTCGATCTTTGCCTCGCCTAAACAATGAGTACAACTTTTGTAAGGAGAAGAGACATTGGAAGGCCCAATGTCCAAAATTGTTGAATAAGACTCAAACTTCACAGTTGTGGCAAAATGGAGGAAAGTCATCTTAGCGTTCGGAGGGCTTAATGCCCCAGCAGTGGCGACCAAGAGGACACTAGTCTAATACAACAGTTGTTTCCCCTTCATTGAATAACTCAAGGAATGATTCCTCATTTGATCCTCGCATGAGAGCCCTTGCTTCACAACCATATGTCATGTCCACTCCATCTGCAGTAAGTTTGTCATCGTCTACTCCCTCAAGTATATCCTCTTCTTTGTGGGTTTTAGATTTTGGTGTATCTCATCATATGTCCCCTAATTTCTCTTCATTTGCATCTATACATCCATCATGTTCTTCCAATTCTATGCTAACTATTGATGGCACTCCTATGGCTTTAAAGGGTGTTGGTTCCATTCGTACTCATAATTTCTCACTTTCAGATGTTTATTGCATTCCTAACCTAACCATAAGTCTTGTTTCTGTTGGTCAAAAGTGTGATGCGGGTTATTCTGTTAATTTTTCCTTTGCTTCTTGTCATGTGTAGGATCCTCAATCCAGGAAGCTGATTGGGATAGGTCGTAGAGAGGGTGGCATATATGTTTTGGATGAGCTGCATGTTCCTAATCATGTGGCAGCATCACGAGTAGACCTCTCATCATTCTGCTTGGATTCCTCATTGTCTGTTTTTTATTTATGGCATTCTAGACTTGGTCATGTGTCGGCCTCTCGTTTAAAATTTTTGGTATCTAGTGGTGTTTTGGGTGACTTACAGATATATGATATTTTTGATTGTAGTGGTTGCAATTGGAAAAGTTTTCTGCATTACCTTTTACTCATAAAATGTCTAAGTCTGTTGCACCTTTTGATTTAATTCACTCTGATGTGCGGGATCTTGCCCCTGTTGACACAAAAGAGGGGGGGGGGGTCTAGATACTATGTTTCTTTTATTGATGATTATACTTAGTATTGTTGTGTAACGACCTGCTTAACTTACCACATAATTAATCATATAATAAAGTCAACCTAAACCCATGGGTAACAGGGACACACCTGTCATACATAGCGGAAACCTAAGCAGCAGTAAATAGAAATTTCATCCATACATATAATACAAAATACCAGAGATACCTACATTCCACCAATAACTATACATTTTGTTGACCTTATAGGTCGCATGCAGTTTTGATAATGACAAATACTCATATTTGATGATTGACAAGTGTTTGTACAGGTTCAAATTAATCATCCAATGAAGGACACTTGAAGAACAAGAAGACCACGAAGATTTGTACCTATAATTGTATTATAATTCATATTGGTCTGTAATAGTAACTTAGGCATATGGATGTATGCTTATCACCTGCACATCATGCACACAAGATATAGTGTGAGCACAACTTAACCATAGCAAGACCCTAGGCTCCAACAATCACACACACATTGCATAAAATATAAGTGGGAAATAAGTGTGCTAAAATTGAATACTTTTAAGCAAGCTAAGAGGGGTCGGGCGACCGAACTTGTGGAGTACAAAACTCCTCGGGCGTCCAAACCTTGAAGGCCAACAAGTTGACCTGTTCTCAGTTGACCAAACCGAAATTGTGCATATCTTTCTCAGGCACCCGAATGCCTCGATAGGGACCACTCACCAACTTGGGCGACCAAGGATTTCAGTTCAAATTAGCCTCAAGCGACCGAACACCTGAGTTCGGTCACCCGAACCCAGGATTGAGCACCCGAAGTCACGTAGCCTTGCTACTGACTTTGATTTGGGTTGTCGAACAAAGACACGGGCGATCGAATCTATTGTTGTGTTTTCTTGGGCAACCGAACCTCGGTTCAACCACTCAAACTCCAACCGGTTAAAATAAATTAACCGTGGTAAAACAGGGTTATTTAGGGCTAATTGAATTTTAATCTTGTAAGACTTTTTTAATAATGCCCATTATATCCTGAATGGTAATAATTTTTCACCTGACTATAAATACACTTTCATTTGCAAGATTAGCCAACAATTTAACAAAGTGATCAGCAAAAAAATCTCTCTATTTTGAAAATCCTCTCTTTGCCCAAATACTCTCAAACTTGCCTCCTTTGATAAAATCTGAGATTGTGAGAGTTCTTCTTGTGTTATTGTGATTGTTATTCTGTGCTAAAAACTCCCATTTGTGTGGTTGTTTAATATATTTATCTTGGGGAGTTTTAGCTTAGGTTTAACCCACAGATTTCTTCATTATAAATCTAGTGTGGGATTAAACCAAGGAAGCTTAGGATATTTGCATTTCATTGCAAGTGTCCGATAGCTTGATTTTCAGTGTGCAAAGATTTTTCAAACAGGCAAGTATTTTTTTTCAAACTAGTATTGCGTATCTTTCATTGAGGAAAATCTATTTGAAGCTAGTTTGATTATCTGCTTAGTTTACTTAGAATATTGATGTGCTATTGAGATATCCTATATAGATTCGAAGTTGTTGCATGTGTTGAAATACTCTTGAGCATCATACTGATTATACTGTGTTGAGTGTTGATTGAGCAAAACATACATCACTGAGCTTACACTATATCAATGCTATTGATGTATATGTGATTGAGCACATTATTTGGGTACAAATATGCTTTACGTGAAAGCACAATTTCATTGTACCATTTGATTGTAAATTCTGAGAGTTTCCAGGCGTGGCCTGAGGGGGCGGTAATCTAGCCTGGTAAGGATTGTTGTAACGGTTGAGGTCAGCCCTTGAATTGACATGGTTTGTATAGGTGCCGCTCCACCCTTTAAGTGAGCAAGTTATAGTGGTAATCCTTGTGCTTGTTAGCCAAGGTGGGGACGTAGACAATTGGATAAACCTCAATAACACTTCTGTGTGTCACCTTTATTTTATTGCTTTCTGGTGCATGTATGTTTGATTAAATTGTTTTATCTGCTTTCTGGTATTCTTTTACATTACTTGCACTAGATTGACCATAGGGTTGCGAATATACTGGTGTTAGGTGATTGACCTAGAACTTAAAATTTAAAAATACCAATTCACCCCCGCTCTTGGGATCACGGTAAAGCTAACACATTCCTCAAAATCACAAAAGGATAAAACTAGGATTTCACATCAACCTACTGACTTTAGTTCAAAAGACTCACCCTCTTAGCGGGGCAGTACAGCCGCCTCGACGGCGCGGGGCTTGGTCCATCTGTCTTTCTAGGTTCCTTGAAATGGTTTAAGTTAGGGTGAGACACCTCTCAGTAAGGGAAATAAACTAAATATAGTTGTGTGACGTATGAATATTTGCATGCTATAATAGATATATAGTACACATCACATTTCTGAAAGCACTGATAATATCATAACTGAAAAATCATACATTTCATAGTCATACTGAATCATACTGTATTTCACTATTCATAAAATCTTATGATATAACTAGTAATTATGAAATTTACCCAGGATGAATAGTTAGCTGATGTCATGTATTACAGCCCTATGACGGGTTATGTAGCCCGAAGGTGGGACCCGACAATGGCTGGCCGACGACTGCCGAGTCAAAAATGTCTGTAAGTACGAAGGGCCTGCCACACCATGGTTCGGATTGTCAGGTGGACGTCTGCAACTCTACACTAAAAGTCACATCGACTATCTATCTCCCACCCCCTCTACTAGTAGGGGCGATTAGCATAAGTCTGAACTGAACTGAATTGTATAGCTACGGTACTGTGCTCCTAAAACTGATCTGAACTATCATCTGGGTTTTGATAGCATATAGTACATGATAATATACTGATTGAACATAAATAGATTGATAACATTTTCTAATTTTTGTAATAACATAAATAATTACGGCCTTGCGCCGATTATATTCATAACTGCGGCCTTGTGCCGAAAACATGCATAATCCATGGCCTTGCGCCGACTATCAATCACGGCCTTGCACCGAACATATCATACATACTGATTTGAATAAATGTACTATTTATCATATATATTATGAAATTATAATTTCCTGCTTTATCATGTTATTTTTGGAAATAACCATAAACATGCTTTTTTTATAAAACTAACTTAACATAATACATTATGCGTAAAATAATATTCATGTCACACAAACTGATTAAAATCATGAATTCTATTCTGAAATCATATTTCCTGACATTTCATACAAAAATGTATATTCCTATATAACAGCAGTATTTTCCCAATTCATTTTCTCAAATATGCTTATATATAAAACATGCTTTCTAAAAATTAATTTGCTATTAAATAATAGTAATTTTAATGGAAAATGACTGCTTTAGTTTATCTCCTTACCTGTTTACTAAAAATCCCTTAATATGACAAGGCCTACACCCCCAGGGTTCCCCGTTCAATTTCCTAAAAACAATATTTCCCTGAACAAAACTTCAGTACTTCTCCAAGTACTACATTTCCTACAATTCTAGGAAAGCCAAATATTGAATAAAAAATCTTATCTTGAATTTGGGATGAAATCCAAGTTAACCCCACCAGCGATCCACTCCAGCATATTTGAAGAGAACTTCCCCGGGAGTGTCGTGGCGGCCTCAGATCGTTGAATTGGCAAGAATCCGGCCCGAAATCTTAGAGAGAAGGGGGAAGAAACCGAAAAGGAGAGAGAGTGTGTGTTCTATATGAAATTTCTGAGAGAAAATCGAGTTTAGGGCTATTTATACAGTGGCCTTCGTCGACGAGCCACGTCACTTCATCGACAAGGTTACGAAGGAAGTTCATCGACGAATGCTTATTCTTCATCGACGAAATTCAAAGTTGAATCTAGTCTCTCGGTATCTTCTCATTGACGAGACGTGCCCTCGTCGACGAGCCTAATAAGCCACTTCGTCGACGAATGCGCTGTGTTCGTCGACAAGACCCCTGTTACATTTCCAAATTCAGTTTCTTTTCCTCTCCTCCCTTTATTATTTAATTAATATAATTCACCGGGTTTCTACATATTGGGTCTATTTAATGAAATGTCAATCTGATTTCATTTATATCTATACTGCCTTCCGATCATATGTTCATACTCAACACTCTGCTGTCGTTAAGTGTTTTCGTTCCGATTTGGGTGGGGTGTATACTTCTACGGCATTTTTTGAGTTGCTCGTCTTAAATGGTATTGTTCATCAATCTTCTTGTACTGATACTCCTCAACAAAATGGTGTTGTCGAAAGAAAATATCGCCATATTGTTGAAACAACTCACTCTCTTCTCTTATCTGCTAAGGTTTATAGTGACTTCTTGGGGGAAGCAGTTCTTACCACGATACACTTGATTAATAGAATCCCCACATCCCAAAACTTTGGTCTCTTCTTGGGAAAAATTATATGGGTCCCCCCCCTAACTACTCTTCTCTAAAAGTCTTTGGTTGCCTATGTTTTGTGCTTTGTTACACTGTTGAGCGTAATAAATTATCGTCACGTTCTGCCATGTGTGTCTTCCTTGGTTATGGAGAGGAACAGAAGGGTTATAGGTGTTTTGATCTTGTTGCTCAGAAACTATATGTCTCTCGTCATGTTGTCTTCCTCGAACACATTCCTTTCTTTACCGTTCCTACTAGCTTTCCTCATATGGCACAGTCAAACCTTATTCGTATTGACCCTTTCTCTGATGATGAAAATGGTGGCGGTGGTGATGGTGATGACAATGCAAGTGGTAGTGATGATGATGCCCCTTTTGTGGTCCCCCAAGAATCTCCTGTGGTTGTGGATTCTCATCAGTCTCACTATCCCAAGCGTACTTGTAACTCCACTCAGTTACCATATTTTGCTTATTCTTGTTATTTTTGTTCTTTCACTTCCTTTTTAGCAGCTATTCACCCACTTTGTGAGCCTACCTCGTATAAGGAGGCCGTTTGTGATCCTTGTTGGCAATAGGCTATGGTTGAGGAACTTTTTGCATTGCATAAAACTCATACTTGGGACTTGGTGTCACTCTCTTCTGGTAAGAAATCGACTGGTTCTCATTGGGTTTACAAGATCAAAACGAAGTCAGATGGTTCTATTGAGCGATACAAAGCTTGTTTGGTTGCTAAGGGTTTACCCAAGAGTATGGTATGGATTATGAGGAGACTTTTGCCCCTGTTGCAAAGATGACAACTGTTCGTGCTCTTATTGCCGTAGCTTTATTTGTCGGTGGGCTATTTCTCACTTGGATGTTAAAAATGCATTCTTGAATAGGGATCTGAATAAGAAAGTTTACATGGTACCTCTACCTGGTGTCTTTTATAACCCAGGTGAGGTTTGCAAACTCAAGAAGGCTTTATATGGTCTCAAACAAGCCCCTCAAGCTTGGTTTGAGAATTTTTCGATGGTTGTCACTTCTCTTGACTTCTCTTCCAGTGCTCATGATTCAGCTTTATTTGTTAATAGTACTTCTGCTAGCCGTATCATTCTTTCTTTATATGTTGATGATATGATTATTACGAGTGATGATGTTAATGGTATTATGGACTTGAAAAAGATGTTGGCTCAGGAGTTTGACATGAAGGATTTGGGGCCACTCCACTACTTCTTAGGAATTGAAGTAGCCTACTCCCCCAAAGGTTACTTGCTCTCCCAATCGAAGTATGTTGCATATATTCTTGACCGCGCTCGTTTCATTGATAGTCGAACTGTTGATACTCCTTTCGAGGTTAATGCCCACTACACTCCCATTGATGGTATTCCCCCACCTAACCCACCTTGTATCGTACTATTGTTGGTAGTTTGGTCTATCTGACTATTACTCACTCAGTTATTGCTTATGCTGTCCACATCGTGAGTCAGTTTGTTGCTTCACCTACATTTGTGCATTGGTTAGCTTTGAGCATCTTGCGATATCTTCGAGGGACTCTCAATCAGAGTCTTTTCTTATCTTCATCCTCGTCATTGAAGCTTTGTGCCTACTCTGATGTGGATTGGGCTACTGATCCTACTGATCGAAAGTCCACTACTGGCTTTTGCATATTTTTAGGTGACTCCCTTATTTCTTAGAAAAGCAAGAAACGGGCAGTTGTTTTGCGCTCTTCCACTGAGACTAATTACCGTGCGATGGCATCTACCATGATTGAGATTATGTGGTTACGTTGGTTGTTGGCTGATATGGGTGTTATATTTTTTGCTCCTACTCCTCTGTATTGTGACAATAAAAGTGTTATCCAGATTGCAAGGAATTCAGTGTTTCATTAACGGACCAAACACATTGAAATTGATTGTCATGTCACCAGACACCACCTTCAGCAAGGGACTATTACTTTGCCCTTTGTTCCCTCCTCCATCCAAGTTGCTGACTTCTTTACGAAGTCCCACACCGTCTAGCGCTTTCATTTTGCTCCTATTTTAACACAAACCACTGCAGTTGGCAACTATCCGTGATGCTGATTGGGGAGCATGTTTAGAGACAAGGGGATCAATCACTGGTTTTTACATTTTTTTGCTAGATGCTTTGGTCTCTTGGAAATCAAAGAAGCAAAGAACAGTGTCTCGATCATCAGCGGAAGCCGAATATCGCTCAATGGCCTCTACCACATGTGAAGAATTGGTTTGGTTTCAAGTCTTTTACAAGACCTTGACGTAACTCTTAACGAACCTGTTCAAGAAGATGCCATTTATATTGCTTCCAATCCTATTTGTCATGAAAGAATGAAGCATATTGAGATTGACTGCCACATTGTTTGGAAAGGATTCAAGAAGGTTTGTTAAAACCATTTCACATTTCTACAAATCTACAAGTTGTTGATATTTTAACTAAGGAAATTGATTCTAGACAAGTTCATCATTTACTAAACAAGATGAGAATCCACTCATAGCTTCTCCATCTTGAGGGGAGTATTGAAGGAACTAAAGACACAAGCCCTTGATTTTCAGGAATCCATAAAACAGCAAGCTGTTTTTCTGGAGCTGATTATGCACCTTGCTGATTTTATGAAGTTAATTGTTTTCTTTTGTTTTAACTATTGTATATATATAGAAGACATCTTGTAGAATGAAATTCAATTAATAAGAATTCATTGGTAACCAAATTGGTTGCCACTTGCCAACATCAAATATCCTTCCTTTTTTAATGCTGAAGCTAGAATTTCATGGCAGCACGCGGGAGCTACTTATCTAGTCATCTGCCAGCGATGATGCATTAGCTAGCAGAGCTATCAGCCGCGCTTCAATCAGTGTTCGGATCTCCAAGTTTCTTGGGATGGTAAAGTTGTATCCCTATAAGCCAATGGGGTTTTTGATTATTTCCATAAAAACCTAAAAAAAAAAAAATCTGCTTAAAATGCTGTAACTTTTTTATAGAAAACCATTCCAGTTTGATGCAGCTCATTGCATGAACCAGGAGAACTTGAAATAAAGAGTGGATTTGAATAATTTAATGAGCACCAACCGACCCAAGAGGTGATTTTCTAAGGATGAAGAGTTTATACGAAATTATTGTTGTTGTTGTTGTGGACAAGAATGCACATAAAATTATCATTATAGATTCAGGGACATTTGAATAATTTTATTGAAACAAAAATCTACTGGTGATACAATAGTCCTGTTTTCAGACTCAAGATACTCAAATAAGTGATTCTAGGATGGAATTTCCGAGCGAAATTCAACCTATATCAAGGTAAGAATGATTAAAAATGTGTTTAATAATTTTAAAAACTAAAGTTATTGCATTCAAATTTCAAGTTTTACAGGGAGCAAGAGGCTTCCCACATAATCCCCTGTTTCCTGTGTAAGAGCTGGCAGGAAAATTATACAGGGGTACTCCATTAGGAATTTCCCCCTCTAGGAGATTATCTGACAAATCCAACTCTTTCAGCTTTTCGAACTTCAAAAATGCTCGTGGTATTTCACCAGTAAACTCGTTTTTCTGCAGCTTCAGCTTCTCTATGGAGCTTATGCTCGCCAGAGACTCCGGCAATTTGGAACCCAACTCGTTGTGACTGATATCCAAACTCTGTAATGATCCCAATTTCCCTATTGAAGCTGGTAATGTGCCTTTGAGGGTGTTCTGTGATAGATTGAGATATTGAATCCCACGTTGCTCTCCAGCGCCAATTTGCTCAATCCCTCCAGAGAAGTTATTGTTAGAAAGATCAACATATGTTAATGACCCACCTGGGAACTGGCTCCCTGTTAGAAAAACTGGACTGATGGTTCCTGTTAGCTTATTCAAGTGAAGATCGAGCACACCCAAGCTCCGCAAGTTTCTAAATGTATTGGGAATTTCTGAAACAAGTAGATTCCTCGAGACGTTCAAGTAATAGAGACCTGTAAGGCTTCCTAGCCATGCCGGCAGGCTTCCTGTGAGATGATTGGCTGATAAATCCAGCTCCTGTATTGAACTTTTTCGCAAGAACTCTGGAATTTCACCTTGGATTCCGCTTCCCGCCAAGTATACTTTACAAAGAGATGGCAATCCTATTAGCCAATCAGGGATGGAGAGGAGATTTAAGAGGTTGAATGACAAATCAAGTATCTGAAGATTTTGGAGGGAAGATATTTCCTGGGGCAGTGTTCCTTGAATCAAATTATGAGACATACTCAAGGCTATGAGCTGGGAGAGCCGGCCAATTGAATTTGGTATTTGGGCAGATAATTGATTGCCATCAAGATATAACTCTGCCAAAGCCGATAGATTGCCCAAACTAGAAGGTATTGCTCCCTCCAGCATGTTATCTGCCAGGGAAACCCTTTGAAGGGAAGCCAAAGAACCAAATGCAGGAGGTATATTTCCGGTCAGATGGTTAGTCTGCAGCCTTAGATGGGCAAGAGAAGGCATCTGACCATAGCTCGATGGTAATGGAATTTCCCCTTCAAGATAGTTGTTGTTCAAGTATATCACTGAAATGGCAGTTAAATTAGTTATAGAAGATGGGATCTTCCCGCTCAAGGAATTGTTGGAAAGATCAAGCTCTTGCAGAAGTTCCAGTTTACCGATCTTTTCTGGTATCAGACCAGATATAGAATTGCTATGAAGATCCAAATACACCAAACTTGTCAAGTTGGTAAGCGAATCAGGTATTGGGCCCGAAAGTTGGTTTGAATGCAGTAGCAGTCTGGTGAGCCTCTTGAGATTCCCGAGGCTTGAGGGTAGAGAACCGGATAGCTTGTTCTCATCTAGTAGGATTTCTTCAATTTGTGAGAGCTTACCAATGCTCTTGGGTACTGGACCACTTAGGTTGTTCTGATGGAGATAGACCTTTCGCAGTTTTGGGAGGTGAAAACCGATTGAAGTTGGGATTTGCCCGGAAAGGCCAAAGAGCTCGCTGAAGTCAATGACTTCAAGGGAGGTGAGGAGTGTGATAGAAGGAGACAGCCAACCTTCCATCTGGGTTTGTAAGGGAAAATCATTAGCGGAAATGAATCCCGGGAGACGGATTTCTGTCACTCTACCGGTGGTATTATCACAGGAAATGCCCTCCCACTTGCAGCAGCTACGACCATTCCACTTCATTAGCCGGCCGGAAGTGTCAGAGTGAATTCCATTCTTGAAATCAGTTAAACCCTTCAGGTCATTGGGGTTGCATGGTTCACCATTTATAATTCTTCTGCAATGTCCACCTGTTATGAAAGCAAGCAATAGGAAGATCCATAGCAGCTGACTGGCCATTTTGTCTCTCCTTAGACGAAGGATAAACATAAAACTGATTATCCCTGATCGATGGTGTTGCTGCAGTTAAACAGGAGTGTCATGGAATTAGTTGGTCAAATATATTTATCAATTCTGCTTTTTCTTTTCTGTCTTCTTCTTTAGTTTCTTTACAGTTGTAGTGTCTAAAGTGAATGTGTGTCTGAATCATGAGGTCCTTGATTTTGGGGTTAAAGAAGATGGATAATCAAAGATCTCTGCACGTTTTGATTATTTTGAGAGATGCCTGAGATCTGTTTCCCAGTGGTTGTGAAATAATTAAACTACACCTCAGCTTTTGTACTATTCGACAGATCAAAAACATCTTCCTACAAAAAGCTGCAGTCAAAGTTCTTGGCAGTCCACCTCAAAATCAGTCCATTGACTGCATGCAAGAGCATCAAATGGGCTACAACTCCTTGTGATCGGCACTGTAAATGCAGATGCAGTGCAGTTGATATCCCTAATCTGATATCGCTAAAACGGTATTAACAAACGGTGATCTAGAGATCAGGTTCATATGAGTGTACAGTTGCATAGTACCAGATGTTTCTTTCGTGGAGGTCAATTTGATTATTTCAATGCTCCTATAGGTTATGGTTGTTGTTAATATTATTAAAATGTTTTCATGTGCAAACATCACAGTGCTGTCAATGGGTATTATTTAATTCCGAGTTAACAAAATAATATTCAAAGAAGCCTTTTGTCGAGGGAAAAAGAAGTCAAAATAGAAAACCGGGCAGTACAAGTATTATATGTACTTCAACCGTCTAGTGTAAGTTCTGAATAAGGAGTAAGAACAGGCTTGGAAGGTCCTGAAAATGAAACAAAATCTAACCGGCAGATAAGCCGTTTTAGTTTTCTCCGCTCTATAAAATGCGCTCTCAGTCTCAGACCCTGTATAAAATAGTCCAAAAAATTCCTTCGCTAGTTGCCATTAACCACTGTTTTCTTGACTGACAAGAAACGTTGAAGATTTGGAATTGGTGTCATGTTTGATTTGCGCAATGGAATAGAGGTAAGAATGAAATCGAATGAAAAGTTGAATAAAGTGACTAAAAAAATTTAGTGATAAATTCAATTCTATTCTGTCCAATTCTATTCCATTCCTGTATATCAAACAACCAGTTAAATTGAATTCTACATATATGCCTGGTCGATCTTTTCAACACCCACTTCAAGTAACAATATTATTTGCAGGAAGAATGGAGAAAGTAGGAAAAAGATGCAAGGGAAGGGTTTAATTGCCGAAAACTTCAAATATGTATGGAGTATTAACACTTTATTTGGGTGAGTAATATGAGACACAATATGAACAAAGGATGGTCTCCTTATGAAGAGAAACATACCTCAAGAACCACCCAGAATCTTTGTTTTACTCTGAACTAAATAAAGTGCAGGCTTTGCTTTGAGCTGTTCTTCAAAGAGAACACCAATGCATGATAGGGAACCTATCCTGTCCCCTATTTATACTGTACAGAAGAGGAGGTGGTTTCCCGTTTCCCTTAAGCAGGCAAGTCTGTTTGGGAAACCAAACCAAAGTGATTGGAAGGAAAATTAAGAAAAGTTTTCTTTCTTGATGGCAGTCATGCTTCCTCACACCTGATTCGTCTGTGGCAAGCAAAAACCATTTTGGGCATGTGGGACACGAAGAATAGGTATATATTATTCAAGTCTTTTCTGTATATAAAATTGGGTAAGCTGTATTTTTCAATATAGGGGGCTGCTGCTGTGTTGGGTGCTGTTGCTGTGGTGCAGCTCGCGTCTGAAGACCATTGGGTGCCATTGTTAATGCTGTAGTGGGGATTTGGCAAATTTGAAATTTGACATTTTGTTTTTGGACAAAACGCATAATGTGATATTTAATATTAGGGTTTTATGGCTGGGATGGCCCAACCGTGGGCTCTAAGTTGGCCATCTGGCGCAATCAATGCAAGGATCCTGGGAGTAAAGGGGAAACACAGTTGGTGCCTCCACACACACACACTGCTTTAATATGTAAAAGTATGTGTAATTAAATGTTATCAACATTTAAAACTTACTAGGGCGATTATTACAAATACAAAAATGCCAAAAATAAAATGATTTTGTTAACTTCACGTTAATGCCATTCAAGGATTTAAATAATTAAATTTCAGGGTTTATTAAGGCTAGGAAATCATAGCATTTAAATTTTTTTTTTGAAATTGTTTTAGGTAAGTATGCACTTTGTAGGGTTCAGGGTTTAACTGTTTCTAAACTTTTTAGATATTATGCAACAAAAAAAAAAGGCACTTCTTTTCTGTCCCATTTACATAAAATATATCAGAATAAGATCATGCTTTTGTATTTTTGCATTTAAAACTTTTGCACCAGAATTAATTCTATAACCAATTTGATGTGGGCGGTAGCTAGAAGATACTTTTCTAGGCACACACAATGGGCTGGCTGAGCATGGAAGGTTTCCCCTTCAAACTTTTTATGTAAGTTTAACATAAACATGATTTAATTATTAAATTTTCGAAACTCATAATTTTATACAACAAACAAGAAAGTCATACCTTAATCCATGCTTCCTAGTAAATATCTTTGAGCTGTGTTTGCATCTCACAACCTCGCGTTTCCTTGTGCTTTTCTTAATTTGATGGAAAAGTAGCACAAGCTTCCTAAGATGAGATAGGACCAGCCCCAACCACTTTTATATACTAATCACTTCCATCAAATAATTAATTAATATTCATAACTTATCATATTTATGACTCCCCAAATTTTGAGAAGTCATTATTGTAAATAGACTCTTAATATTTGGGAAACTAACATTATTATATTTAAAAACCTTTCATATCATGTAAATAAATATAATCATAATTTAAAACCTTTCATATTACTTAAATAAATATAATCATAATTTTATTTGAGACAATTTATTTATGTCTTACATTCTCTCACTTGACTCAAGTGAAATTACTTAACATAGTTGATCATAACGTGCATACATTAGTTATCATTAATATGTAGAAAATTTATAAGAGTCACGGCGATTCCATATCATCTTTATTAAAATAGTTCCTTCCATGCACTACAATACTAGTTCCACTACATATAATGATTTTTTAACTGAGAAGCATACATTAGGTCCAACTTTAATCCTGTTATCATTATTCCATAACAATTATGTATATAAAATAGAAAACAGAAATAATAGAAACATTTTCATTATCGAGCTCAAATATCAATTGAACAACATATATTAAGATTCAATAATGCCCATTTTTCAACATGACCAATAAATGTTTTGGGCGGCAATCCTTTCGTCAAAGGATCTGCTATCATACAATCGGTGCTAATATATTCAATTGACACTTTTTGTTTCTGTACGTCTTCTTTAACAGTAAAGTATTTCAATTCCATATGCTTAGCACCCTTGGAATACTTATTATTCTTAGAGAAGAAGACAACTGCGGAATTATCACAATAAATTTTCAATGGCTTGGCTATACTGTCGACTATTCTAAGTCCTGAAATAAAATTCCGCAACCAATTAGCTTGAATTGTAGCCTCAAAACAAGTTACAAAGTCAGCTTCCATAGTGGATGCAACAATTATTGACTGCTTCGCACTCTTCCATGAAATTGCTCCTCCGACTAACAAGTATACATAGCCAAATGTGGACTTTCTTGTATCAACACACCCAGCAAAATCAGAATCCGAATATCCAACCACCTCAAGATGATCAGATCTTCAATACATAAGCTTGTAATCTTTCGTTCCTTGCAAGTATCTTAGAACTTTCTTTGCAGCCTTCTAGTGAATCATTCCTGGATGACTTTGATGTCTTTCGAGCATTCCAACTGAAAGCTAATGTCAAGCCTTGTGCACGTTTGAGCGTACATCATGCTCCCAACAACAGATGCATAAGGTACATCCTTCATTTGCCTCTGTTCCAGATCATTTTTAGGACATTGCATGAGACTAAATTTGTCTCCTTTTTGAATTGGAACAGGTGATATTGAGCATTTGTTCGTGTTAAATCTCTCTAAAACTTTATTTATATAACCTTTCTGAGACAAACCAACCAGTCCTTGGGACCGATCTCGGAATATTTCTATTCCGATCACATACTTTACCTCTCCCATATCTTTCATTTTAAAGTTTTTAGAGAGAAATTCTTTAGACTCAGGTAACAGACCAAGATCATTAGTTGCAAGCAAAATATCATCAACATATAGAATCAGGAATATAAACTTACTCCCACTAAGCTTCTGATATATATATCGATCAATAGTGTTTTCTTTAAATCCAAAGGAACCAATGGTATTGTAGTGACCTGGGAAATTATGGTATTCAAATAATAGAAGAGGGAGGAAAATGGAAATTTAAAAAGAAGGAATAGCAGGCCTCATCGACGAACACAGCGCGTTCGTCGACGAAGTGGCATATTGGGCTTGTTGATGAGGGTGAATTTCGTCGACGAGATATTTCACAGCTCTGAATTTCGTCGAAAAGAACAAGCATTCATTGACGAACTTCCTTTGTGACCTCGACGACCAGGTGACGTGGCTCTTCGATAAAGGCTAGTGTATAAATAGCCCTAAACTCGATTTTTCAGCAGATTTTCACGCAAAATGTAACATCCTCAAAATTTTTATCATTTTTTTTTCTACATCCATATCTAAGTAGCGGAAACACAAATCATATAACCATTTATATATATATATGTTATACAATACCAGAATCCAATATATACAAGCCATATCCCTACAAAGTAAACCCCTCCATCATCATCTACCTCAAAAATGCAAAACCCTATCATAACTCACCCTACAACCAGGGTAATCACGTAAACTTCCTATCTGCGAGCCTAATTTGCTCGCCTCGCTGTCTCACCTGAAAAATGGTAAAGTAATGGGGAGAGTCGACGCCCAGTAAGTGGAAATATGCTATTAATAGTGTGTGGCGACCAAGTCATAAAATTATAATAATAGTATTCAAAAACTACATAATTTGGAGATTCTGTACAACACATGTATAATAACTTAAAACATTTGTATCATCTGAACTTTCTATCATTCATAGTGCTACATCATACTATATATAATAAAAGCTGTAAAACTATATACATATACATAACTGTGTTCTTTCCCTAGGACTCTGTATGTCATGATTTAACCCCTCATGACAGGGTTGTGCGGCCTATAGGCGGGACTTAACCTGGTCGGCCCTCCAGGTAAGTCACTATACTCTACACTACCTCGGCCCGGCTAAACTGCATACTCTCCTAGGCGCGGGACTGGCTGCTACCTCGTCAAACCGACCTCTTCAACCCAGCGAATTGGGGAGCTACATACTCTCCGAGCACGGCTGATGGTACCCACACACTATCTGAGATATGTGGTTGCACTCTATCTATATCTAGCAACGATACCGTACTCTGTATTCTTTATCTGTATCTGTCTGTAAATATTCCTCAGGGATTTGATACTATATATATATACATATATACTCTTTTACTATTTTCATCATGTTTCCAAAATTACCATAACACTATCTTTTTGTACTGTGAACTCTGTAATCTCTATATTCTATAGTAGTAGCATTTTGATGCTATCTCTGTATATCTGTCTGTATACTTTGTTTATATATTCTATATGTATACTCTATATGTTATGGTAATAAGAAACATGACAAACTATGAATCTTGTATATACTATTCTATATAAAGCTGTAATATATATATATATATATATATATATATATATATATATATATTCTGATTTGAGTAAAGCTGTAATATACTAATCTGGATAAATATCTGTGATATACTGATCTGTATAGAACTATAATATACTGATCTAAATAAAACTGTAATATATTGTCTATATCTGTATATTTTATATAGTATGATATACTGTAGAAACTGTATATGTTCTTCATCAAATAATTATCTACTCAGGTCACACAAGCATTTAAAACACATATTCTGTAAAACTAGGTAATAAGGTGGTATATACATATATAAAAATCTCTGATAACATTATAAAACTCCTAGCATAGCATATTTCCCTTACCTTAACTTTGAAAAGCCCCTATGAAATTCTGGCTCTATACCCACAGGATTCCTAACTCAACATCCTGAAAACAAAATCCCCCAAAACAAAATATCAATATTTTCTTACCTACAACATTTCTCATAACTACAAGGAAGACATATTCTAAACAAAATACCTTACTCTAGATTTGGGATGAATTTCAAATCAACTTTCCTCACGATCAGCTCTGGTAGACTTGCAGAGAACTTTTCCAGGAGCGTCGTAACGGCTTCGGATCTTCAATACGACGAGAAATGGAGCCAAAATCGAAGAGAGAAGGGGAGGGAGTCGTAGGAGGGAGAGAGAGAAGAGTTCAGCACTGAAATTTTGATAAAAATCCGAGTTTCAACTATTGGTAGGGCTGGATTCGTCGACGAGACACATCACCTCGTCAACAAGTCCTTCAGTAATTTCGTCGACCAACTTCCTCCCTCGTCGACGAATTTCAGTCTGTCTCAAAAACCCTTCTCAGTATCTTCTCGTCGACGAGGTGTAGCTTTGTCGACAAGTTCCCTTATGCATTCATCGACGAATTCCCTGTGTTCGTCGACGAGGCCCTGTGAAAAATCTTTTGGGTTATTCTTTCCAAAATGCAATGTAGCGTTCGTCGACGAAGCCTGCTGCCTCCTTCCGTTTCTATTTCCAGTTCTCTCTCTCTTAAATATTTAAATATCATTATTTTTCGGGTCGTCACACAAAATACCCCCCCCCCCTCTCTCTCTCTCTCTCTCTCTCTCTCTCTCTCTCTCTCTCTCTCTCTCCTCTTCGGTTTTCCCTTCCTCTCTCTAAGATATCAGGCCGATCTCTTGCTGATTCGATGATCCGAGGCCACCACGACACTCCTGGGAGAGTTCTCTTCAAATCTGCTGGAGTGGATCGTTGGTGGGGCTAGTTTGATTTCCATCCCAAATTCAGGGTAAGGTTTTTATTCAATATTTGGCCTTCCCTACAGTTTTAGAAAACATAGTACGCGTAGAAATATTGAATTTATATTCTGGGAGATGTTGATTTTAGGGTGTTGAACAGGGAACCCTGCGAGTGCATGACTGATTATTTTAGGAGCTTATCATGACTCAGGTAAGGGGATAAACTAAGCTAATTGTTTTATGAGAATGTATGTATAACTTTATAGCATTTAATTTCAAGAATATATATATATATATATATATATATATTATGTTGGGAAAATACTGCTGCAAATGATGATATGTTTTAAATATGTGTAAAACCCATTTTGTGTGGCATGAGTAGAATTTATTATGAATTACTATTTTCTGTAAAATGTTAAATGATACAAAGTTTTTATATGATATATCGGCGTACGAGCCAAGGATGTTCTCACATGATATGCCTGCGTACGAGCCGAGCTTTTTACGTGATATGCCGACGTACGGGCCGAGCCTCTTAATTGATATGTGATACAGCGTACGGGCCATGATTGACAAAATATGAAATGTCGGCGTAAGGGCCGATGATTTTCACGTTATATATATATGAAATGTGATATGATGATGTTGAATTGACAATTATTATTATGGAATAGCAATGTATCACAATTTGAAAATATGTTATATGCTATCAGAACCTGGTTGGCTTGGTTTAGGCTTGCACAAGAACTGTACCGTAGCTATATGTTCATGATCATCATGATATTGTGTTATCGCTGTCGTACGGGGCAGCATGAGGATGGATAGTCGATGTGGTTTATTGAAGTGTTGGTGGCCCTGGTGTACGGACCTAGTCTGGTAGACCCATTGTACTTACAGACATTTACTTTGACTTAGTAGTGGTCGGCTAGCCTTTGTTAGGTCCCGCCTTCGGGCCACACAATTCAGTCATATGGGGGTAAGACATGACACTAGCCAGCTAACCTTCCAAGGTTGTTTTTATATTATTATCATATGAGATGAATTATGTTTATGAAAATTTGGTATGTTCTAATATGATTATATATGTTTTTCCCAGATATGATATAGACAGTTTTACTAAATATGCTTATGTATGCTTTTATGTATAACACGGAAATACTCATGTTGCCACACACTGGTATTAGTTTATTTTCCCTTATTGAGAGGTGCATCATCCCAAATTATATGAATATTTCAGCAGCCCCATATAGGAGAGCGGATAAAGCTCTGCAACGCTAGAGTTCTTTAGTCCTACCATATCTGAAGGGTAAGTCTTTTGCTAGGGTCAGATGGATTTTTAGGTGACGACCCTAGTACTAGTTTTGGTTGTTTTGGGATGTATATAATGGATGTAGTAAACTCTAGTATTGTATTGAATGGTAATATGAGATGTATATGATTTTGTGTTTCTTGCTACTTAGGCTTCCGTGTTTCATTTATGATGTATCCTTGGTACCCATGGGTTCAGGTTGATTATGATTTGCTAGATTTAGTATATTGATTTTATTAATCATGGAAAAAAAATAATGGTAAAATAAGCAGGTCATTACAGGTATTATTAAACTTTAGATACCATTGTCGGGAATCTTGTTTAAGTCCGTATATTGACTTCTTAAGTTTACACACTAAATTTTCTTTCCCTTCAACTGTAAAACCCAATGGTTGATCCATATAAACATCTTCATCTAAATTCCCATTTAGAAAGACAGTTTTCACATCCATTTGATGTAACTCTAAATCGTAATGAGCTACTAAAGTCATAATGATTCTGAAATAATCTTTCTTAGAGACCGGTGAAAAGGTCTCTTTATAATCAATACCATCTTTCTGAGTAAAGCCTTTAGCAACAAGTCTGGCCTTATAACATTCAAGGTTACCATGAGAGTCTCGTTTGGTTTTTAAAAATCCATTTACATCCAACTCACTTGCAACCTTCTAGCAATTCTACAAGATCCCAGACTTCATTTTGTTCCATAGACTTTAACTCTTCTTTCATGACATCCATCCATTTATCAGAATTATCACAGCTAATGGCCCGTGAAAACAAAACAGGATCATCTTCAATTCCTAAGTCAAAATTTGACTCTTGAAGATAAACCACATAATCATCCGAGATAGCAGATCCCTTTTCTCTTTGAGATCGCCTTAACGCAACCTCTTGTGGTTTTTATATAATAGGTTTACTTTGAATACGGGAGTTGTAATTTCCTTAATTTCCACATTTAATGGAACAATACTCCCACTAGTTTCATCATTCTCAATGAACCTAGCATTTCCAGTGTTAATTATTCTTGTGACATGATTAGGACAATAAAATATATACCCTTTCCATTTTTCTGGATAACCAATGAAATTACCACTGATTGTTCTTGCATCCAGCTTCTTTTCTTGTGGATTATAAACTTTAATTTCTACTTGACAACCCCAAACATGCAGGTGTTGCAAACTTGGTTTCCTGCCAGTCTAAAGCTCAAATGGTGTCTTTGGAACTGCCTTATTAGGAACACGATTTAATACAAACATGGCTGTTTTTAAAGCCTACATCCACAATGAATTGGGTAAAGACTTTCTACTTATCATACTCCTAACCATATCCATCAAAGTCCTATTGCGCCTTTCTGATACATCATTCTGTTCTGGTGCACCTGGCATTATGTATTGAGCACAAATACCACGTTTTTCAAGGAATTTAGCAAATGGACCAGGTAGTTGTCCAATTTCATTATACCTTCCATAACATTCACCTCCTCTATCAGATCTAACAATCTTCATATTTCTATCTAATTGCCTTTCAACTTCATTTACATAAATCTCCAAAGCGTTTATCACTTGAGACTTATCATGTAGCAAGTAGACATATCCGTAACGTGAAAAATCATCGATAAAGGTGACGAAATATCTATCATTATTGAAGGTATTTACGTCAAAGGGTCCACATATATCAGTGTGTATAATTTCTAGAAGCTGAGTGCTCCTTGTGGCTCCTTTCTTTGTGTGTCTTGTTTGCTTTCCTTTAATACAATCTACACAAATGTCAAAGTTAGTGAAATCCAAATCTGGAAGTATTTCACTTTTTAGTAATCTTTCCAGTCTTTCTTTGGAAATATAACCTAACTGTTTATGCCACAAGTAAGCAGATTGTTCATTCACTAAACTTCGTTTAGTGTTAATACTATGATGCGAGGTTAAAAGAGTTTCAGCATAATGATTATCAAGTTTTAACTTATATAATCCATCACAAAGCATACCAATTCCAACCATTCAGGTATCCTTAAATAAACTGAAAAGACCTTTATTAAAATTACATGTGTATCCAGAAACATCCAATTTAGATAATGAAACTAAATTCCTAGAAATACTAGGAACATAAAAGTCTCATATATGTCCAAACAATAACCAGTGTCTAGGATTAAACGATAAGTCCTGACAGCTTCAACTGACACTTTTATTCTGTTCCCCATGAAGATAAACTTCTCATTTGGTTTTATGTTCTAGATTGTAAGAAATCCCTGCATCATATTAGAAACATGAGTTGTACATCCAGAAACAATCCACTAAGTATTATAAGGAACTTAAGCTAAATTTGATTCGAAACATACATAAGCACTAGGCTTACCTTTCCTTTCGAACCAAGCTTTCCATTTCAACCAGTACTTCTGGTAATGTCCAGACTTTACACAGAAATGAAATTTGTCCTTACTTGATACCTTCTTCTGGATATGAGAAGAGGAATCATTATCCTTTAAAAATCCTTTCCCCTTTCCATGCTTCTTTGCTTTCTTTTCAGCTTCTTGATTGTTCACATAATGAATAGAGTGAATTCGTTTATTGTTCAGTCGTGTTTCCTCTTGAACTAGCATACTGTGCAACTCATGCACATTCCATTTATCTTTCATGGTGTTACAGTTCATTTGAAACGGTCCATACTCAGTTGGTAATCAATTTAAAATTATCTGAACAAGATTTTCATTCACATCCATTCCCAAAGTCTTACGTTTTGTTGCAATATTTGTCATTTCAACAACATGCTCATGCATAGTACGTAAACCATCAAACTTCATGGTGGTTAACGTACCCATTAATGTCCCAGCAAGAGACTTATCTGCTGTTTGGGAATGTTGTCCCACAAACTTTAAAAACTCTTTAGCACTTTCAGTTTTGGGAATAGCTGTCTTGATGTTATTTGCAATACTTGTTCGCATAAACATCAAACTTAACCTGTTTGATCTTTCCCAATTATTGTAATAGGTTATTTCTTCAGCACTGCTAGAATCAGTAATAGCAGCACGTTAATCACTTAGGAGTGCCAAATTAAGATCCAATACACCGAGGTGAAATTGAACTTGTTCATACCAATTAGCAAAATTCAACTCACTAAACATTGGAACAAATGAAGCATGCAAGTGTAACGATCCAGGCACAGGTACTGCAAAAATTAACCATACTTAATGCTTTGAATGAAACATTTATAAGATCACAAGCATAAATATATTAATGTTTTTCTTTGGGAAAAATACTAATGTAAAGAGCTTTGAAATGGCGCTAATTAAATTTTTAATTTTAACATTACTTTGGTAACATTATATGCACTCATTATAAGTATCTATTATCTTTGGATAATAATAATAATAATAATAATAATAATAATAATAATAATAATATTCATAATAATAATAATAACAATACCAAAACATTATCCTTATATTATAAGAACAATTAATCAACCTTTGGGTGATTGTTGATATCTTATAATAATTTAATACCATTCTAGCATCAAACATATGAGTACTTTACTTAATGATTTAATCACTTTGGTGATTAAAATCAAAAATACTTTATAACATTAAAACGTTAAAATATTGTAAGTAACGTAAACATGTTGTCAAAATACTTATATAGACTCATATTAGCATGCATTAACATTATATATATTTACTATCACATCAGACATTCTGTGCCATCATAATTTTTTTTTAAGAAGTATCATGGCAGAACAGAATTAAACACAATGCACATAAAATAAATTTGGAGACATGCTGCATCGTGAAATTTTATTAACCAATGCCTTGACTCATAAACTAAAATTTAACAAAACATGAACCTTTAATCATAATAAAAAAAATCATGAGTTTCTAAAACCTAAGCTCTGATACTACATGTAAGTTTAACATAAACATGATTTAATCATTGGATCTTCGAAACTTATAATTTTATACAACAAACAAGAAACTCATACCTTGATCCATGCTTCCTAGTGAATAACCTTAGGTTGTGTTTCTATCTCACAACCTTACGTTTCTTTGTGCTTTTCTTAATTTGATGGAAAAGTAGCACAAACTTCCTAGGATGAGATAGGACCAGCCCCAACCACCTTTATATACTAATAACTTCCATCAAGTGATTAATTAACATTCATAACTTATCATAATTATGACTCCTCAAATTCCGAGAAGTCATTATTGTAAATAGACTCTTCATATTTGGGAAACCAATATTATTATAACATTATTATATTTAAAAAACTTTCATATCATGTAAATAAATATAATCATAATTTAAAACCTTTCATATTACTTAAATAAATATAATCATAATTTTATTTGAGGCAATTTATTTATGTCTTACATTTTAAGCTCCTCATAATAATAGTTCTACCAATTATAATTCCCTTTGTAAAGGATTGTATGAATTGTTAGATGAAGATTTAACATTTCCTCAATTTAGTAAATATTAAGTTTGCTAATTGAAGAGAAAATCATGCATGGTGAAAGGATGATTGGTACAATGTATATATGTCAGTTTCGACAAATTAGTTAACTCCCCATCTTTGACACTAAATGTTACGTGGATGTGTGACTATCTCTTTCTCTCGAAGTTTTGGGCTTCTCTGGTTCCCACATATAAAGTGAATATTATGAGGGGTAAATTGTTGCTATGAAAAGATGACTAGTACAATGTATATATGTCAGTTTCGACAAATTAGTTAACTCCCCATCTTTGACACTAAATGTTACTTGGATGTATGACTGTCTCTTTCTCTCCAAGTTTTGGGCTTCTCTGGTTCCCACATATAAAGTGGATATTATGAAGGGTAAATTGCTACTATTAACTCTTCAACTTACCATCATCACTTGTCCATGACTTGGATTTGTTTCAGGAAAACTGTCCCAAAAAAATCATTTGAAAAATAAAAAAGGAACTTAGCTACGTGTCACGACCTTAGACCTTTCTCTAAGCCAACTGTGCCGGCACTTGGAAATATTCACTCTGACTGTGATGCTAAGTCAGCCTAACCTGCTAGATGGATACCAAAGTTGACAAGAGAGAGCTAGAGAGTTTGGGAGAATGAAAGAACTTGTATTGCTTGGAGAATGCTTTACGATACTTTGATGATTTGAGGGTTTGTGTGTTGTGTTGGCCAAATGAGGCCTCCCCTTATTTATAAACTTCCACCTCCTCAATGGATGGTGGAGATCAATTTGAATCAATGGCCTAGATTCATCTTCTAGACTATTCATCTAGATATTTACAAGGAAGGTTCTAGCATATGTACATTCCAATACAATGTAGAAATATCTAGTAGGTCCTACTATACTCTAGAACATTCTAGAGAGTTCTCCATGGTTCTTGATCACTTTAGGATACTCTGGAGAGTTCTTCATAAATTCAGAGTGTTCTAGATTCTTCTTTAAGCCTTTTAAAATTTTATGTTCTTGTGCGGGGCGTTACACTCTCCCCCACCTATTCAAGCGGTGTCCTCGTCACTTCCTTGTATCGTCATAGGTGGTCTTCGAACTACCAAAGGTCTTCTTGTGCTTCCCAGCTAGCTTCGCTCTCTGAAAATCCCTTCCATTTAACCAAATATTGGGTGCATGGCATCACCCTCTCCTTCGCATGACTCGATCGGCGAGTACCTCTTCAACCTCCTTGTTAAAGGACTTAGTTACTGCAAGAGGTGCTCTCTTTGAGTCATTTCTGATTGGGTCTTCCATGTCTTGATGATACGGCTTCAGCAGGCTTGCATGGAAGACTGGATGGATCTTCAAACTAGGAGGTAGTTCAAGTTTGTAAGAAACTTTCCCTACCCTTCCTTTTATAGGAAATGGGCCTTCATATTTCCTAATCAACCCCTTGTGCACCTTTCTAAAGGCCTTAAATTGTTGTGGAAGCAATTTGACCATAACCATATCTCCCACTCGGTATTCCACTGGTTGCCTCTTTGCATCCACCCATTTCTTCATCCTTCTTGCGGTTTTGTTAAGGTAAGAGCGGGTTACTTCTGTTTGCTCCCTCCAAAAGTTAGCCATATGGTGTGCCCCCGGGCTCTTCCCTTTATAAGCTGCATCAATAGTGTGGGGTGTAAGTGGTTGTTCTTCAGTGGCAATCTCAAATGGGTTATGACCCGTTGATTCACTCTTTTGTAAGTTGTATGAGAATTGTGCCACATCAAGGAGTCGCGCCCAATCCTTCTGGTTGGCACTAACAAAGTGCCTTAAGTAGCACTCCAATAAAGCATTAACCCTTTCTATTTGTCCATCCGTTTGTGGGTGGAAGCTTGTGGAGAAATGCAACTCTAAGCTAAGGAGTTGGAACAACTCCCTCCATAGTCGTCCAGTGAAGAGGGGATCGCTATCACTTATGATAGTCCTCGGCAACCCCCAATATTTTACCACATTCTTAAAGAAAAGCCTAACTGCCTCTTCGGCTGAACAATCTGTAGGAGCCGGTATGAATGTGGCATATTTAGAGAATCTGTCCACCACTACTAAGATTGAACCAAACCCTTCTGAATTTGGTACTATAGAGATGAAGTCCATGGATACACTCTCCCATGGCCGCTCTGGTATTGGTAATGGTTCTAACAAGCCCCCGGGTAACGTATTCTTTACCTTATCTTGTTGGCATAGGAGACAAGTTTTTACATATAGCTCTATCTCATCCCGCATTTGTGGCCAGTAGTAAGTTGGGGAATTTTCAGGCTTCATCGATGAAGCCAATGTTCTCGTCGATGAATGCCCTTCAGTGCTTCATCATTGAAATTCAGAGCCTCATCGACGAAGAGATCCTGACCGGTATGAAAAAATATTAGGCTTGGGTTCATCAACGAGGGAGGAGGTTCGGCAACGAACAACCTTCTATGTCTCATCAACAAGGGACCAATTTGTCGACGAGTGTGACCGGGTCAAAAAGCTTATAAATATCATTTTTCATTGCTTAAGGTTTAAGAAACCTAAAACTCTCTCTCTCTCTCTCTCTCTCTCTAGAACCGGCGAGTTCACTCTCTCTCTCTCTCTCTCTACAGTTCTTCGTCATTCGTCGCCCGTTTCGACGATCAAAAGTTACTTTGAGGATTAGGGAGCTAGGATCTATATCTCTAGCAGATTAGATTTTCAGTTTGGTGATAAAGGTCGGGATTTGGTTTCCGAGCGTTTCGATTTCTATTTTGAAATCAAGTAAGGGGATTATGTTTAATGCAGTCTTTTATTGTTTTGACCGATGGAAATGTTTATGGTGTGAGTATGTTTATGTTTTCAGTTGTTCTTCTGAAAACCAACCGTTCAAAAATCTTGTTTTAAACTTAGAATATACTAGATGATATTTTGAGAGAAAGTGAACGGTGGAAAGATCGATTTGTTTCTACAAACCATTAATACAATGTTTTTATGGTTGCCTACGAGCTATGTTTTTAATATAGAAAATTGTGTGGCAGGTGAATGCTATTTTGTGAGTTATGGAAACACCAGAGATGAGATGTTTGTGTAATATTGAACTTTTTATGAAAATACTAGAATTGTTTTAAGAAATGCAGGAACTTATGAGAGGGTCGAGGTCAAGTTTGTATTAAATGACCAAGGTCGGGTTTTATAAGTAACAGAGTTTATTTTGAGGCCGGAGTTTGTATTAAACAACCTAATTATAGCAGAGGGGCTGAGGTCCGAGATTGTACTTTATGAGAGGGCAGAGACCCAAGTGGTGTTAAACAGCTAATGGTCGAGTTTTGTGAAATGAGTTTTAAAGTATAGTTTTATTTACTTAAATTGTACGATATGCTTTAGGAAACCTGTGAACCCAGTGTTGTGAGTGCGGTATCATTGCTAGAGAGAGTTTCACCAGTTGACCACGTGCGCCCACATTTACGAGTATGTGGTGTTGGGTGGTCCTAGCCGATTGACCTAGACACAATTGGACCCGTAAGCGAGCTTGCGAAAGCTTGCTGACGTAAATAACAAGGAGTTGACTTGGCTTGGGTTGATCCCTTGGGTTTTTGTCCAACTTCGGGCTGCACAACCCTGACCATAGGGGTTTATACATGGCGAGTAGTTCCAGGGTGTATCTTTTATGCATATTTGTATATTTATGTAATGATGTAAATGTTTTCTAGTATTGATATATGTTATAAGAAATGAGAAATGAGTATACGTACTATGTTCAGTAAAAAAGAGAGATATGATTCTAGTACACACTGAAAAGCATGTTGTCACATACTGTCATTAACTTAATCTTCCTTATTGAGAGGTGTCTCACCCCATTGTACAATATATCTTTTCAGGGAATCCCAGAGATCGAGTTTAGCGGGATCCAGGGGGTGGAGACTAGTTAGTTACTTTTTGTGAGTGTCTTCAAGAACTCAAATATGAGTAGATTTGGTAGTATGCCTTCGAGCTTGTATCGCTGGTCATATGGACCGAGTATGAGAACTCCTTTTTTGGGATGTAATATGTGTATGGACAGAACCTTGATATATATATATATATATATATATATGTTGATTTAGACTCTGGTAATAGTATGTTGAGATTGTTTCATTTATTCAGCTGCATAGCGTGTATGATATGATGACATCAGGTACTTAGACGTCATTAAAGTAGCACCCTAGGCCCACGTTTTGGGTCGGGGCGCTATAGACGCTGTCCAGGATGACCAGCCCACTTCGTGTCATGACACTCCTTAATAAGGCTTCTCCTCAAGTTGTTCCATTTGGGGACATAAATCCTTCATCCTTTAGTGCAAAGGATGTTGTCTTCAAGCCAAAATCTCTTTGTCTTGCCATTCTTGACAATTCCAATCAATTGCCTAGCCATAGGATCATGTTCCATTCCTTCCTTGATCTAGTCAAGGGTATCACCTCTAGCCTTGGTGATGGCAACCAACTCAGCTTTGCGACTCAATGCATTAGCCACAACATTTGCTTTATTGGGTTTGTATTCAATCTTATAATCAAATTTGGCCAAGAAATCTTGCCACCTAGCTTGCTTAGGGGTCAACTTCTTTTGGGATTGTAAATAGCTAGTGGCTACATTATCAAATTTTATCATGAAATGAGAGCCAAGTAGTGGCACCAAGTGCGAAGACAATGTACCACAACTGTCATTTCCTTCTCTTGTATTGTGTAACGTTGCTCCATCTCATTTAGCTTACGACTCTCATAGGCAATCAGATGTCCTTCTTGCATCAACACTCCTCCAATGGCAAAGTTGGAAGCATCCGTGTGCACCTTAAACGTCTTCGTATAATTGGTAAGAGCTAAGACTAGCTCTTCCATTATAGTCGCCTTTAATTCTTCAAAGACATTTTGACACCTCTCAAACCAATTCCACACCTTGGCCTTCTTTAGGAGATCAGTCAAAGGAGCTGCTCTTGCTGAGTAGCCTTTGACGAACCGCCGATAGTAGTTTACCAACCCAAGGAACGATCGTAGCTCGGAGACTTTGGTGGGTGGCTCCCATTCTTTGATAGCTTCCACTTTGGCTTCATTTATTCTTAGGGTTCCTACCTTGATTACATGTCCAAGGAAGTATACTTCTTGCCGAGCAAAAGAGCACTTCTATTTCTTAATGTATAACTCATTTTCCCTTAATACCTTGAACACAATTCGTAGGTGGTTGGCGTGCTCCTAAAGTGTGCGGCTATAGATGACTATGTCATCTAAGTATACTACTACGAATTAATTAAGATATGGGTGGAAGATTTCATTCATAAGGGTGCAAAATGTGTCAGGAGCGTTAGTTAATCCAAAAGGCATTACCAACCATTTGAATGAGCCATACCGTGTTACACAAGTTGTCTTCGGTTCATCTCCTTCCGCGATTCGAACTTGATAATATCCCAACCTTAGATCCACCTTTTAGAAGTATTTAGCTTTCCCAAGCCTATCAAACAAGTCAACTATCAAAGGAATATGATATTTGTTTCTTATAGCTACCTTATTGAGGGCTCGATAGTCAATGCATAATCTCAATGTTCCATCATGCTTCTTTTGGAATAAGACCAGTGCCCCATAAGGTGCTTTTGACAGTCGGATTTGGCCTGCATCTAATAATCCCTTCAGCTATCTCTGTAGCTCCTCTAATTCTGTAGGTGCCATACAGTAAGGTGCCAAGGAAGGTGGCCTTGCACTAGGCTCCAATTCAATCTTATGATCCACCTTTCTCCTAAGTGGTAACCACGTAGGCAACTCTGGTGGCATTACATCCTTGTTCTCTTCAAGGACTTCATTGATAATGTTAGGAAGTTCCTTACTTCCATCTGTTACGGGGTCATTGTTTGTCAGGGCCTCAAGGTAGGTGCATTCTCCTTTCTTTAACCCCTTCTCAACTTGTATGGCGGACAACATCTTGGTGGGCTTTGGTGCGGTGGATGCAGGAACCATGCATGGAGACTCCTTCTCTAGGATACACATTATATCACAATATGGTATTGGAACTGCATTTTCCTTCCTTAAGAAATTCATGCCGAGTACCACCTTGAAGTCGTTCATATAGGCAATAGAGAAGTCCACAATCCCTTTCCACGTGCCAAGGCGTACCTCAACGCCATAAGCCATGCCATATATAGGCTTAGCACTTGCATTGACTACTTTAATTCGTCCATCTCCATTCTCATGGCTTCTTCTAGAGTGACAAAGTTATGGGTGGCCCCTGTGTCCACCATAGCTTGGGTCGACCACCCATTGATTATTGCTTCAACATACATAAGCCCTTTGTTACTAGTTGCTTGGGGCTTGGCCTTTAAAGCATTAAGGAGCCGTAGAGAGCCAACATGACTCATAGCTTGTTCGGGGCTATCTTGGGCTTCACGTTCTTGTACAATAGATGTAAAGGATCCAAGCTTAGGGCACTCCCTCATACGATGGGGACCCTTGCACACAAAGCAACTAATAGCCTTTGTAGAGCTCTTCTTCTTATCCTAAAACTCTTGCCTTGAAGGGGACTTGAAGTTTCCTCCCTTAGCTAGCTGCTTTCCCTTATCTCCCCCACCTTTTCTAGCATTCCCTTTGGAATTCTTTGACTTGGGGTGTCCATTTCGTTGGTACTCCATAAGGGACTCTACCACAACAATGGCTTCATCCATATCTTTTACTCCTCGTCATTGTAACTCTTGCTTAGCCCAATTTTGGAGACCATCAATGAAGTGGAAGAGGAGATCTTCAGCAGCTAGGTTAGGGATTTGAAGCATGAGAGTTGTGAATTCCCTAACATAGTCACTGATGATGGTCTTGTGTTTAAGTTCTCTAAGCTTCTTTCTTGCCTCATAGACCACATTTTTAGGAAAGAACTGCCTCTTCAAATCCTTCTTAAAATCCTCCCAAGTCTTTATAGAGCATAACCCCTTCTCCATATCGGCATGTTTCCTACGCCACCAAAGGATAGCATTATCAGAGAGAAAGAGAGAAGTAGTACATACCTTGACTTGTTCCTCCTCAAGGTTCAAGCCTTCAAAGTATCGCTCCACTTGCCATATGAAGTTCTCTACCTCTTTGGCATCTCGAATGCCTTTAAACTCCTTTGGCTTGGGCAAGTCAACCTTGGGGACATCCTTGATCCCACTAGTACTAGCGACGAATGTCGCCTATCCCTTATTTGCTCTAATTAATGCCTTGAGGGCATTAAGCTAGGCATGTATGTTGCTAATAGCACCCATCACCTTCATTTCCAGGGTGTCCACACGTTTGGCTTGTCCCTCCTTGGTGTATGTGATGGAGTCAAGTTCTTCCTTCGTTTAGTCGAACTTCTCCATTGAATGACTTGTTAGTGCTTCCAAGTCATATTCCACCCTCTTAAGTCGGGCCAAAGCTTTTCCAATAGTTTTCTCCAAGAGGGCAACCCATCCTTCCAAAGTAGCAAAATCCTCCCCATGAACTTTGCTAGTGCCTCGAGCCTTCTTTCCAATAGGGTTGGTGTCCTTACCTCTTTGTTCCTCACCACTGTTCTCCAACTCCACGGTGCTTGACATGGTGCCTTCTTCCTTGATGTTCACTCCCCCGGTGAACCAAGCTCTGATACCACGCTATCACGCCCTTAGACCTTTCTCTAAGCCAACCATGTCGACACTTAGCAATATTCACACCGACTGTGATGTTAAGTCAGCCTAACCTACTAGATGGACACCAAAGTTGACAAAAAAGAGCTAGAGAGTTTGGGAGAATGAAGGAACTTGTATTACTTGGAGAATGTTTTACAATACTTTGATGAATTGAGGGTTTGTGTGTTGTGTTGGCAAAATGAGGCCTCCCCCTATTTATACACTTCCACCTCCTCAATGGACGGTGGAGATCAATTTGAATCAACGACCTAGATCCATCTTCTAGACTATTCATCTAGATATTTACAAGGAAGATTCTAGCATACGTACATTCCAATACAATGTAGAAATATCTAGTAGGTCCTACTATACTCTAGGACATTCTAGAGAGTTCTCCATGGTTCTTGATCACTCTAGGATACTCTGGAGAGTTCTTCATAAATCTGGAGTGTTCTAGATTCTTCTTTAAGCCTCTTAAAATTTTATGTTCTTGTGCAGGGCATTACATACGGCTTACGGGTTTTCTATCATGAGTTTTTTTAACTGTCATCCCATAACCACAGTGACAAACTTTGGTTGTGTAGTAACTCAATTAATATATATATATATATATATATATATATATATATATATATATATATGTATGTATAATAAATAAATAAATAAAGAGATATTTTGGAGGAGATATTTTGGAGGAGATATTTTAGGGAAGATATTTTGAAAGGAGATATTTTGAGATATTTATATATAAATATCTTGGAGGAGATATTTATTTTGATTACTTAAAGGCTAAGTTAGGTTTTTCTTTATAAACTCTCATTCTCTCTCTCTCTCTCTCTAGACACGAACTTCACTCTCTCACTCTCTCTCTAAGATTTTTGGGCCATGTGTTGCCAGAATTGACGATTCGACGTCGCTACATGGATCAAGGAAGGAATCTCTACAGGTTCTATGGATCAGAATTTCGTTTCGGAGATTTTCAAGTTTTTCCCCCAAAATCGAGGTAAGGGTCGATTTTTGCTTTTGGTCTAGTAGATATGTAGTATACGAGATTATACTTAAGTGTTATTCTTCGAGTATTAGGTTTCGGGGTTTTCATGTTGTAGTTTTGAACCGTTTAAGTTCGGGTTTCGGAAAGCTAGGGCTTGAGTTCTGGGTTGTTTCGGACTCCGATTCACACACAAGTAAGGGGGTCATGTTATACAGTGATTTATACAATATGAATCAATTGAAATGTTGAAATAACTTTTAGATATCGAGTTATGGTGATTTTAGGATTTTTGGGCCTCAATTCGATAAATCGGCTTTATTTTCAAAATCAACCGGTCAAATTCAAATGTTATATTTTTAGAATATTGTATTTGTCATTCTAGACCTTTTCACTAGTAGGAAATGTTGTTTTCGTTGTTTAAAATCTGTACTGTGATATTAACTGTTTATATTAACTTTCGGGTTGTTTTCGAATGTTGAAAACTGTGTGGCAGGTGTTGATGTTGTGAAATACTGGAACTGTTGTGAAAATGCAGGAAGTTTATTTGATGGCTACGGGCTAGATTTCATGTAATGATGTGTTTTGTGAAATGATTTCAAAAGAGTGTTTGAATTGCTTAAATTGCACGATATACTTTAGGAACCCTGGGGACTGATAGTGTAGGCACATATCCATTGCCAGTGAGGGCACCATACTTTTGATCTATATGAACCCAGGCTATATTGAGATAGTAAGGGCGGTCTTAGTATGAGTTTGCCTCTTGATTGAGTACCCAGGTTGTATTGAGACAGTAGGGGTGGTCAATCCCGATTATGGGGATTTATACATGGTATAGAGTTTGAGGGTGTGTCCTATCCTGCATATCTATACATTTATGTAATTGTTGTTATATACTATGGGGCTATTCATATGATGAAAGTGGGCTACATACTTTACAATTTTGGAAAACGATGATTATATATGTTTATGTTTTTGTTAAACACTTAAAGCATGCTGGCCACACACTACTATTAGCTTAATCGTCCCTTACTGAGAGGTGTCTCACCCTATCATACAAACTGTCTTTTTAGGTCCTTATCAAGGTTAAGATTAGCAAGGACTGGGGCAGGGTAGTGATCTGTTTTTGAGTGAGCATCTCCACAAGCTCGATTTTGAAAGTTATGTTATAGGTTTTCAGAACTTGTAAAATGTTGCAAGACTCGAGGATGCGTCGTGTAACGACCCAAAAAATAATGATACTTAAATATTAAGAGAGAGGGAAATGGAAATAGAAACGAAAAGAGGCAGCAGGCTTCGTCGACGAGTGCATATGGGAACTCGTCGACGAAGCTACGCCTCATCGACAAGAAAGTATCGAGAAGGATTTTTGGGACAGACTGAAATTCGTTGACGAGGGAGGAAATTTGTCGATGAAATTATTGAAGAACTTGTCGACGAGGTGACGTGTCTCGTCAACGAATCCGGCCTTATAAATAGTGAAAAATCCAAATTTTAAACAAATTTTCAACGCAGAACTCTCCTCTCTCTCCCTCTCTCTCTCCTACGACTCCCTCCCCTTCTCTCTGCGATTTCGAGCCTTTTTTACGCCGGATCGACGATCTGAAGCCACCACGACGCTCCTGGCAAAGTTCTCTGCAAGTCTGCTAGAGCTGATCGTTGGTGGAGTCGGTTTGGATTTCGTCCCAATCTCAGGGTAAGACATTTTATTCAGTATTTGTCTTTCCTTCAGTTATAAGAAATACAATACATGAAGAAATACTGATATTTTGTTCTGGGGGATGTGGTTTTGAGGGTGTTGAGTGGAGAGCTCTGCGGGTATCAGGCTAAAGTATAGTAGGGGCTTTTCAGAGATAAAGTAAGGGAAATATGCTATGCTAGGAGTTTTAAGAATGTTAACAGAGATTTCATAGACACATATATATACCAGTTTATTATACAATTTTTACACAATATGAGTTTAAATGCTTGTGTGGCCTGAGTAGATTTTCATGTGATGAAGAACTTATATAGTTTGTACAGTATATCATACAATACTGATTATACAGATATAGATAGTATATTACATATATTTTTTCCAAAACAGTATATTATAGCTTTACTCAAATCAGTATGTTATAGTTTTATACAGATCAGTATATCATAGATATTTATTCACATTAGTATATTACAACTTTACTCTGATTAGTATATATTACAACTTTATACAGAACAGTACATACAGTGTTTATAGTATGTCATGTTTCCTATTACCATAACATACAGAGTATACAGACAGAGCATATAGACATAGTATACAGACAGATATACAGAGATAACATCAAGATGCTACAGAAAAGTATACAAAGATTACAGTATTTACATTACAAAAAGATAGCGTTATGGTAATTTTGGAAATATGATGAAAATAGTAAAAGAGTATATATAGTATCAGATCCCTGAGGAAAGAATACAGATAGATACAGATAAAGAATACAGAGCACGGTACCGTTGCTATAGATATAGTGCAATCACATATTTCAGATAGAATGTGGGTACCGTTGATCGTGCTCGGAGAGTATGCAGCTCCCTAGTTCACTGGGTGGAGGGGGCCGGTTTGACGAGGTAGCAGCCAGTCCCGAGCCTAGGAGTGGATGCAGTTTGGCTAGGCTGAGGTAGTGTAGAGTATATTGACTTATCTAAAGGGTCAACCAGATTAAGTCCCGCCTACGGGCCGCACAACCTTGTCATGAGGGGTCAAATCATGACATACAGAGTTCTGGGGATATAACACAGTTATGTATATGTATACAACTTTACAGTATATGATGAGTATAGTATGATATTAGTAGTATGAAAAGTAGAAAACACAGATGATACAATTATATTTTAAATTGTGAAAAGAAAGATATGCTTTACAGATTTATTATTGTATTACAGCTCAGTTGTTATTTAAACAGTATTCTTAACTTAGTTACCACACACTAGTAATAGCATATTTCCACTTACTGAGCGTCGACTCACCCTATGACCTTAACATTTTTTAGGTGAGCCAGCTGGGTGAGCAGATCAGGCTCGCGGATAGAGAGTATATTGATTACCCTGGTTTAGAGGGTAAGTTGTGTAGGGTTTTGTATTTTGGGACAGGTATTTTGGAGAGAGATGTATTATATAGTATGGTTTAGAAATACGGATTTCTGGTATTGTATGATGTGTATGGATGTATGGATTACGTTTTCCCTGTATAGGTATTATTTTATATTCAGATTCACCCCGAGTTCCATAGCAGGGGGTATCAGAACAGTTAAATATAAATAAATAAAAATGGTAAGAATTTTTAGGATGCTGTACGTCGAGTATCATACAATATTTTATATATTGGAATAGCTGTATACATCTATTAGGCAGTTAGAACTCTAGTAATAGTTTGATGGATGTTTATGTTTTCAGCTGTGTATATATCTTTTGAGAAGTATATTAGGTACACGGACGTCACTACAGTAACACCCAGGCCGTAAGTTGGGACTAGGCCGTTACAGGTGGTATTAGAGCCTAGGTTTGCTAGGTTTTGCAGATTTTGACGGTCAGTGAGTAAATTACCATAGTATTGGTTGTAATGAGATAGAGTTAGAGAGTTAGTCGGGTTTTAGTCTGGAGGCTCAGAGGTGGGATTTCCTTCGATGGTCTTCCGTGCTTTTTCGGGAATGACAATTTCAGGAAAACCATGGTCAATCCATCGATGGTTTCGTTTCTAGGTTGAGAGACTTGATTCAGATGTCAAGATGATAGGTTAGACAGTCTAGTGTGTATGGGTTTTCAATGTCTTGAATACATGTTGTTTAATCTTCTTGTTCCATATTTGCATTTATTGTGTTAAATGTGGAATGATTAAGTCGGCTTTTACCTATGTACAGGATGGAACCTAGAGGGAAGGGGACTATGGAAGGAGGCAATAATCACCTCGATGCCTCCAGTAAGGATGAGACTAAGGCTCCTGTTGTAAGAACTCGATCCGTGAGATGTGGAATAAATAAATAAGAAAAGTGTAAAACAGTAAATTGAGCAGGCTTCGTCAACAAAGCCATAGTTCGTCGACGAAGGCCCTTCTGTTGTTCGACGACAAAATGTAGAGACTCATCGATGAGGAGAAGCCAAGAGGTTTTGGGAAATACGAAAATCTCAGGCTCGTTGATAAGGCCACCGCTACGTTGATGAACTCCCTTTGTTGACTCGTCGACGAAGACGTTGCCTCATCGACAAGGTTGGCCGAGTCAAAGGTGTTATAAATATATTTTTGGGTTGCTTTGAAACTAAGTTATAAAATACTCTCTCTCTCTCTCTCTCTCTCTCTAAGAACTCGAAACTCTACTCTCTCTCTCTCTCTAGATTTCTTAGTCGTTCGTCATTAGAATCAACGATTTGACGTTACTAAGAGGGTCAGGGAAGGATTTTTGGGGTTTGACCCAAATCCAAGATTAGGCTTGGTTTTTATTTCCATTTTGGTAGACCTGTAGAGAATGGAATCGTAAGTATGTATTGTACTGTGATTTATAGGTTTTGGGAACTCGGTTCGTGATTTAGGAGCCATAGAGTTTGGGTTGGATTTTTGGGGAAAGGTAAAGGGATTCTATCTGTATAAGTTATTTTTGAAATCGGATTAGGTAAAATTGTGGTTTACATTCCTATATGTGTTTTGGCTACTTATTTGGGGAAATCTAATGGGTAAAATTACGGGGTTTTCATGTTACAGTTTTGGGAAAAAGGGGGCATCGAGTTGCATCTCTGGTTTCGTTGGAAAACCATGGATATATTGTGTTATATATTATGTTATGGAGGTGGTCATGCCATGACTTGTTTTAAACTGTATTTTGAAAATCATGATTTTTAGATTACTAAATGAGTGTGGAATGAATTGTTATATGAACATGCATTGAGTTGTGATTTGCTAAAATGAGATATAGGAACGTGAGTTTCGAATTGTTCTAGGTTGTGCAAGAGTGTCTGGCTCTATATCTGAAGATGTGAAACACCACCTGCGAGTGGCAAGAGTGTCCGACTCTATATCCGAGGGCGTGAAATATCGCCTCTTACCGGCTGATCACCGAAGGGTGTGGATCCACCAGATGTACCGATACTATGTCATGGGAGCCTGGGGCTACGCCTTGTGTTGGCGATGCCGTGTAATGCGGGCCGGCTTCGGGCCAAAGGGTGTGACGACCTCGGGTTGCTTGATCATGTGTGTGTTGAGAACTATACTGGAATTGTATTGAACTGTGGTTGTTTTATGTCATGATAACACTCATATGCCACACACCGATATAACCTGATTCTTCCTTACTAAGAGGTGTCTCACCCCTATCGTACGTACATATTTTCAGGTCCTTTGAGTAATCGAAACTAGCATCCTTATGGTTGGAGCGTGGTGGTCAGTTTATTGCATAGAGTACTAGTGTAAGTACTTGGACTGTAACATAGTTGTTGTTTTGCGTATTTGTTGTCACCCTGGGTTATGTTGTGTATTATAGAGTTTCGACTTTATCTGTATAGACTCTGGTATGGTACTATATATATATAGAATGAACTTTTTCGCTGCGTATATGTCGTGTATGTGAATGTGTATAGGGTGTACAGGAACCCCAGGGGGTTGGACCCTCATTTATTATCGTATCATTTTTGTTTTGTATGATACAAGGACAGGTTAGGTTACTACATCACACCCCGAATCTCAATACCGGGTTCAGGGCGTGACAGTTTGGTATCAGAGCTAACCAGGTTGTTAGGTCTTATAGACTTGGTTAGTCGTAGCTATGTGTACATACCAGAGTATAGGATGTAGGAAATGGGTAGAATAGGTCGAAGGTTGTTTTTTTGCTAAACAGGGACTCAATGGCGGTGTTCTGTGTTTTTCCTAGAATGATGATTTCAGTAAAATCACGGCGAACCATTGATGGTTTCGTGTCAGTGTGATAGGACATACCTAGACCCGTAAGTTTGGTAGTTATCATGGTTAGATGTCAATGATTCCGTAAACTGTATATGACGTAGGAATTCTAACCGATTCCTTTTTTTTTTTTTCAGAATGGAGCCCAAGGATAACAACTTGGATAGTGGCTCCGAGGAGACTACGAGCGATGAGTCTCCTTCTGTGCCTCGAGGGTTAACGAGGTAGGTTATTCGGGAAATCAGGCAGAGTGTTAGGAGACGTGAACGTTCTCCTACTGTTGCAGGGTGTACCATTAAGAGGTTCACATGTATACACCCTCCGACGTTTTCATGAGGACCCGATCCGATAATAGCGGAGGACTGGGTTGAGAAGGCCGAAAGGATTCTGGAGGTCCTACATTGCACAGATAAGTAGAGAGTCATTTACGCTACTTCCAGGTGTCTAGGGAGGTTGGGTGGTGGTGGACTGTGGTGAGTCTATTGGAGAAGCAGAGAGCCGGTCCTACAGAGATGACATGGAGCCGCTTCAAGGAAGTGTTCTTTGAGAGATACTTCCCGGCCTCCACATGTGATGCTAAGGCAGATGAGTTCTTTGTTCTAATCTAGGGAGATATGACGGTGCAAGGGTATGTTGCTCGGTATATAGAGCTAACCTATTTCGCGCTGTGCTTAATCTCGAATGAGTACAAGAAAACTCAGAGGTTCAAGAAGGGCTTGAGGAAAGACACTCGCAGATTAGTGGGCATGCTGCAGATCCGTGAGTTTTTGGTTTTGGTGGATAAGGCCACTGTGATCGAGACTGGCATCCAAGAGGATGAGGTGGATCAGGAACCGAAGAAGAGGCAAGTGCCATCGGTTCTAGTTAGGGATCATGGAAGAAGAATAATAACAAGGGCTTGGGTTATCACCAGAATACCGAGCGTCAGGGTTCTCAGGCGGATCAGTCGCGTGATCGTTGTATTAGGTGCCACAGATGGCATGAGGGTGAGTTCCAGTCATTTAGGGGTAACTGTTACAGTTGTGGCAAGCCAGGCCACAGGGCTCGTGAATGTCACGCACCGAAGAGAGACACGCTTGCATCCAGTGTGAACCGGGGTAGCAATCAGATACCTCGGGGAACCATCCAGGCAAACACAGCTCTGGCGAGGGTATATTCTATTACTCTAGCGGATGCTGATCATGTGGGGAATGTAGTGATAGGTACCTTATTATTACTTTCAAATAGAGCTGCTGTTTTATTTGATTCTAGGGCAACCCATTATTTTGTATTTGTGAACTTTGTAAAGTTATGTGAGGTTGAGACCCAAGTTATGAGTAGGGGGCTATCTGTAGCTACACCATCGAGGAGTGTAATGTCTTGTAGGAGGATGTTAGAAAGCTGCCCAGTGGAAATTCAGGGAAGGCTGCTATCGACAAATCTTGTGGTGTACGATATGTCTGGTTTTAACGTCATATTGGGGATGGATTGGTTATCCTCCAGTTATGCTGTGATTGACTTTCGAGGAAAGGTAGTAGTGCTCAGACCTCTTGGGGAGCCGGAGTACGAGTTTGTAGGATCGTGTGTGCGTTCGACGCCATAGGTTCTATCGGCATTACAAGTGAGGAGGCTACTCTTGGACGGATGTCAGGGGTACCTAACTTGCATGAAGGGACCACCGCGGGATAAGTTGAAGCTCAAGGATATTAGAGTGGTTAGTGAGTTCCCAGATGTGTTTCCAGAAGACTTACTCGATTTACCTCTGGATTGTGAGGTGGAGTTTGCGATCGAGTTACTACTTGGCAAGGCACCGATCTCTAAAGCTTCGTACCAGATGGCTCTAGCAAAACTTCAGGAGTTGAAGGAGTAGTTGCGAATTACTGGACAAGGGCTTTATCCGACCTAGTGTTTCACCTTGGGGAGCTCCAATTTTGTTCGTGAAGAAGAAGGATGGGTCGATGTGCATGTGCATTGATTACGGTGAGATCAATAAGTTGACTGAGAAGAATCGTTACCCGTTGCCTCGTATTGATGATCTCTTTGACCAACTATAGGGGACGCAAGTCTTTTCGAAGATCGACCTACGGTCAGGGTATCATCAGGTGGGGGTTAGATTTTAGGATATGGCAAAGACTGTTTTCTGAACCAGATACAGCCACTACGAATTTTTAGTCATGCCTTTTGGGTTGACATATGTTCCGACAGTGTTCATGGATCTGATGAATAGGGTTTTCCATGAGTACCTGGACCAGTTTGTAGTGGTGTTTATTGATGATATTCTGGTATATTCGAGGAGTCCGGAAGAGCATGAAAACCATCTGAGGTTGGTGCTACAGATTCTGCAAAAGAGGAAGTTGTATGCCAAGCTGAAGAAGTGTGAGTTATGGTTGAATCAGGTTGAATTTTTAGGCCATGTAGTGTCTAAAGGCGGTATCTCAGTTGATCCTATCAAGATTGAAGTCGTGGTTGATTGGGTGAGACCGAAGAGTGTGCAGGAGGTTCGGATTTTTCTGGGACTAGCGGGTTATTATCATCAGTTTGTGAAGGGATTCTCTAAGTTGTCTAGGCCTCTGACATAATTGACCAGGAAGGGGGTGAAGTTTGATTGGACAGAGGATTGCGAGCGGTGTTTCCAAGAGCTGAAACAGTGATTGGTTACTGCTCCGATTTTGACCATTCCTTCTGGGGATGGCGGTTTTGTAATCTATAGTGACGCATCTCTAAAGGGTTTGGGATGCGTGCTTATGGAATAGGGTAAGGTAATAGCTTATGCTTCTCGGCAACTCAAGGAATACTAGAAGAATTACCCTACGAATGATTTGCAATTGGCTGCTGTAGTTTATACACTAAAGATCTGCGACACTACCTGCATGGTGTACAGTGTGAGATTTTCACTGATCACAAGAGCCTCAAGTACTTCCTCATGCAGAAGGAGTTGAACATGAGGCAGAGACAAGGGTTTGAGCTGATCAAAGACTACAATTGCACAATCAGTTATCACCCGGGGAAAGCTAACGTGGTAACTGATGTGTTGAGTCAGAAGTTGGACCATGAGGCAGTATCTGCAGTTGTAACTCAGCATCATATCATATAGGATCTGGAAAGCCTTGGTATAAAATTGGTGGCTGGAGATCATCAGGCTTTCATTGCTAGCTTGGTGATCTAGCCGACTTTGTTTAAGCGTATTAAAGTCGCGCAGGCTAATGATGCAAAGTTGGTTGAGACTGTGGAGAAAGTACAGCAGGGGTTGGCTACGGATTTTAACATCTATGAGGAAGGTGTGTTAAGTTTTGGAACCAGGTTGCGTGTTCCAAACGACGACGAGATTAGAAGGACGATTCTGGAGGTAGCACATCATTCTTTATATACGGTACATCTTGGTAGCACGAAGATGTATCAAGACTTGTGCGAGGCCTTCTAATGGAGTGGTATGAAAAGAGAGATAGCTCAGTTCGTGGAGCAGTGTCTGACGTGTCAGCAGGTGAAAACTGAACATCAGAGGCCGATAGTGCCGTTACAACCCTTAGTTATTCTAGAATGGAAATTAGAACATATTTTCATGGATTTTGTGACCGGATTGCCGCCAGCGCTTCACGGGCAGAATGCCATTTGGGTGATCGTGGATAGGTTGATGAAATCTGCTCACTTTATACCGATGAAGATTAGTTACTCTTTGAGTAGGCTAGCAAACCTGTACGTGCATGAGATAGTTAGAATGCATGGGGTACCGATGTCCATTGTATCATATCAAGACCCAAGGTTTACCTCTCGTTTCTGGAAAAGCTTATAAGAAGCACTGGGGACGAAGCTTACGCTCAGTATAGCGTTCCACCCCCATACTGATGGACAGTTAGAGAGAACAATACAGATCTTAGAGGATATGTTACGAGCTTGTCTGTTAGACTTTGGTGGTGGTTGGATGCAGTTTATGCCACTCGTAGAGTTCGCCTATAACAATAGCTTCCAGGCTAGTATCGGGATAGCACCGTTCGAGGCTCTGTATGGTCGGAGGTTTCGATCTCCTCTGTATTGGGATGAGGTTGGTGAACGTTAGGTTTTAGGACCTGAACTCGTGCTGCAGGTGTCTGAGAAGGTGGGTTTGATTCGGGATAGGATTAAAACGACTCAGAGTCGGCAGAAGAGTTATGTGGATGTTCACCATCGTGAGTTAGAGTTCGAGGTAGGGGGTAAGATATTCTTGAGGATCGCTCCAATGAACGGGGTGATGAGATTCAGGAAGAAGGGCAAGCGGAGCCCGAGGTATATCAGACCATTTGAGGTTCTTGAGCAAGTAGGTCTGATAGCCTATAGGATTGCACTACCCACAGCGCTCTCGAGGATCCACGATGTGTTCCATGTATCCATATTGAGGAGGTATGTGTCGGATCCATCACATGTTATTAGTTATGAGAACTTAGAAATTGGGGATGCTTTAGCATATGAGGAGGCACCCGTTCAGGTTCTGAACCGTAAAGTTCAGAAGCTACGTATCAAGGATATACCATTAGTGAAGGTATTGTGGCGAAATCATGGGGTCGAGAATGCTTCTTGGAAATTAGAAGCAGAGATACACCGAAAGTATCCACAGTTATTTTGAGTTGTGGTTTTGATAGTAGAATTAGTGAGTATGTGTGTATTACTCAACTATTGTCTTGTATTGTGATAGGCGGTTAGTCTTTGGGAGTGTGTGTTATTGTGAACTCCTGAGACGGTTTATGTATGTAACCATGTTATTCCTCTACCATAAGCGAGGGTATGTATGTATTGTGACCGCCGCCTCTTCTTAAAGTCAAGTCTATGTATTCAGTTGTGTGGATAAGTTCGTAAATGAGAGATTACAAATTTTGAGGATGAAATTTTTGTAAGGAGGGGAGGTTGAAAAAACCTAATCCGTGAGATGTGGAATAAATAAATAAGCAAAGGGTTAAACAGTAAATTGAGCAAGCTTCGTCGACGAAGCCAGAGTTGGTCGATGAAGGCCCTTCTGTTGTTTGGTGATGAAATGCAGAAGGCTCGTCGACGAGAAGCTGAGAGGTTTTGGGAAATCCAGAAATCTCAAGCCCGTCCACGAGGCAACCGCTACGTCGATGAACTCCCTTTGTTGACTCTTCGACGAAGACGCCGCCTTGTTGACGAGGTTGGCTAAGTCAAAGGTGTTATAAATATCTTTTTGGGTTGCTTTGAAGCTAAGTTATCAAATGCTCTCTCTCTCTCTCTCTCTCTCTCTCTCTCTCTCTCTCTCTCTCTCTCTCTCTAAGAGCTCGAAACTCTACTCTCTCTCTCTCTCTCTCTCTCTCTCTTTTTAGATTTCTTCGTCGTTTGTCATTAGAATCAACGATCTGACGTTACTGCGAGGATCAGGGAAGGATTCTTGTCGTGATTTGTGGAACGGATCTTTGTTTCGAGGATTTTTGGGTTTTGACCCAAAATCGAGGTAAGGCTCGGTTTTCATTTCTATTTTGGTAGACCTGTAGAGAATGGAATTTTTAGTATGTATTATACTGTGATTTATAGGTTTTGGGAACTTGGTTTGTGGTTTAGGAGCCGTAGAGTTCGGGTTGGATTTTTGGGGAAAGATAAGGGGATTTTTTTTATATTGGTTATTTTCGAAATCAGATTTGGTAGAACTGTGGTTCACGGTCATGAGTGTGTTTTGGCTACTTATTTGGGGAAATCTAATGGGTAAAATTACGGGGTTTTCATGTTATAGTTTTGGAAAAAAAGAGGGCATTAGGTTGCATCTCTGGTTTCGTAGGAAAACCATGGATATATTGTATTATATATTATGTTATGGAGGTGGCCGTGCCTTGACTTGTTTTAAACTGTATTTTGAAAATCATGATTTTTATATTACCAAATGAGTGTGGAATGAAATGTTATACGAACATGCATTGAGTTGTGATTTGCTAAAATGAGATATAGGAACGTGAGTTCCGAATTGTTCCAAGTTGTGAAAGAGTGTTCGGCTCTATATTCGAGTGTGTGAAATACCACCTGCCAGTGGCAAGAGTGTCTGGATTTATATCTAAGGGCGTGAAATATCATCGGCTGATCATTGAAGGGTGGGGATCTACCGGATGTACCAGTATAATGTCATGGGAGCCTGGGGCTACTCCATGTGCTGGGGACACCATGTAATGCGGGCCGGCTTCAGGCCGAAGGGTGTGACGACACCGGGTTGCTTGATCATATGTGTGTTGAGAACTATACTGGAATTGTTTTGTGAAAAATACTAGAATTGTATTGAATCGTGGATGTTTTATTTCATGATAACACTTATATTCCACACACCGATATAACCTGATTCTTCCTTACTGAGAGGTGTCTCACCCCTATCGTACGTACATATTTTCAGGTCCTTCGAGTAACTGGAACTAGTGTCCTTGTGTTGGGAGCGTGGTGGTCGGTTTACTACGTAGAGTACTAGTGTAAGTACTTGGACTGTAACAGGGTTGTCATTTTTGGTATTTGTTGGCACCCTGGGTTATGTTGTGTATTATGGAGCTTAGAATTTATCTGTATAGACTCTAGTATGGTGTTATGTATGTATAGAATGAACTTTTCCACTGCATATATGTCATATATGTGAATGTGTATAAGGTGTACGGGAATCCCACGGGGTTAAACCCCCATTCATTATCATATCATTTGTGTTTTGTATGATACAGGGAAAGGTTAAGTTACTACTTCACACCCTGGGTCTTAATGCCGAGTTCAGGGCGCGACACATATGTTCCTGCGCGATATAGTGAGGCAAGCTAGGAAGGAACCCAGGAGGGGTTCTAGGGAGCAAGATCAGATGGTTGTAGATAGAGGCTACACGTACCAACAGTTCTCCAAAACGAATTTGCTAGTATTTTCGGGAGGGCTGAACCTAATTGCGGTGGAGGACTAGTTACAAGAGATAAAGGATCTACTGGAGGTCTCTGAGTGCATAAAGGAACAGAAGGTTAAATACGCCGCTTTCAAGCTAGTGAGGGAGGCTAAGAGATGGTGGCGATCAGCTAGGCTGGTCGAGGAGCAGCACCTAGGGTATATGTCGACTACCTAGAGTCGCTTCAGGGAGGTGTTCTTAGCACGATACTTCCCCATTGCCACCCATAAGGCGAAGTTTGAGGAGTTCCTCCACTTGACTCAGGGATCGATGCCTATGCAGTAGTACGCAACTAGGTTTGTGGAGTTAGCTCGGTTTGCACCTCACATGATTTCAGATGAGCTGAAGAAGGTTCATATGTTTGAGAGGGGCCTGAAGCAGGCTATACGTGCATAGGTGGCAGTGTTGATGGTCCAAGACTTTTACGAGCTTGTGGATAGAGCCATGGCGGCTGAAGCCAACATCTAGGAGGAGGAGAGAGAGGCGAATAAGAAGAAGAGGCATTTTCCCCAAAATTCGCAGTCAGGCTCCGGTAAGAGTTATTGGAAGAAGTCTGGTGGTCCTTCGGGTCAACAGCAGCAGCATTCAGGATCTCAAGCTTCCCAAGGGAGTTCAGAGAAGCCAATGTGTCCTAAGTTCCAGAAGCAGCATTAGGGCGAGTGCAAGTCTCGATTCATAAGTTGCTACAAGTGAGGGGAGCTAGGGCATCTGATACGAGACTGTCGGGCGATAGTGACTCTCCCTTAAGCATAGGCTTAGAACCGGGGTGGTAACCAGGCACCTCGAGGTGGTCACCAGGGAGGCACGACTCAGGCTAAGGTCTACTCAATGACGCCAGGCGATGCAGAGAACGCCGGCAATGTGGTGATAGGTACCATTTACAGCTTATCATATAATGTTGTAGTTCTTTTTTATTCGAGTGCAACCCACTCCTTTATATCTCAAGAATTTGTTAAACGGTGTGGAGTGGAGGATCAACCGTTAGAGGTCGAGTTAGGTGTGGATACGCCATCAAGGTTAGTGGTGGTATGCAGTAGAGTGATCAAGGATTACCCGATAGATATTCAGGGGAGGAGGCTGCCTGCCAGTCTAATCGTGTTTGATATGCATGGTTTTGATGTAATCCTAGGGATAGATTGGTTGTCATCCAGTTTTGCGAGCATTGACTACTGCAAGAAGGAAGTGCTGTTCATGCCTCCCAGAGAGCAAGAATTTCTATTTGTTGGGTCGTATGTGCGTTCTACACCACGGATCCTCTCGGCAATGCAGGCGAGACAGCTGCTTCTGGAGGGTTGTTAGGGATACCTGGCGAGTGTGAAAGAGTCACCTAAGGAGGGATTGAAGTTGGAGGATATCCCGGTGATAAGGGAGTTCTCCAATGTCTTTCCTGAAGACTTGCTAGGGTTGCCTCCAGACAGGGAAGTGGAGTTTGCTATTGAGTTAGCACCGAGGACGGCACCAATCTCCAAGGCGCCTTATAGGATGGCTCCAGCTGAGTTGAAAGAGCTAAAGGAGCAGTTGCAAGACTTTTGGACCAAAGGTTCATCAGGTTGAGCGTGTCACCCTGGGGTGCGTCTGTGTTGTTTATGAAAAAGAAGAATGGGTCAATGAGGATGTGCATTGATTGCTGGGAAATCAATAAGGTGACCGTGAAGAACAAATATCTGTTGCCTCGAATTGACGACTTGTTTGATCAGTTGTAGGGCACTTAGGTCTTTTTGAAGATCGATCTGCGGTCCGGGTATCACCAACTGAAGGTGAAAGCAGAGGATGTATCGAAGACTGCTTTCCGAACTCGATATGACCATTATGAGTTTTTGGTTATGCCATTTGATTTAACGAATGCACCTGCAACATTCATGGACTTGATGAATAGGGTGTTCCATGAGTACTTGGATAAATTCGTGGTGGTGTTCATTGATGACATCTTGGTGTATTCGAAGAGTCCAGCAGAACATGATGCTCATCTTAGAGTAGTCTTTCAGGTACTTAGAGAGAAGGAACTTGTTAGCTTTGGTGCAATCCCAAGAGGGGGGTGAATTGGTATTTTAAAAATTTGTTCCCTGGGTCAATCCACTAATCTAGCAACAATATTACGCAACCTGTGGGCAATCTAAGTATGTATGAAATTGCAGATATGATATATAAACCAAATTCAGTACATGCACTACAATTTCAGTATTTCTCAACAAGATACAATATCATGTCAATCAGATACTCTCCCATCAAGTTCTCTTAATATTTACATTGAGGATCTAATAAAAGTGGCTTTTTCTCATTCTAAAAGATATGATGCTATGAAAAATGAGAATCTAGATAACCAATGAAATAGGTGAGAATGGTTTGTTTTATGCCATTTTTTTGTTTGGTTTGTTCATCAATATGCCTTTCGGTAGCGTTGTTTTGGAACTAGATCATCATACAATCCATCCATCAAGGGAACTTGATCACCCTATCTTCAACCTTGGAATTGAACGTAAAAGAGAGAACATGCAGCATGATCAAGTGCTAGAAACAAATATATCTAACTCGGTTGCAAAAGCTCAAGCTAGCATTTTTAGGGGCGACAAATGATCTCATAACTATTTTGGAGATGGATCTCCCCCCATCCACATTAAGTTAGTCACCCAACTGTTATGTTTGTGTATTTATTTATTTAGTTATTAAGCATTATGTGGGAATATGATACAAAAAGCATTCCTGTGTTGGAGGGAGTTGTGGCAACTACTAATCATAACACGCCAGCTACTCGATTTAATAATGCACTAACAATGACTACACACACTAGGAGCATGATGGTTTTTCCAAAGAAATTCAAAAATAAAAAAGAAGACCCAAGGTACTTTTTATAATGACTAGCTAGCAGATAGTGATATACACTATAGTCTATTTAGACTAGCAGCTAGCAATACTGTAGTCTTTTTATAAAGACTAAAATGTACTGTAGTCTAACTTTAGGTCTTAGCTCTGCTTATGCGTGCTTCTTTGACGAATCCACCTAGGCTATTTTATATGTTAAGAGTTAGGAATATTTTTATGCAAAATATCTCATATGGCTTACATACACGAGTTTGTGTTTGAGTCATTCAATGCGTCATCTTCGAGCATAGTAACTATGGGGTTGAACAGTGGTGCTGACCTGTATTATGGCAATAACAGGGTTTGCTTGGAAGAGTTTTCCCTTTCCTTTTGTTTCCCTTTCTCTTGTGAGATTAACAAATTGGGCAACTCCATAGCCAGTCAAATTTATCTCCAACAGTGTTTGTGTGTGTATTATACAGGCATAACTGGCATAATTCCGACCCTTATGAATGTCACATGAGACCTGAGATAGTTTCTGAAATAACAATTTTTTTTTTTTTTGTAAAAGAGGGCGACACGTTCTTTCTTAATTTTATTAATAACTCTCACTTATGATAAAAAAATATCATGAAAACAAAAGGACACTTGGAACTTACAAATAACCAATAAAACACCTCATGCATCAAACTAAACAAAAGAAGAAAACAATACTATATTAATACCAAAAGGAAACCAACTAAACATACCTCATATAAACCGTATTCATCTTATCCAATGTATACAAACCTTTGATAATTCTAGGAAGTTGACTACTATTTATAAACAAACTATTCCTCCCCATGACACTTTGTCGAACCAATGCATCTGTCATTTTATTCCCTTCTCTATAGAGATGATTTATCAAAAAATCTACACCCTCAAAAACACCAATAAACTGCTCCCAAAAATCTCACAAATACCATAAAGAGCATTTACTGGATCTTATCCAATTTATTATAATATTCGAATCACATTCAATGTCAATACTGGTATGACCCAATTGTTTACAAATCTTTATTCCTTTCATCATTGCTCTTAATTCAGTTTCATTATTAAAATACGAACCAAAATATTTTGAAAAACCAAAAATAAAAGAATATGTACAGTCTCTACGGATGCCACCCCCCCTCTCCCAGCCAGCCCTGAGTTCCCCAAACTGCTTCCATTCAAATTTAGTTTCAACCTCCCTTGCCTCTATTTCTGAAATAACATATGGCATGCATATTGTTGCCATTTGGCACACGAATTTTCAACATACATCGTCTCTGCTATAATTATTGAATTTTATTACCCAACATTTTAAAAATATCCAGCATTACAGGACGCCATGCAAAATGATATTTTTGCTACAAAGAATTGTACTATCATTCAAATGCTAGGGATTAGGGAAAAAAACAAAAAAAATATCGGTCATGGAAATGCCCACAACACAATTGATTTTTTTACAACTTGTACATGATTCCAAATCCAAAGTTCAAGCTCCATGCTTTCTAAGGAGCATGAGTCGCATGCCTTTGTTGGGGGGAGGGTGTTACTCTCCAAGTGAGGATAAATCCAAATATGAGGGAGTATTGAGTTATCATTTAACTTCCTGCTATCCACCTTCTTTGGATCTTGTCTACGCAATTCTTCATCAGGTTTATGCTACAAAGAGATGACATTAATCTGCAAGTCACCATTTGGACCTCTTGAAGCTCTAATATGTTGCATAGGCAGGACCAATGTATTTACATGACATTCAAGTTGGCAGTGGGTAAAAACTAGAAAGAGATCTCAAATAAAAACTGTATATATTATCTAGAACAACACAACATGACAAGTCAGGTTCATTCACTTGGTTCAATTTGAGGCCTAAGAGGTACCCGTGATGCCACTTCCGATATTAGATGCTCCCAAATCCACACAGCATGCAGGGGAATCTATGTGGCACAACTTCAAGGGAGGGATGCGCATGAGACATCATGAAACAGTGTGTAGTCCCTAGAGAATAAAGGCAGGTTGACAGTAAGTGGGTGTGAAGTGACATAAAGGTTAAACCAGATAGGAGGTAGAAATTCTATGAATACCTGGCCCTTCTGCTATGGCACCTTGGCTTGCTTGCAGTGCTAGTTACTTCCATGGGATAAGACTGATGATATAGATTTTGCTGATACAGATGCTGTGGGGCTGACAACGTCTCGATCTACATGCCCAAAAGTAGCTTTCCCACTCAACATCTTAATAGCTATTTGAGCAACCTCAGCAAACCAGTCATCCTCTGGCAATACACTGCCAAAGCAAAAGATTTTCACTTATATTGTATGCTTAGGAAAGAAGCTGATAATTATGAGTTTTTTACCAAAATATGTGTATTTGAAATTCGAAATACTAACATAGGGTAATTTTCAAACTATTTACAAGTCTAGGCTAATCCACATCTTGAATATGTGGACAGCCCCGGCCCAAGTCAACTCATTTGGTGCCAGTCTTTCCAAAGGAAGTTCACACAGTATGAGCATAGACAAAGAGTTTAACCTAAATTGGTTAAGAAAAAACAAGAAAGAATCAAATATATCCAAATGAAAAATTAAATAACATTGACTTTTTGAAAATATGTTTCTAATGGACTACAGTTTTGCCCCTCCCTTTTTTTTTTTTTATTGGCATACCTATAAGGATCTATTCCAGTTGCAGCAACTGCATCAAGAGCTCTATTTATAATGTTTTTAATAACTTGATGTAGATGACGAGATAAGTAGCGGCCTTGGGATGAGAAAAGTATGACAAATTCCATATCCAAATAAAACTGCACAAGAACCAATCAAGTACTTAAATTTTCAATCACTTGCATGGAAAAAATATTAAAAATACACGAGAATAAGAATAGAGAAATTATTGTTTCCTTCAATGCTACCTGTTGAAGGCCAAGTGGGCCCAATCGGTTTGGCCCAACCTCAAACTCTTCCCAAAAGCTTTCATCATCAGAAACCCACAAGATGATTGTTTCAGTGAGTCTCATCAACAGAATGGTCGCAAACCTTTCCCTGCCCACAAACATGTCTGTTGCAATGCTCGCCATCCGAGTCAATTTCGCAAAAAGTTCCTGAATTGGGATATGGTTAATGATGAATTGTAGAAATATGACAAATGCCTGGTTTCACAATAAAGCAGGTGATCATGCGAAAAAGCAGCGCTAGAACCTGCAATTCTAATTCAGTATGATTCCATTACATAGAATACTCTGATACCACATGCACTATCAGATACATGAAGACTTGGTTGAACGTTGAAACAGATATTATATATTTATCAATAGAATGTGACATATAATGGCAAATACCAGGCCAGAGCATGACAACCATGGTTCAATCTTGAATTATGGGGATCGTGGATGTTCAAAATGCAACAAGGATGCTCGTAATTTAGCACTATTTTTTATGCATACATATGTTTTTTTATCAAGCAGTGACATCTATGTCAAGCGTAAGTTTATTTTACCTTTTTGATTCCTATCATCCTGATTCCTAGCTCAAAGCTAATATTGAACAGAACAAAACAACTCAAGCATTTTGAACTTGCAATACATAATAGTTACCTGAAATATAGGAGAAGGAAACCATTCAGGCTCGTATGTGCTTCCATCCATACTTGTGTACATCTCTGCAGTCAGACGAGTATCACCATCTTCTGTGAAGATGAGTTCAAGAGCATGCTGTCGGCAGAAGCTGTCTCGCAACCTATCAACTGAGCGCTGAAGGCGCTTCTTCCATTCTCTTTGTTCTGGAATACGGTTTTGCCTATCTGAAGCTCTTCTATGGGGGTCGTCAATTCTATTTGTCTGGTGCAAGGGTGAAAGTTTCATAGCAGCACGAGGAAGCAACTCATCTGCTAGCAATGATGCATTAGCTAGCAAAGCTATCTGCTGGGCTTCAGTCTGTGCCACTCTAACAATTTTAGCCCTGGAACCTTCCATGTTCTCTTCATTCACCATTGAACTTGGCAGTGCATTAACCAGAAGATTGACATAGGAGTTGAAAACTTGTAAAAGACCTTCCAGCGTCATGCCAGCCAACTGCAAGGTCTCAAGGGGGCCGACTTCCTCAAACATTTCCTGAATAAAATTCCAAACATAATGCAATAGTGAATTCAGAACACTGAAGAACATGCAGTTAAGAGAGAAAAATTAGGAACTAACTGAAGAACATGCAGTTAAGAGAGAAAAATTAGGAACTATGTCCACTGAAATTTAACTTAATAGGTGCAATCAGACGCACAAAGCCCCCAACATTTATATCCAATATATCATACAGCTGCTCTAAAGAGCCAACTGTTTGCATAAACAGGAGAAATGACATCTAAATTAAAAATAAGGAATCGTGTGTATGCGTATATGTGTAAATGAGCAATGAAGCGATGAAGAAATTTATGCTTCCAAGAGGAAACAAATTAATCATACCTGAACCAATGAATTGAACCTGTGAGCACTGCTCGAAAGCTTTGGCTGGGATGCAATCACACTACCGAGAGATGTTGTACTCAAACTACGTGTGCCTAGTGGGGGATAAGCAAGCAACCAATCATCCGCAGCAGCTAGTGCTGCACTGCTCTGTTCAATCCTTTTTAAGTTGGCATTCAATGCCTGTTCAACACAAGGCTTAAAGAACTTCAAAAGTACAGGAGAAAGGGCCAATCCGCGAGCTTCCAGCAAAGAACAATGACCCAAGCATACTTGAACACACTCAGCAACAGCCCTTAGACCACCTGCAGCAGCTAACGAGGCTAGAGAATGTCTCTTTACAAGAAGGGCAAAAGCCTCAATCTGCTTCACAGCCCAAGTTACGAGCTCAGATGTATACGCAGGCTCTTCTTCAAAAAGGGCCAAGGAATCACTTGCTGCCTGGGCAATGGTAGAAAATAGAAGCTGTGAAAGGGAAGCAGTATGTGCTCCCCCATATAAAGTGTTTGATGGTCGAAGATTTTGCATATTACATTGCAACATCTGGTAATGAGAATTAAGTAGCAATGAATGGGCACGGGGACCATCCCCGAGTTGTTTCAGAGCCAGAACAGCTGAACGAAGCTCACCACCTCGAGTTGAAGGTTGGCATGCAGTCTCTGCCAGCTGATCTGCTAATTTTTGTCTCTGTTCTGTGATAGCATTCTCCAATGACAAGAATGCAGCTGGGGTCATTGTTTGCCGTTCTTTAGCTTCTTGAGCTACACTTTCCCCTTCATCTAGAGCAGCCAAAGCTTCATCCACCCTTCTCTCTGCCAATAAAACTTCAAGGGTATCCATAAATTCTCCCAACCATTTTTCTATCTTGGAAGGTTCCCTGTTTCCAGTAGCAGAGATCTCCCCTGCTGTTGAATGCTCAGGACCAGTAGACGAGGAGTCAAGACGGATTCCTTCAGCTAAGCCATGAACTAGAGCTGCCTGCGTAGAGAGGAGATTCCTTAGAGAAAGTAGCTCCCCTTCAAGATCTGAAATCTCCTTTGATGTGCTGCAAATGCAAAGAACATAGGTAGTTCACATGTCATGTAGCATGCCTGGATATACCGACACAGCAGTCATGATTATTGATTCAAAAACAGAATGCTTGTGATTCAAGAAGAAATTTTGACTAAAATTATAAAATATCTAGGATCCAGTTGTTAGAAGTTCAGGATAGAGGGGAAACTGAACTAAAAGAAATTTTTAAGTATGACATAAACTTGGAGCTTTTTTTTTTTTTTTTTGACAATTGTATTTAAGAACGACCACAAAAAGATGTTTGGGCAGATTTTGCTGAACGTACATTAGAAATGTGTAACTCTATAAAGGTAATAGTGCAACTGATTTTCCCCGATAGAAAATGAGAAATGGAAAACAGTGTCATTTATGAAAAATTACATCTTTTACCCAGTTCTCTAAAAGGTATTCTTTTGATGGATAAATTGGGTCTTAATTCCTTTTGTCATTAGTTCATCCTCTTTATTTTTGTTTGGTTGATTTAGATTTTTTGATTTTTTGATTTTTTAATTTTAGTTTATTTTATTATTTTTGTTTTTGATAGGCCTATTTAGAATTGTTTCTTATTTAATTTTGCTTGAATTTGTACTTCTGTTTTGGTTGCTTGTTGGTGTTGTTTTTGGGAGGCATTTAATCTTCTTTTTTTTGTCTGTAATCTCTCAATGCTTGTTTTGTAATCACAGTATCCCTCTGTCAAAAGTGAGAATATATATATATATATATATATATATATATATATATATATAATTGATTCAAAAACACCCCCAAAAAAAAATCTCTTTAGAAATCTTGTAAAATATATTGTAAATATAATGAGTTTGACCACAACTAATACAACCAAACATGTGACCATACATATGGTCTTAAATATCCACAAAATTGTTAAAACTTCTGTTGAAATTTCTGCCTTTCACCACCCTTGAAACCAAAATGGCGGTCAATTTCTGTTTTACAAAATTTCAACAAATCATCCGAATAACGAAATCACTAAAACTTTAGCAAAATTTGTCGAAATTTTAACTATAAAATGAAATTTCCTTGAACTTCAAATTTGAGATTCAAAACTCAAATTGAACTCTCTCTTAATTTTTTTTTTATTTTTTTATTACAAGAAGGATATGAATTATAGCTCTGGCTTTTGAAATTATATGAAAAACTAAACTTGGAAATTAGCTACAACAATTATATTTGATACCTAATTACCTTATATGCAAATATTTGTATTTGTATAACAAATAATATCTAACAGATTTTATGATTTCAGTTATATTAATAAAAATTGTTTAATAGGATTACGGCTTTACACTTATTGCATACCAGTCCTTCATGTATTGATTTATAATATTTTAGTTTTAAATCATGCATTAATGTCTATTAATAGTTCCTACAATTTCATGAAAGAAGTCCATGTTTTACTACTAATTTCCATCATTTTTTAAAGTCAAAATGACATCCACATCCAAATTGCAATGTGGAAATTTTCCATACTTTTGAAGTCTTGGAACATTAACTGAAATCAAAATTTAAGACCTTGCATGGACAAAATCTGATACTAATGCAACAAGACCGCAAATTTCAAAAAACAAGGACACGGTGCGGCAGGGATACTTTAGTTAATTAATTTTTAAAAATAAATAATTAAGACCTTACATGGACAAAATATGACATTGATGCAACAAAACTGCAGTTAAGTAAGTTTTTAAAGAAATATTGGCATCACTAATCAATACCCTAAGAAGGGGAGCTTAGACACAACGGTAAGGTTGTCGCCCTGTGACCTGAAGGTCACAAGTTCGAGGCGTGGAAACAGCCTCTAGCAAAAATATAAGGTACGACTGCGCACTATAAACTCATTATGATCCGCCCCTTCCTTGAACCCCGCATACGCGGGAGGTTTGTGCACTAGAAAACACAAATGAATTGTCCCCAACGGCAAGTAGTAATCTAGCAAAAATACAGGAAAACACAAAAGAATTGTCAGGCCATCTCAAGAAGTGTTAGGGCTGGGTCTAGAAATGTGTCAGCCTGTGTTGGAGTCTTGTTAGAATGTTTAAAATTAATTTAATCTTATTTCTAAGACGTGTAAAACACCGATACTTAGACGTTCTTGGAGTGTCAGTGCTTCCTAGTAGACCTCAACAAGAGGGACCAAACAGCAATCCAACAACTAGACTAGTTTTTGCAGAGTAGCAACCAACAATACAAACTCAAGAACCAACATAGCAACAAAATTGCAAATAAACCAGACCCAAACCAACAGATGCGAAAACTACTCACCACAGATCAGTGCCTAGATACTGTGAAGAAATATCTGAATGAGGAAGAGACAGCTAAGCGAGAGAAGAAAAAATTATGAATCTTATTTCTGATAATGCAATATTACAGCCACTGAAATATATATATATATATATATATATATATATATATATATGAATATGAAAAACTAACAAATTAAAAGAATAACAAACTGAAATAAGTTACAATGATTTGCTGTAAACAAATGGAATCACAGCTGGCAGCTAATCTGTTTAACACTCCCCCTCAAGATGGATAGGATTGAGTATGAACATCAATTCACCCATCTTGGAAAGTAATGAAGCAAAGGAATGAAGTCCAAGAGGTTTTGTGAAGATGTTTGCTAGCTGATTTTGTGAAGTAACTTGCAAAGTCTTGATAACACCAGCTTGTAATTTTTCCTGAACTATATGGCAGTCTATTTCTATATGTTTTGTTCTCTCATGGAATACTGGATTAGCAGCTATATGTAATGCTGCTTGATTGTCACAAAAAATCAAGGCTGGCTTTGTATGTTCAATCTTTAAATCTTTAAGTAATGAAATCAGTCAAGTTACTTCGCAGACGGTAGTAGCCATGGATTTATATTCCGATTCTGCAGATGATCTAGAAACTGTCTTCTGTTTCTTGGATTTCCATGAAACTAAAGAATTTCCCAAGAAAATACAGTAACCTGTGACTGATCTTCTAGTTTCTATGCAACCTGCCCAATCTGAATCACAAAAGGCCTTCAACTGCAAGTTTGAAGAAGCTGAAAAAAACAGACCTTGACCAGGAGTAGCTTTAATATATCTCAACACTCGATATGCTACAGTTAAGTGAGGTACCCTTGGCTTGTCTATGAACTGACTTAGAGCTTGAACCGCATAGGATAAATCTGGCCTTGTAATGGTTAGATACAACATCCTCCCAATTAATCTTCTGTAGGCAGTGGGATCTTCCAGTAAATCCCCTTCTTCTGTAGTTAACTTCAAGTTTTGCTCCATAGGGAATTTGATTGTCTTAGAGCCTATATAACCTGAATCTTTAAGAATGTCCAAGGCATATTTCCTTTGACAGATGGAAATGCCTCTTTTAGACCTTGCTACTTCTATTCCCAAGAAGTACTTCAATTCTCCTAGATCCTTAATTTTAAATTTGTCATGTAGAAAGTGTGTCAAATTCTTAAACTCCTGTAAATCATTTCCTACCAAAATCACATCATCTACATATACTAAGAGAGCAGTGTATGACTCACCATTACCCTTAGTGAAGAGAGAATAATCTGCAAGTGACTGTTTGTAACCAAATTCTGTCAAAGAAGTGGATAATTTGGAGTACCATTGTCGTGATGCTTGCTGAAGCCCATAAAGAGACTTGTTTAGCTTGCATACAATATTCTCCCCCTTGCTATCAAATCTAGGAGGCACACGCATATAAACTTCTTCATGAAGATCTCCATGAAGAAAAGCATTATTGACATCTAACTGATGGAGATGCCAGCCTTTGATAGCAGCAATGGATAGGATGCAGCGAACACTAACCAACTTAGCAACAGGACTGAAAGTCTCTGTGTAGTCCAAGCCTGCTTGCTGTGTGAAACCTTTGGCCACAAGCCGAGCTTTGGGCCTTTCAACAGTGCCATCAGAGTTGAACTTAATTTTGTAAACCCATTTATTATCAATAGCAACTTTCCCAGAAGGTAACTCAGTCAAGGTCCAAGTGTGATTGTCTTCTAGAGCCTTGATTTCAGCAGCCATTGCTTTCCTCCATTCAAGATAAAGAGCTGCCTCTTTATAAGATTGAGGTTCAATGAGATTGGTAACCGAGGACACAAAAGCTTGATGAGCAAGAGAAAGATTGGAAGTGGATATGTAAGGATGAATGTCACGAGGACAACCTGGACCAACAACAGTGGCAGAGCTGGAATGATTTTTCAGAGAAGGCAGAGAACAATGATAATCCTGGAGATAGGAAGGGGATCGAATTTGTCTAGAAGATTTTCTCAAAGGAACAGAAGGAATAGAAACGTTGAAATCAGTTGGAGAATCAACAGAAGCTTCAATTGGATCTGATGTAATATTGGATGTGGGAAGATGGAGTAGATGTGAATGAATTTGGACTGACAATGGGAGTAGAAGAAGATGGAAAAGACATAGAGGTTGATAGAATGGGATGAGGAATATCAGGGGAATTATTATTTGAAAATTTCTGGAAAGGAAAGATACGCTCATGAAACACAACATCTCGAGATATGAATATTTTTTGAGTGTGTGGATCAAACAATTTATAGCCCTTTACAGAATGAGGATAACCAACAAATATGCAAGACTTTGCTCTGGGATCAAATTTGGTCCTACCATGTGAAATAGTAGATGCAAAACGAAGACAACCAAAAACTTTAAGATGAGAGTAACAAGGAATTTTATGAAATAACATCTCAAAAGGAGATTTGTTATTAAGAATTGGAGTAGGTAATCTGTTAATGAGGTAAACCGTAGTCAAAACACACTCATCCCAAAAATGAAGAGGTAAATTGGACTGAAATCGAAGAGATCTAGCAACGGCAACGATGTGTTGATGCTTTCGTTCAACAACACCATTCTGCTGTGGTGTATAAACACAAGATTTTTGATGAACAATGCCTTTGGAAATAAAAAAATTAGGCATGTGAAACTCTGCACCATTATCAGTACGTATGGCTTGTACAGTAGTATGAAACTGATTTTCAACAAAAGTAACAAAAGACTGCAAGTAAAAACTAGCTTGTGCCTTAGATTGCATTAAGTATAACCAAGTGCATCGGGTATGATCATCTATAATGGTCAGAAAATACCTTGCACCATCAATTGATTTAGTAGAGAAAGGTCCCCAAATATCACAATGCACAAGTTGAAAAGCTATTGAACACTTATTATTGCTGTTTGAAAATGACAACCTCTGCTGTTTAGCAAGAGGACAGATATTACAATGACCAGAATTTGAATCTTTTATTTCAGGGACAGATTTATGCAGCAAATCTAGTCTAGGCTTGGATGGATGTCCTAATCTATAATGCCAGACATCAAAATCAGAAGTTTTGGCAAGAAATGAAGCAGGTACAGTGAGGAAGCTATTATTATTGAAAGTTGTATTAGAAACTGACATAGCTGAATGTTTATTGAGGAGATGATAAAGACCTGCCTTCTCTTCACCCAATCCAATCATCCTCCATTTTTGTAGGTCCTGTATGAAGCAATATTTTCCATGAAAAATGATACAACAAGAAATGGATTGAAGAAGTTTACTAGCTAAGATTAGATTATAAGCAAAAGAAGGAACAACAAGAACATCAGTGAGCAGCAAATTAGATGTTAAACGAATTGTTCCAATGTGTGTAACAGGAACAAGAGCACCAGTAGGCAATTTCACAGATGTTTTGATGGAAGTTGTTATGGTAGTAAGAGAATGGACAGAATTTACCATATGATCAGTGGCTCCGGTGTCAATAATCCATGTGAGACTAATTTGCTTTCTGCCTTGAGTGCAAACAGCAGATGAACAAGAAGGAATACCTGTCATTGTAGAGAAGAGATGATCTTCAAAAAAAAGATCTTGTACTGTGGGTGAAAGGTCCAGTAACTTGAGCAACTGAAGGCTGTGGCTGTATTTCAGGTGAAGGATGCATGATTTCCATGATCTGCCTAAGTTGTTCTTGAGTGAATGGAAGTTGCTGCACTTCACTGGATTGCTCAGTGTTGGTTGTCAAGATTACTTGATTTGCTGAAGGAGCATTGTGCTTGTACCTTGACTTATAACCTGGAGGATACCCATGTAATTTGTAACATTTTTCAGCCATGTGTCCTAGAAGTCCACAGTGAGAACACACAGGTCTGTCTTTCTTGCCATAACTTTGCTTATTCCTTTGATTTCCTGTAGCTCTTCCTAACATAGCAGGTGGTTCAGTAACAATCACTGAACTAATCTCCCTTTGCCTCTCTTCTTGCACAAGCAATGCAAACACCTTGTTTATAGGAGGTAAGGGATTGCTTAGAAGGATTTGGCTTTTAATATGACCATATGACTCATTCAGGCCCATCAAGAATTTCATTACATAATCTTGATTCTGATAATCAACCAAGATTTTCAAAGAAGCAGGAGATGTTTCAGGAATTGGTCTGTAACTCATCAGTTCTTCCCACAAAGACTTTAATTGTGTGAAGTAATCAACAATATTCATCTGACCTTGTGTCAAATTAGAAATGGATTGCTGTAGCTGAAAGATCCTAGGTCCATTAGTCAAGGGAGAAGCGATCTTCAAGTTCAATCCATATATCCCTCACTAATTTAATGAACATCACACTGGCATAGACATCGTCAGACAGTGAATTGAGAATCCATGATTTCACAGTGTCGTTACCTCGTTTCCAAGTGGCATAATTCACATCAGAAGAGAGAGGAACTTCCAGAGTTCTATCAATGAATCCCAGCTTGTTTTTGGCGCTCAGTGCCATTGTTACACACATGCTCCATGTCTGAAAGTTGTCTCGAGTAAGAACCTTATTTACCAGATGCAGGTTTGGACCATCACTGCTTTGAAAGTAATAAGGATTTGAGCTCGGATCAACATTGGAATTGACAAGAGAACAAGAAGTATCCGAAGGAGTTGCAGAGGAAGCCATAAGAGAAGAAATTCTCTAATTGCTCTGATACTATGTGAAGAAATATCTGAACGAGGAAGAGACAGCTGAGCGAGAGAAGAAAAAATTCTGAATCTTATTTCTGATAATGCAATATTACAGCCACTGAAAATATATATACATATATATATATATATATACATATATATATATATATATATGAATCTGAAAAACTAACAAACTAAAAGAACGACAAACTGAAATAAGTTATAATGATTTGCTGTAAACTAACTGAATCACAGCTAACAACTAATCTGTTTAACAGATACAAACAACCTAAACCCCACATCAAGACCCCAATAGTTAGCCACTGCACAGTTTTGAGCAGAGGCCGCTTCAAACTTTCTTTTGCCCAGAAAATCTCATTAGCACATATCATGTAATCTGAATCAGGACAGATCGCCGAGCAATGAGCACTGACATCTGCTAGAGCATGTGTTTGTCCAGTCTAGTATAAAAAGTATACATCATTTGGGATGTCAAGCATCTTTTACCACGTTCTCTCAATGGTATTTTTGGATGGATAAGTTGGGTCTCACTTCCTTTCGTCATTAGTTTAACTTCTCGATTTTTGTTTGGTGGGTTTAAATTTTTTGATTTTTTTTGATTTTTTAATTTTTTTAATTTTATAATTATTTTTTTAATAAGTTTGTTTAGATTTGTTTCCTATTTAGCATTGTTTGGATTTGTAGTTCTGATTTGATTGGTTGTTGGTGTTGTATTTGGGAGAGCTTTAATTTCTTTATCTGTAATCTCCCAATATTTGTCTTATAATCACGGTATTCTTCCATCAAAAGTGAGACCATATCAATAAAGATTGCGTTTAAAAAAAATGCAGTTGGATAATATAAATATATATAAAAGTCAATTTCTTAGAAACATTGCAGCAGGACAAACAGCAATAGAGTTGTTAGGGAAGTCCCGCATGACAAAAGAGAGAGGAGATTGTCTCTTTATAAACAATGTTATGAGATAAGAGTGTGTTTTTTAGGAGACATCCGATAAAATTGGAACGATACAAAGAAGATTAGCAAGGCTCCTGCGCAAGATGCACAAATCGAAAAATGGTCCAAATTTTTTTTCGTTTTTTTTTCCCGAAAAATAAAATACTTTTGAAGCACTATTGAGAAGATCAAAGTGCTGCTCATGTTTTTTACTTCTAGTTCAGATTTTTAATTTCCTCATCTCTCTCTCTCTCTCTCTCTCTCTCTCTCTCTCTCTCTCTCTCTCTCTCTCTCTCTCTCCATCCAAGTTTTGATGCTTCTCAACTCCCAAGGTTGCAAAATAGGACAATTATCGAGTAGTGATTTATGAACATCCTCGTTTTCAGATAAATAATTTCTGCCAAAATAATATAACTCATGATGTCCCCTTATTTCTTACAGGACACTAATTGATAAAAATCATTATTTTATTCAACACACAAACACAACAAATCATAGCAGGTCTGGGGCCAGAGTTTGAGGGGAAATTGTACTAACTAACATAGATTGACAACTTCACTAATCTGGCTTCTTTAGACATCTGAAGTCATGCATTTTCCTTGATCTGATTTGGCTAAAATGCATGACTTCAGATGTCTAAAGAAATGATCTGATTTGAATGCCAAGCTCTCGCGATACAGATCTGCAATGACGACAAAGACCCAGTCCCCATAGCCCACGTGTCGTTGCACGCACAGCGCCTAGAGCCTCCCACCCCCGGCCCTCCCTCCTCATGATTCACGACCAACTCTGTAATGCTGCACCACCACAAACCTCACTTTCTGACGTGTTTTCGTGTTCACCGCCCCACTGCACTCTTGTGCAAGACGCCGTGTACATGACCACCACTAGCCACGCTGCTGCCGATCGCCACACAAGCCACCCCTCACCTGTGCCATCTGTGGTCGCAGATCTTCGGATCTGGCTCTTTGTGGCCCTACACACCGAAGCAGAGGTTGTAGAGGGTGGTCTTTCCGGGATTTGCAGAGGAGGTTTACGAAGATGGTGGTGGGATGATGGCGAGTTCGAGAAATCTGGCGACGACAACGACGGGACTCTCAGCCTTTGCAACGACGACGACTAGGTGCTGTTTTGGGGTTTCGTAGAAGAGAGTCATACGATGCCATTTTTGGGATTTGCATAGGAAAAATTTGGAGCCTCCTCATGCTGTGAGAATTTCTCCAGAGAGAAGAGTCATCAGCTGCAACTACGGTCGCCCACTTCGCCGCCTGCTAGTTTTCCAAGACTTTGAATTTCGGCAAGCTTTCTTCTACCGGTACTCTGAATCATTCTAAATCAGGTATGTCTCTCTTCCATTCTCGTTGAAGGAAGATGCTTACTGTGTAGGAGTCGATGGTGGTGCCAACCGGCCCTCTGGGGGATCCTCCACTTGTGGGGCCTCTTTCAAAAGGTGGTTCAAGACCTTTATCGTATGCCCATGTAGTATCACGTGCGAATGTTAATGTTGTTAACCTATCGTCTTCCTCTTTCAAACTAGCCATGAGATATCCAGTTGATGTTGATAGAGATATTGGTTTTATATTCTCGGAGGTTGAGATGAACAAAGTGGCGGAAGATTTTCGGTTTGCGTTGGTTCTGAAATTTTTGCGATCTAGACCATCCAATGATGTTATCCGTTTGAATATATTAAAGTCATGGGGCCTTTCAGAGATCCCTTCTGTCAGTTTCATGGATGATTTTCACGTACTGGTTTAGATGAAGAATAAACGAGATTTTCTTCATGGATGTGCTCGTGAAGGAAAGATTTTGGCTGGATTTCTGTTTTGTCTTTTTCGATGGGCAAACGATTTCAACCTAAAGCCGGAACAATCATTGGCCCCTCAATGGTTATTTCTTCCTGGTCTTCCAACGCACATGTACATGCCTGATTGCTTACAAATTCTAGCCATGAGGTTTGGTCGATACCTGGGAACTGACAATGCTACGCTTAATCGAACTAGGGCTACTGGTGTGAGAATGTGCGTGGAGGTGGATTTATTGGCAGATCAGGTGGATGCTTTCCCGATTGTTGTTTCTGTAAATCAAAAAATTTGGCAGGAAGTAAGGTATGAAAAGTAAGGATTTTATTGTGAGAAATGTCATAGATAAGGGCATTCAAAGATGGTATGCTGAGGGGGTGAAAGGAAAAAGAAAATTGGGGATAGAAGTAACGATACGGAATATGGTAGACAAGAAAATCGACAAGAAGTTTGGTGTGTGAAGAAATTGGATAAAGGGAAGAAAGTTCAGATAGAATTGATAGATCCATGTATTGTTGAAGAACTTGTAGAGGGGTCTCAGGTTCAAGAGGGTGCAATGACATCACAAATTTTACTAGTGGTTGAGACAGTTCCACAACGTGAGATGGAAGAGATGGAGTTTGTTCCTAAAGATCCAAGGCCTGAAGTGGAGACTTTGCAGCAAAATACAAATCAATATGAGATTGTGCAGAGGGAGGAGAGTGTTGAACCAGTCTTGGGTGCTCTTGACGTTGATATTCTGATAGTGGAAGATGGCATAGTAGTGCGCGATCAGTTGATGACGTCTAGTAATATGGTTACAGAAATTTTGGAACAAGAGTGTACCTTCATGGCCAGGTGTGTCCCACATAATTGTGAATCGGATAGGGAGGTGGAGACAAATACTTTAGAGAAACTCCCTTTGGAAAAAGGATTTTGTCCGAATGATGATTTACATGTTTCGATTGTTAAGTTTAAGGATATTAATGGGCAAAGTGAGAAGAAGTCTCAACGGGGTATTACCCGTCCAAAGAAACTTGATTTATGATTAATACAAATCTTGTGTGGAACATGCGGGGTTTAGGCACGTCGAAAAATCGTTTACTTAAGTTAATGAGGAATTTTTCGCCTTCTATTTTGGTTCTTTCATAGCCATTTTTTGATGAAAGTCTGATGTCGCAATGGGCTGACTTTCTAAATTTTCTGAATTTTTGTGCGAATGCTTCAGTGGGGGGGGGGGGTAAATTTTGGATATTTTGGGAAGAAGAAGTGCACTTTGAGTTACAACATATGTCTGATCAAGTTATTTCGGGTATTTTTAGTTCAGTGGACTGGATTTTCTTGGCTTCTTTTGTTTATGCTAAATGTTGCCAAACAGATTGCCGAGAACTTTGGAATGATTTGGAGTTTGTAAAGAGGGATGAGTTCCCTTGGTTAGTGGTGGGAGATTTTAATATCATCCATTCAGATTCGGATCGTATTGGTGGTCATATGAGGCCATTATCGGCTATGGAGGAATTTAACAATTGCTTGGACAACTGTGATCTTATGGATTTGGTTCGTACTGGCAACAACATGTCTTGGTGTAATGGTCACAGTGGTAATTCTCGAAATTGGGCAAAACTGGATAGGGTGCTCTATAATTTGAATCTTCTCCAAGTTTTGCCAAATATTTGTTTTAAGTATGGAAAAAGGAGGACTTCAGATAACCCATTGATTATTCGATTTCATAAAAATCTGCATCGGTATGGTCATTCTCCCTTCAGGTATCAGAATATGTGGAGCACGCACCAGTCTTTTAAGTCTTGCATGGAGGAAGCCTGGAGGGAGGAGTCTCATGGTTTGGACATGTACAACAGAACATTAAAAAATTGGAGGAAAGTATGGAGGCTTTAGAGGCTCAGCTTCAGGAAGGGTATTCGCTAAAAATGGAAGAAGATTTTTTCCTTACTAAACTTGAGTTGGAAGCATGGGAAAAAAGGGAGGAGATTCGTATTTCTCAGTTAGCCAAAAAGAAATGGTTGGAGGCAGGGGATAACAATACAAAGTTCTTTCATGCATTTGTGAACCAAAGGAGGAAGAAGACTATGATTCATTCATTGAAACTTCCAAATGGAGAACTGTTGGATTCTACAGAGCTTGTTCATGAGGGTGCAGTAAGGTATTTTCGAACTTTCTTAACAAGTGTAGGACCCAATCGAACAGCTAACCTTGTTGATATAATATCTCCTATGGTTTCTAAATAGGAGAATATTGATCTTTGTCGTGAACCGTCTGAGGGGGAGGTAGGGGATGCTATTCTTTCTATCCTGAGAAATAGAAGCCTAGGTTCGAATGGTTTTGGATCGGATTTTTTTCAAGATTGCTGGGATATTGTAAAAGAAGACGTGATCGATGCAGTTAGAGATTTTATTGCTAGGTCTCCTCTTCCTAGATTTTATTCTGCATCCTACATTGTTCTAATCCCTAAAGTTCAGAATCCTTAGAGTTTTGGCAAGTTTAGGCCTATTAGTCTTTGTAGTGTTGTCTACAAAAAATTTTCAAAAATTATTGTTGCAAGGATGACAAGTTTATTGTCTGCATTGATTTCTCCGGAACAGGGAGCTTTCATTCCTAGTAGAAGTATATTTTTGAAAATATTTCTTTGGCACAAGAAATGGTTCATTCTCTGTATATGAAGTCTAATGGTGGAAATGTAATGATCAAAGTGGACATAGCTAAGGCATATGATAGGGTCGATTGGGATTTTTTAAACTTGAATCTGGAAAGCTTTGGATGACATTCTTATTTTTTTCAATGTCAAGAGAAGTTTCATTCGAATGCTTATTAAGACTCTAAAGAAGTATGAGGATTGGTCTGGTCAATTGATAAATAAAGAAAAGTCAAGTACTTTTTTGTCAAAGAGAATTGCTTTTGCTTGGAGGAGATCTCTGTTAAGGACGTCTGGCTTTGCGGAAGGAGGTTTCCCTGCTACATATTTGGATGTTCCTTTGGTATCAAGACGTCTTACGACCCGTATTTTAGAGCCCCTAGTTGACAAATTGAGGAAAAAGATAGCAGGTTGGAAATTTAAGCTTGTATCTCAAGGGGGCCACCTAATTTTAATTAAGCACGTATTATCATCAATGGCGGTTAATCAATTGTCGGTATTGGACATTCCCTTATATTATCTTCAAAAAGATAAATTCTATGTTATCGAATTTTTTTTGGAGTGGAGTAAATGACAAAAGGAAAAGGAATTGGTGTTCCTGGTCTAATTTATGTAAGCCTGTTTGTGAGGGTGGTTTGGATGTAAGGGATTTGGAGGAGGTAAAAAAATCATTGCATATGAAGTTTGTGTGGAGATTGTTAACTATGGATAATCTGTGGACTCAATTATTTAAAGCCAAGTATTTGTATAAGAAACACCACTTGAGAGAAATGAAACTAGATAAAGGAACCAGATTTTGGAGATCGATTGTTCGTGTGATTCCTGAAGTTTTAGAGCATGTTTGTGTTCGAATTAAAGAAGGGTCGGCTTCTTTCTAGTTTGATCGTTGGTTAGCCTTCGGTCCCCTTTGTGCTAAGGTTTAGGAAATCAGTAACCATAAGCTACGAACTAGAGATTATTGGGATAGAGATGGGTGGAATGTTGATTTATTAGTGGATTTGTTGGGTGAAGATCGGGTTGAGGAAGTAATGAACTCTACTATTTCTTGCAAGAAGGGTCCAGATACAGTAATTTGGGGACCTTCAACAAATGGGAAGTTCACCATGGCAAGTGCTTGGGAAATTATAAGGGAGCATAAAGAGGAATTCTCAGTTGCAAAATGAATCTAGCATCCTATGTTGCCAAAAATGGTGTCAATTTGTATGTGAAAGTCTTGGTTCGCTTGTCTTCTGGTTGATACTTGTATTAAAGAAGTAGGTGTCCAAATGGCCTCTCGATGTGATTGTTGCTCAAATGCCAAGATTGAATCTCTAGACCATATGTTTTGCACCGAATCTTTTGCTCGAGAGGTATGGAAAAAAAGCAGCAGTGGTGTTGGGTGTCAGTTGCATGGAAACGAGTACTTGGCAAGGCAGAGTTAATGTCTAGTTTAGTTGTGCAAGACGGGCCTCACAGTTAGGCATTTTGGTAGGTCTTATACCTAGTCTCATCATTTGGAGACCTTGGACTCATCGATGTAGAGCCGGGATGGAATCAATTCATGATTCGGTGAGAACTATGTGGCTTGATATTAAATATTGGCTAAGATCCATTTTAGACAAGTTAAATAAATGTGCACTTGCTTCTTGCACGGATATTGCAGTCCTTCGTGCTTTGGATATTCAAGTAAAAAATGTGGGGGTTCGTCTTCCTCGTGTAGTTAGATGGTGTAAACCTAGGATAGGTTGGGTTAAGTTGAATGTGGATGGGAGCTATAGAGGTAACCCAGGTAATTATGGTGGTAGAGACGTGATAAGAGATGAAAAAGGTTTATTTAAAGTAGCATTTTCCTCATTATTGGGTTATGGAACAAATAACATGGCTGAATTGAAGGCGATTATTTTAGGGATTCTGTGCAAAAAATCTCGGATTGGATCAAGTGGAGATTGCATGTGACTCTACTTTGTTGGTTCGGTGGATAAATTCTGGGAAGTGTTCGGTTTGGAACTTATGGGAATTGTGGGAAGATCTTATGTTAGCATTGAGAGGCATACAATTCAAAGTGGAACATGTTTACAGGGAGGCAAATAAAAGTGCCTATTTCTCTGCCAAACAGGGTGAATCTGGTATTTCTCGATCATATAGTTGTCAGGATGATCTTCCTCAGCAAGTCAGGGGAATGATTCAATTGGATTTGTTGGGTTTTCCTTCTTTGCGCTCATGATGTTTTGTGTTATCTTCTGGAGTTTTGTTTGTTTTCCACTTTTAGTGGTTTAGTTTCTTAGTGGTTGCTGGTGTTTGGTTTTTTGGTTTGGTTTATGTTGGTTAGGTTAGTTTTACGGTCTTGGAGTTTGCTTTTGTTGTCCCAAAGTCTCAAGATTGGAACCACGGTATTCATCCGCCATAAGCGAGGGGTTTTCTAATAAAGTTAGGAGGTGCCGCCCTCTTTTACCAAAAAAAAAAAAAAGATTTGGCTACCATGAAAAGATAGCGAACAAGAAAATTTAAAGTAAAATTTGATTTTAGATTATTATAAGTTGGGATACCACAAGACAATTGTTTTATGATTTGACGGCTTATTAGGTTTTTTCTTACTCATTTGATGTGAATTGCTACTTAATAACTGCAGTAATAGAAAGTTTCATGCATGGCTTCAACATCCCCACCCCCACCCCCACCCCCCATAACAACATTAAAAAATAAAAGAAGGAAACAAATACCAACCCCCCCCCCCCCCCAAAAAAAATAAGAAACTTTCAGGCCATTTGAGTCATAGCATTTTCTTTGAGGTCTGCTAAGAAAAAGTTGGATCCAACACTGAGAAGGTGTAGCAAAACATCAAAAACAACAATTAACTTGTTGGGCTTTGTGGAGCCTAGTTGCGTTTGATCCAAATGATGACCCGACTTGAATTAATGTTGTGTGGTTTTTAATGAGAAATTTTAATCATAAGGCTTAGTCCATGGAGCAAAGGCTTGGGCAGAAAAATTTTTGGGCCCGCTTTGTAGCCCATTGTTGTGTGCAAGATATAAAATTATTGTTTTTTGGTGATTAGGGTTGGCTGTGGTTTTTGTGTGAAAGAGACGCTGTTTCTGAGAGAGAGCGCACTTTGTAATTTTTCCTTAATAATAGTGAAGTTTCTACAACTCCGTGGACATAGGCAAATTGTCGAACCACATAAATACTGTCTTGTGCGCATGATTGATTTTTTTTTTTTTTTGCATGTATTTTCTCTATTTTGTTTCTCATAGGATTTGAGAATTTTGTGTTACTTCACAACTAACAATATAGAGCATGAAAAACAATTAAAACAATGTTCCAAGAGCAAGTAGTAATCTAGAAAAACATACAGGAAAACAAAAAAGAATTCTCAAGCCATCTCAAGAATGTTAGGGCTGAGTCTAGAAATGTGCCAGCCTGTGTTGGAATCTTGTCAGATAATTAAAATTAATTTAATCTTGTTTTTGATAGGTGTCAGACAATCATCACGCCATGTTGGATGAATGTTGTCCAAGATGTGTAACAACCGATACTTTGACGTTCTTAGAGTGTCAGTGCTTCCTAGTAGACCTCAATAAGAAAGACCAAATAGCAATCCAACAACTAGACTAGTTCTTGCAGGGTAGCAACCAACAATACAACTCAAGAACCAACACAGGAACAAAATTGCAAATAAACCAGACCCAAACCAATAGATGTAACAACACTAATCACCACAGATCACAATGCCTAGCTGCAAACAACCTAAACCCCACATAAAGACCCCAATAGTCAACCGCTGCATGGTTTTGAGCAGAGGCTTCTTCAAACTTTCTTTTGCTCAGCAAATCTCATCCGCACATATCTTGTAATGAATCAGGACAGATCACTGAGGAGTGAGCATTGACATCTGCTAGAACATGAGTTTGTCCAGTCTAGTATGAAAATTAGATATCATTTGGGATGTCAAGCATGCAAGGCAGGTGAAATAAGAGGCAAGTTTATATGATTTAAGTGTAGTTGGAAGCATCGGGTTAGGGCACCAGCGTCAGCAACAACGAAGCTGCGACAGCGAACTTGCAATGACGACGATGAAGCTGCGACGGCGAACCTGCGACAGCGACGTAGATTCACGATGACGGTGACGACGTAGTGCTCCAATGGCCAAACATAATCATCTTTGTGCATAAAGTCAGACTCTTTTGCGAAGGAGGGTTAGGGTACTAGCGTCGGCAACGACAAAGCTGCGATGGCAAACCTGCGAAGACGAAGTAGTTTCACGGTGATAGTGACAACTTAGCGCTCCGACGGCCAGCATCTTCGTTACTATGAACCACCGAGAAGAGATTGGAATCTTAGGGGACGCCACACGCCAAGGAGTTTGCAGTCGCCATCACAACTCAGGTTCCATTTACTCTCTCCACAAAAGGTTGGTTTTTTATTTTTAGGTTTTCAATATGGAAAACCAGTAGCCACAAGCCATGGTTGCACCGCCTCCGGCAACTGTTACTAGAGGTTGTGGGGAGGTGCCAACGATGGTTCACAGGTTGCAGGGGGTGGTTCGGGGGATGATATGGTCGGAAAGGGGGAAGGTTTCGCTGGTGGAAAATCATTTTCGGAAGCATTGAAGAGGCTAATTCCATCTTCAAAATTCAAAATCTCTTTGAGGAAACCAGAACTAATTAATGGGGAATTAAGTTTTGTTTTCTCGGATGTGGAGATGGAAAGGGCTATTGAGGATTTGAAGTTTGCGTTGGTGCTTAAATTTCTTTCTGCAAGGTCGTCTATTAATGTCTTTCGGAGGCATATTATCCAATCTTGGGATCTTTCTGAAGTTCCAATGATAAGTTTTATGGACAACTATCATGTTTGTTGCATTTGGTAAATGAAAAGGACTACATTCATGCATGGGCACGAGAAGGGAGATGGGTGGCAGGGTGCCAATTTTGGCTATTTAATTGGTCCATGAATTTTGATGTCAACAACGAGCCATCAATTGCACCACAGTGGATTTTTTTGCCAGGTTTGCCTTTGCATTTATATAGACTAGATTGTTTACAAAGTTTTGCCACTAGATTTGGTAGATTTTTGGGTACGGATAATGCCACATTATATAGAACATGAGCCACAAGTGCAAGATTGTGTGTTGAGTGGATTTGCAGAAGGATCCTGTGAAGGGTTTTTCGTTGATAGTAGGACAAAAGCAGAGTTGGCAAAGGGTAATATACAAGAAGAGGGGTTTCCATTATAATAAATGTTGTAGGCAAGGTCACACTAATGTGATATGTCCGTTTGGAGTAAAGCCTAAGGATAAAAGGAAGGAAGGTATGAGGAAGGAGAGAGATGGGATGGTTTGGAAAGAAGTGGGTAGAAAAGAAAATGTGATAGTAGAAGAGGAAGGTTCTGTTTTGCGGATTCAGGATCACAGGGTGGAGGAGAAAAAGAATGAAGATGTGAGTGGTCCTTTGAATGTGAATGGGAAATATAAAGAAGTTGTGAATAAGGTTAATAATGCGGGTACACATAAAGTGGATGAAGTGAACTTGGTAGAGAAGAATAGTGGAGAGAAAGCCAAATATTTTCAAGATCATAAGTCAGGGGTGTTAGGGGTGTAGGTAGAACTGGGTGGTTGTTCTAGGACTGTCTAGGAAATCGGAGTTTTTGATGAAAGAGGGGGGGGAGAAGTTGAAAATGATAAGGATGGGGAGGAGTTTCTCGTGGAGGAGGTGGATGAAAGAGAGGGGGGATCAGGAGGGTGTGGTGTGTAGGGATAATTATGATGTGTTATCTGACGGAGATATGGAGGTTTGCATTGATACTCAAAAAGAATATTGCTTTGATCCAGGAAATGTGCCAGTGGGTGTATTGGAAGGAAGAAATAAAGAAGATGTGCAAGTGAGAAATTCTAAGAGGGCTAAGGCAGTGCCTCAAAAATTGAACTTATGATTGACAAAGTTATTTTTTGGAATATAAGACGGTTGGGCATGTCGAAAAGAAGATTAAAACAAATTGTGAAAGATAAGAAAGTTTCAATTTTGGCTATTTCTGAACCTTTTCAAGATGTGGAGAAGATACGAAGGTGGGCGGTATATTTTCAATTTACTAATTTTTGTTCTAATGTAGAGGAAGGTGGGAAGATTTGACTATTCTGGAAAGATGATGTGGGTGCTTCAAATCAATGTTTGGCAGTTTTGTTAACAAAGGATAGAGGCTCTCTGCTTTTTACCTTTTCATATGCTAAATGTTATCATATTGAGAGAAGAGAATTATAGGAACAACTTCAGGGGATTTCGAGTTTTGATGTGGCTTGGGTTGTTATGGGAGATTTTAATGTAATTCGATTAGATGAGGAAAGGGTGGGAGGTCAACCTCGCTTGGGTTCGTTTATGGCTGAATTCAATGGTTGTATTTAATAGATGTGGATTATTGGATCTCAGATTCAAAGGAAGTCAATTTTCTTGGTGTAATGGCCATCAAGGATTGACGAGAAGTTGGGCGAAACTTGACAGGGTGCTGATTAATAATGTTTTTCTGTAAAATATAGTGAAGCTAAGACATCATTGTTGAAAAGAAATACTTCAAATCATTCTCCTATCATATTACAACTGGGTGCAAGTATGGAGAGGTATGGGCCAGCGCCTTTTAAATTTCAGAACATGTGGATGTCGCATGGGAATTTTTTGAAAATGGTTGAAACATCTTGGAGAGAACATATTGTGGCAGATTCAGGGTTTTGTAAATTGACGAGTAAATTGAAAAGGCTAAAACAAAGGCTTAGGGTGTGGAATAAATAGATTTTTGGTTGTGTTGGTGGTATCATACAAGAGTTGGAGGAAATGGTGGAAAAATATGAGAATTTACTGTAGACAGAGTACTCAGAATTAGTTAAAGAAGAGTTCCATGTTTCTAAGGCTGAATTGGAGGTATGGTATAGAAGGGAAGAGACAAAGCTGGCGCAGCAAGCAAAGATGAAATGGTTAATTGATGGTGACTAAAATTCAAAGTTTTTCTATGCAGTGATTGCACAAAGAAGACGTAACTCTTGTGTGAATTCAATGGTGCTTCCTGATTGTTCGGTATTGGAAAATATGTAGATGGTTCATAATGAGGCTATGAATTATTTTGAGCAATTCTTGGGAAAAAATAGTTCAATGCAAAGGCCAAATCTGGATAGTATTATCCAATCGATGGTTTCTGAGAATTCTATAAGACAGCTAAAGGAAAAACCGGCGGAGGAGGAGATATATGCAGTTATTTCTTCTATTTCGGTGGACAGTAGCCTAGGACCGGATGGTTTTGGTTCTTCTTTCTATCTTACCTACTAGAAGATTATTAAAAATGATGTGATGGAAGCGGTAAGGGTGTTCTTCAAAGGTGATATGTTGTCTCGGTATTTTTGTTCCTCTTATATAGTTCTTGTTCCAAAAGTAAAGGATCCTCAGTCTTTTGATAAATTTTATCCGATAAACCTTTGTAACGTAATCTATAAAATTTTCTCCAAAATCCTTGTTGGCAAGCTATCGTTGGTGATGGGTGATTTAATATCTCTTGAGCAAGGTGCGTTTGTAAAAGGGAGGAGTATTTTTGAAAATATAATACTTGCTCAAGAGATGACAAAATTATTACATAAGCGGGTGAGAGGAGGTAATATGATGCTAAAACTTGACATGAGTAAAGCGTATGATCGAGTGGAGTGGCAGGTGGTAGATTAAATTTTCCATGCACTTGGTTTTCCAGATTGGTTTTGTAAGTTGATTCAGAATTGTATTTCTACTCCTTAGTTTTCTGTTATGATGCATGGCACTTACAGGGGTTTTTTCAAATCAAAAAGGGGTTTAAGGCAGGGGGATTCGTTGTCCCCATATATTTTCATCATCATGGAAGATGTTCTTTCTAGATTAATTCAAAAAAAGATAACTGAGAAGCGGATTTTACCGTTTTTGCATATCCAAGTGGTGCACCTATTATATTGCATTTAATGTACGCGGATGATGTTGTTATATTTGCTAATGCTGGTAAAAAATCTTTTAGACAGTTAATGAAAGTGGAATATGAAAACTGGACTGGCCAAAGGGTGAATAAAGATAAATCAACAATTTTTTTCTCAAGGTGCTTAGAGGAAAGGAGAAATTCTACAAGAGACTGGTTTTATTGAAAGTAAATTTCCTTTTATGTATTTGGGAGTGCCGATCGTGGATGGTAAATTAAAGGGCTGTCATTTTGACTCTTTAATTCAAAAAATCAGTATGAAAATTGAGGGCTACAAAAGTAGACTGTTGTCTCAAGGAGGTTGTCTAGTTTTGTTGAGACATGTGCTTTCGAGCATGTCACTACATCTATTAGCTGTTCTAAATGCCCTAAAACTGGTGATAACAAAAGATACAAGGTATGTTAGCCTCTTTTTTTGGGGGATTTAAGGATGGGAAAGAAAAAATGAAATTGAGGGTTTGGAAGAAATTGTGTGTTCCTGTGAGGAGGGGGGCATAGGAGTAAGGGACATTTCGAAAGTGCAACGGTCGTTGTTTATAAAGTTTGGTTGGTAGTTATTAACACAAAAATTTTTATGGGCTAGATTTTTTAAAGCTAAATATGTTAAAGGAGGACATATTACTCTTTGCAGACCACATGAATCGAATTCTTCTTTTTGGAGGAAAATTCTGCAGTGTATGCCTGAGCTGTTAAGTAAATCTAAGCGAAAAGTTAGAGAAGGAGATGTAAAATTGTGGTATGATAAGTTTCTGGATTCGGGACCTTTGTTTTCAGAGTTTCCAGATGGTGCACATTCATATATCAGATTAAAAGATTTTGTTGATTAATAATGTGTGGGATGTGAAAAATTTGCAAAGGATTCTAGATTTTAATAAAGCGGAAGAAGTGATGGAAAGAGTTGGAAAACTTAGAAACTCTTTGAACATCCTGCTATGGCTCTCGGAAAAGAATGGATGCTTTAATACAAAGTCGGCATAGGATGCTATTAAAGTTAGCGCTCCAAAGTTTGATTGGGCAAAGTGGGTTTGGAACAAATGGTTACCAAAGAAGCACCACCAGATATGTGTTCACTGTTAGCACAACAGCTGTTAGTTGGATGTCGCAAATACAAAAGATTGTTGCCCTATCCACTACAAAAGTTGAGTACGTAGCAATGACAAAAGCCATCAAAGAGATGATTTGGCTTCAAGGTTGGTTGACAAAGCTTGGATTAAAGCAGGAGAGGAATTTTTTGTACAGTGACAATCAGAGTATGATACATCTGGCAAAGAACTCTACATTTCATTTCAGAACCAAACATATTGGACTACGTTATCACTTCATCAGATCTCTATTACAGTACAGAGTGTTGACACTTGAAAAGATTCAAGGTTGCAAGAATCCAGCAGACATGTTGACGAAGGTGGTGACTATAGAGAAGCTGAATTTGTGCTCAACTTTAATTGGTCTTCACGCTTAAAGAGAGACATGAGCACATCATGTGCCTATACACTGGTTGAGATACTTCCTCCGTCTCCAAGTGGGAGATTGTTGAGATTGCAACTAGTGGAGTCATCGACAGCCGCTTCTGTTGACATTGGAGACTGATGACCACCAACCTTACCCAAAATGTTGACATTAAGCCACCATGTGACAACCCAAATAATAATAGTATTTAAATAATAGAGAGGGAGGAAATTGGAAACAGTAAAAGAATAAGGCAGCATTCGTCAACAACATTGCATTTTGGAGGTTAATACCCAAGAAATTTTCTCAGGTCCTAGTCGACGAGGGTACAAGAGGACCTCATTGACGAGGAAGCATTTCGTCGATGAGGGTATAAGAGAACCTCGTCGACGAGGAAGCATTTTGTTGAAGAGGAGATACCGAGAGTGGATTTTTGGAAGTCTAAATTTCATTGACGAGGGTGTAGGTTTGTCGACAAAGTTTCTACAGGACTCGTCGACGAGGTGACGTGGCTCGTCGATAAGGCCTGCAGTATAAATAGTGCTAAACTCTGTTTAATTATAGAATATTCAGTGCAAAACTTCCTCTTTCTCTCTCCTATGGTTCCCCTTCATATTTTCTTCAATTTCGGCCCCGTTAGTCGTCGGATTGATGATCTGAGGCCACCACGACACTCCTGGCTGAGTTCTCTTCAAGTCTACTCGGGCGGATCGTTGGTGGGATTGAATCGAATTTCTCCCCAGAAACTAGGGTAAGGCCTTTTATTCAGTTTCTGGCTTTCTAGAAGTTGTAGGAAATGATGTAGACCAAGAAATATTGATATTCTGTTCTGAAAAAAATTATTTTCAGGGTGTTAAGTGGGGAACCCTGCGGGTGTAGAACCAGTCTCAGTAGGGGATTTTAGCAGGAGTCAAGTAAGGGAAATATGCTATGCTAGATAGTTTTATAATGATTTTCAGTATGAAATGTATATTTTACCATATTATTATTCACAACAGAGTTTTATACAGTTTAACAATTATGAATAATATGTTTTAAATTATTGTGTGGCTTGAGAATATAGATATAATACAGAAACATGTTTTACAATATTTTTCAGAGTTATGCTTTACAGACTATACATACAATGGATATGTTTTATAGAAATTACAAAATACTATGATTATACAATTGATACAGATATAGTTTACAGTACCATGACATACAGTTTTACAGTTCATTTCAGAAATATAGATACAGTTTTCTACAGCGTCATGGTTGATACAGTTATTACAGAATCATGGTAAAACATATAGATGTTTATAGAGATGTATTATATAGTATCAGACCCTGTTAGACCATACAGTTTACAGAGCACGGTACCATAGCTATTTACAATATAGAGTGCAACCACCTATTCAGATAATTCGTGGTATAAAGGTTGATCGTATATAGCCCACGAGTGGACAGGCTCCCCATTAGATATGGGTTGAGGAGGGCTGATCAGACCGATGGAGTATAGTGATTTGTTCTTGTTGGCCAGCTAGGATAGATCCCCCCTACGGGCCGCACAACTCTGTCATAAGGGATTAAATCATGACACACAGTTATCCATAGGGAAGTTTTCAGTTATTATTATTATTATTATTATTATTATTATTATTATTATTATTATTATGTATATATAGATTTACAGAGACAGAGAATATACTTATGTACATTAGAAGTATTTGAGTACAAACCTAAAATACAAATATGTTAAACAACATGGAAAAGGTGGTGGTTTATATTACTTGTATTGTATTTACATGATTATATAGAAACAGATTTTCATAGTATTGTAACTCATTTTCCATACACTAACAATAACATATTTCATCTTACTGAGCATCGTCTCATTCCAATACTTTGACATTTTTCAAGTGATCTAGGTACGCGAGCAGATCAGGCTCGCAAGTAGAGGAGTTTCAGTGTCGCCCTATCAGTAGAGTGAGTATTTTTGGAGTATTGTTGTATAGCCCTAGCCTAGTGGTGGGTATTATGGGGAACAGTCATATATGTATATTTTGGAGGATATGCTAACACTCTGGTATTGTATATATGGTTGTGTTTATATGAATTCCACTTTACGCTGCTTAGGTTAATGGTTTGGTTTTATCCAGTTTGGTATCAGAGCATTATAAATTTCATAGTATGTAAAAAAAACCTAGAAAATAAATAGCAGGTCGTTACACACCATGGTTGAATTTAGCCAACTGCCCTTTGAATTTTAACCTCATCCATGTATATATATATATATGTGTGTGTGTGTGTGTGTGTGTGTGTGTGATGTGTGCAGAACAATGTGAGGTGTGCAGGGTGTTGAGCAGAGCTGTGTGCTGTGTGCATTGTGTGAGAAAGAGAGAGAGAGAGAGAGAGAATTGAGTTGAAGTCAATAGTGTCCTCCTCCTTGTATTATTCTCCCGGTTATAGTGAATTGGTGTGTGCTCCGTGGACGTAGGTCGATTCGACCGAACCACGTAAATCTGGTGTTCCATTTTTGTTATTTATTTTTGCCCGTGCATGATTGTTGCTTCTAGATCCACCCCAACATGTTTTGCAGGTTTTTGTCTTCTGTTTGCTTGAAAATTTGTTTTTATTTTTGTTTGTTTGTTTCTAATTCTTTTGGGCTTGTTTTGGTTGTTTTAGTTGGTTAATGATTCAGGTTTTGTTAGGCTTGTTATGATTTTGGTGCATGCGCTAGTTTTTTGTTAGGTTTTTTGTAAATCCCTTGTGGCATATTTATAACCACAGTTTTTTTCTGCCATAACTAAGGGCTATCAATAAAGTTGGGTATTTCGTTTTAAAAAAAAAAATTCATCACAAATCCTGGTTGTTTAGCCACAGGTTGTGCTAACATAAATTAAACAAGCAACACCTTTCCCAATCTCAGTTCCTCCTACTTCTGAGATGGTGGATTTGCTTCTTCATCCTGCCCCCATCTCTTCTTCCTTCTTTAACCAAAGTAGAACTTTCTTATGATAAGAGGAAAAAAATTAAGTCATAAAATGCAGCTTCCCATCCACATTAAATCATAAATTTGTTTTCCTTTCAATTCCTTCTTTTTAGGAAAAAAAATATTATTCCGATAATTCCCAAAAAGCCATAGCAGCTGCAACATTACAATTGACATGGAATGCATATCAAATAAACATAATATCTTCACCAGAAATGTAAACAAAATGAGTTGCTTGTAAGCCCTTATAAGTTATAACTCATTTTTTAAAATTTGTAGGTAGAGACCCCCCATCCCACAACAGAACTCT